>NW_016690186.1:11802331-12019665 GCF_001604755.1 Lepidothrix coronata
CTGCCACTGCTCCCTCCATTTCTGAATATTTCATCTTTTTGTTGGCAATGTTCTGTGGCTGATTCTTACTCACGGACAAATAAAAAACCCAACAAACTGAAAAAAACCCAAACAACTAAAATAATTCTTTTTGCCTGAATATAAAGAGATAGTTAAATCAAAACTTTTCCCATCATAAGAAGCAAAGAAACAGTGTTTCTTTTCTGAGCAGTCTTATAGACAAATAACCATGTGGTGTAAGACTCAATACAGCACAAGACGTCTAAAAGTCCTTTCACTTGTACTGAAGGAAATTAATTTTAATCTGCCACAGTCATGATTCTACTTTTGCCTGTCTTAAGTGCAGTCAGAACAGATCCAGCAGCAGAAAGCTCACAAATACTTTTCTTGACCTTAGTCTGTTCTAGGATTAGAACACAAAGTCTTTATACAGGTAAGCCCTTGTTCTCAGAAATAATTTTTAAGCACTCCAATAGGTCTGCTACATGTGATTAAGGCTTATTGAAACAAATGAGGATTGAGCAGTTTTTTCTTGTAATTGTTATCAATGCTTTAATCCTTTTTTGCTTAATACTCACAACGCCATCTCCAGAAGTTCTTTCATTTACGTGAGATATTCTGAATTTTAAATTACTTATGCAAGAGACCACAGGATATTCGGAAGAGATTCTGGTTTTGCTGCATTCAGTGGCAAACTACTGATAACCTTCAAAGTAACTAGAATTAAAGATCATAGATCTTTGTTGACACAAAACTATTTTACTTAATAAACCTTGTAGCCTCCATGAAAAACTCTTCTGATAGAGGTACTTGGTTCATCCTCTCTGAAAGAAGAATATATCCTTCTACCAAGTTCACTGATCTTCAGAAATAAATATGTCATGCAGCTTTAATGCACTGATATTAGGTTCATTTTACAGACTGTAAAACTTGAGGCATGCTTTATCCTTATTTGCATCTTTCTCAATGTGAAGTCCAAATTCTCCACCTGAAAATTGTTGCTGTTGCTGTTTTGGTGAGGGGATTGTGTGGGTTTCCTTTGCTAGTTATCTGTCTTCAAGACCAGAGTCTGATTTGCATTTTACTACTTTCTGTTCAAAACTGTTCTGTGGAATCTCATCAAATACCTTGCTGAAGTCAGGTATACTTTAGTGCCCTTGTATTATATCCAAAAGTCTTGGGTTTATACCTCTGAATATGTGTTGACCGACCTTGGTTTTGATAAGAGCACATAGTACTAGTCAATGTACTTAAACTACCTAACTCCTTTAGTAATCAACCCATCCTGGTTTTAAAACTGAGTTTCTCAGTTTCAAATTTCCCAAGTCATTCTTTATCTTCTATGAGCAAAAGTGGATTAAGTCTATTCACTTTAAACCCAAAACACTAACTGTGTAATGCAGATTTGTCATGGCATCAAACCAGCCTTCACAAATCCCACGTGCTAATTAAAGATGTCTTTCATCATATGCATTTGTGTCTAAAGGTTATTGCTATTATCAGTGACTTCTCATTTACAGGAAGAAATCAACAGTTTATTTTTTAATAATCACATCCTAATTTACTTAGCAGTTCATACTGTTGCCTCCCACACTCTAGGTTCCACAACTGGGTTTTACAGGGAGAAACACGGCAGAACTGTACTAGGCTTTGTTTGAGGAAGGAGTGCTCTCCTCTGCATAGATGCAGTGTTTTCCTGTGAGCTCGCCTACATACATCAGGCCTAATTTGGTCCATTTTATGGAAAAAAAAAAAAGGGAGAAGAAAAAAAAAATACATTGCAATGACCACATGCAGTCCTAGCTATCCAGAAGGCAAATCAGCTGGAGACAGAGAGCAGTAACAGTGTGCCAGCTTCTGAGCCCAACTCAGTCTGACAACAAATCCCTGCAGGACCGGAGGAGCCTGTCACTAGTAATAATATACAACTATTGGCAGTAGAGGTAGCTTTAAGGTGCCTCTTGCCTTCCTAATAACAGCAGGTCTGTTGCTAAAAGCACTTACACATTAGCTATTATGCAAAATTCAGACTGTAAGTTAGCAACTTCAGCAGTCATGTTAATTTGGTTCACATTTAGGAGATTGTGCATAGTTTCCCATGCAAAAGTGTTAGAATTTTGAGCTTTTTTTCAAATATTTCTAGGACTGATTAAAGTTTTGGTTTCTCATTATGATTATGATGTGTCATAGCAATTAAATGCAAAATAAGGATACATAAATCATATGCTACAATAAGCCTGTCTCTAAGATAGACATCACGTGTCAGTACAAAGATTTGGAGATAGACAAATTGGTTGTCAAACATTTTAATTGCCATGCGCTGTGAAAAATTACTCTATCACCAAAAATGGGACAATTTAACCTGTATCTAAATAAATAGTATAATTATGTGTTTTTAGATAAGCTGTTTTAATTCATTTTGGGATCAGTCCATAGAAGACTTGAGCTCTGTCCTACTGCTTATGTCTGACTGCCTAAAAGGCCATAAGACCAAAAGCTATTTTTATTCTTTCCTAAATCAGTAGATGCTTCTTCCTCAAACAAGCTTGAATTTGCTTCATGTAGTTTATGAAAAATAAATTTATTAAACAAAACTAGCTATCTGAGCTTCAGTAAAAAAACCAAACAAACAAATAAACCCCAGAGATTAGCACAATCCCATTTAATAAAATAAAACTTTATTTTTGTCCATCTTTGTCAAAGAGTTGCATTTAATAATTGTGCTCTTCATGCTGTAGCAAAGTGGTTATAATAATTAGAAAAGTCAACTTAAATACAAAAAATATTACTAAAAGACTCTGAAGGACTTCAATATTTGTTTAGTTCTAAAACTCTGTTTTTTGGCAAAAGCATCTATGATAGTTCTGAAAATGGCTGCCATTAGTCTTTGCTGATTGAAAAGACTATGATCCCAAGACATCTAAACTTAGGAGGGTGGATTGTCATGATCTTGGAGTATTGTGTAAGCCACTGGGGTGATCCCACTCTGACTTCAAGGTCCAAATTGAGTCTTCAAGGTCTAAACTGAGTCTTGTTCAGGAGTACTAGGTGTACAGGACTTGATCAAAACATCAAGATGTAAGGACCAGCATTGTTTTAAATACTGCCATGTCCAGCTAAGAAAGTCCATGGGGATTTCACGCTGCAGAAAAGATGACAAAAAAAAGGAAGCACAATTAAAGTGAGAGAGGATAGCAACTGCTAATATTCAGTGACAGAAGTTTGAATTTACTAATATTTTAAATTAATTTCTCTCCTGCCTCAACCTAAGACAGGAGATTTCAACCTCAGCTCATCTAATTCCAGGGAAGGTGAGGCAAAGGAGAAAATGGGAACCAAAATATCAGAAGGAATATAAAATAACAAAGAAAAAAAAAGATAAATATGTGAATATTGTAATTGCTTAGTTCAAATACATGTGTGTTAACTTACTGCAATTCATAGATTTCTTTAATGATTTTTACTGAACAAATATTTTGCTCTCCTCTAAATCCCCCAATCAAATAAAAAAATAATTCTAGCCTGTGAAAAAACAGTTGCTAAAATACTAGTAGACATTCAATTTAAGATCTGAAGTGATTCATCTTCCTTCTTTTGCCTGCTCTCCACTCAGCAGCCTTCTTTCTTCAACCAGCTGTTTGAAATCCTGTGGCTCAGCTCCTTCTGCTCCTAAATCTCCTTTCCAACAGTCTGTATTAGAGAAATTGCTTTCTTTTGATGGCATTCTTTTAATAACCTTCCTAACAGAATTGTCAAGAACTGTACTAGAATAAGGGTGATTAACTGGTCCACTTTCTGCAAAACCCTACCACAAATGCAAGAGAAGTTTTCACAGACATGCAGTTGTGTCATAGCACATGGAAGTGGCTCATTTTCTCTCCATTCCTCTTTGCCGTACATCCAAGGAGGCAGGAGGAAAACTCATCCCTGCAGTTTTAGGGTAGCTGACTTTAGCTGTGCAATGATGTGAGAGACTCCAACACCTTAATCTTGCTGAGACCTTAGATACTGCTGTGGACCTGAAGCTAATATTGTTGTTTGGAGAGGGTGAATCAGCTTCCCAGTGTAAACATTTGCTGCTTGATGAAAACTTACACATCTCTAAGCATGTTCAACTCCAGGACTGAATCAAGTGATGAAAAAGTAGGCTTCCCATGTAATTACTCCTTTGCAGTGTGATGTATCCTGCCTTCTGTTGCCTGTATAAAGCAGACTATTCTTTTTGCAAAATATATTTTTGATTGCTGTTACGATTTTTTGGCACAGTCATAGGACTTTCTGTGAATTATATGGCATCGGTAATGTTATTTATGCAAGTTGCCCATCTAAACTCAAAATACCCTGGCACCCATTCCTATACCAAAGCTCCCAACCAATATGTGAACAGGCTGACTTCCATCTGAAAACATAGACACGAATGTAGGCAGCCAACACATCCTTTTTTTGTGATCATATGGGTGCCTAGGGCAGGAGTGCCAGCAGACAGTCTAGCAGTTTGCTGCTTAGACTCAGAGAGACATCCCTTTTCTTTTTGAGCTTAAACTTTCATTTTATTTTTTTTTTCATTTTAAGGAGTACTTGAGTATTTTTGAGTCTCTTAGAATATCAATGTACTGAAGAGCACATTGTATTTGTTGTTATAATGCACAGATCTTGTATTTTTCATAGAAGAAAATACTTCTTGGAAGAAGAAAAGATAGAAGTTCTACTAGCAAATATTTTTGCATCTTGGCAAAGATTTTTAAGTGTAAAAAGTTTGGAACAGTTTTTAAATAGTCGTGAAAAAAATATCAGTAGGTCCTCTTATGTGCGGTATGACACAGGAAATACTGTATTCATTCTGACTTGGAGTCATATTAGATCATGGACACATGCAAGCCCTGTTACAGATAGATGTGGAATCGCTTACTCCATACAGGCTAAACCTATTTCTAGCCTCTTCTGAGCTGGAGATGATTAGAAAGGATTAGGTCTTGACAGAGTAGTCTGGCCTCCTTCTCACAGGGTATTACAGTAACTCTGTACTGACATAAAATTCTTGATTGCTTTTTGAATCTTTTTCATTTCTAGGACAAAATGACTTTGTATGTAATGAGTTCCTTGGTTTGGCTGCATCCATGCTGGGTAATAAACTATTTTATCTTGTTTTTAAATTTTTAATATTTTATTCCTTGTGCATTACGAAATGCAGACTTATTTGATTCAAAATATTCTGAAAGTTGTCTCAGTTCTACCCAGTTATTCTTATCACTCTTCTCTAAATCTTATGAGTTTCTTTATTATTCATACTTTATACATTATTCCTGACAGGGATAACAGAAAAGCTGCATTTCTGTTGCATCTAATGTAATTACAATATTCTTCATACTTCTGATAACTCTGTTCCTTTGCATGCTTAGCATACTATTTGTTTGTACCTGGAATTGTATAGTGAATAGAGGTCTCCATTTTATTGACTGCAGCGACGTACAAGATCATTGACATTACTGTAAATCCTAAAAACTGCAAGAATGTTTAATTCCTCTCCCCCTCATCCCTCACACACTTCACATTACTTGTATTTATTGGTACCAAAACGTATTTTCCCATTGTTGTAATGTGTTTAAGTCTTTCTCTGAGTATTTATTACCCAGTGACTACTTTCTCAAGCAGCATGAAACACCTTGGAAGTCAAAAGAAACTCTGGTATCTGAGTCTCTTTTATGCCTGGGGACATGTGTTATCTACAGGAAGACGTTCGAAGTGTCAGCAAGCATAGAAGAGAGGCACAGCATTTCTTCTCAAAACAATGTTAATTACAGTCTATCATATCATTCAGGCAGTCTACTATACTGGTTTTTATTCTTGTTTCAGCCAAGTACAGGTATAAAAAATTCTGATGCACTCAAATGAATAACAGGAGTTTTAAAAACAAAAAACATTTGCTATCTGTTAATACTTTGGAGCAGCAACTGTGCTTGATTAGATACTTCAAATTTTGCATAGCAAATAAGCCATTTTAATTCATCTGTTTCAGAACTCTGAATATATTAACTCCAAGACTGGTAGTTCGTTGCTGCTGCTTGAGATATATGTAAAAATTATTCTTTTGACACTTGGTCTTGTTTCTCATTACTTTTCTTAAAACAAGAAGGAAAGAGGAAAGGCCAATAAACCATTGCTTCTCAGTAATATGCCCTATTGCTGTGTGATTGAATATTCCAAAGGCCAATCTCTTCTGTCACAGACTTCCTTTTTTCTTTTATACCACAAAAAGAGTTTATCTATGAAATGCTATTTAGAATTCCAGAACCTACTTATAAATATCCTGAGTATTGGAAGTCCGCTCTCTCACTATATAAAAACAGTATTAAAATATACATATGTACATATATGTGTGTGAGAGTTTAAGGGTCTAAAGTCTAACTTTGTCATTCAGTTTTGGTAATATTAATGCCAAGATGTATATTCTAGGGCAGAAGTTGATATCTGATAACTTCATTAACTCAGCTTGTGGTCATCTGTAATGTTTATAAAAATTACATGCATTAGAGAATATTACTGTAATGCCTAAAGATAATTTGCTAGATATGATTTGGCCATTTGCTTTTCTTCCTAGAGCTTGGACACATGACTAAGCCACATGGTATTACAGCTGACTGTATATGAAGTCTGTCAGTCCCATGCATTCTTACAATTAAAGTTTTTTGCAGGGTGCTACTGATTTAAAAAGCTTTTTTTAACCTGTTCTTCTGTCATAGCTTTACAATTGAGGAAAAGCAACTCTTGTTGTTATGAGGTAAATTCTCCTTCTTTTTATGCAAATGATAATGTAGAAAAACTCTTGATAAATTTTTTTTAAAAGGAGTTAATATATAATTTTTTTTTTAGTACAAACAATTACCTTTTGATTCTCACTGAAATTTTTGTATCAACGTTACCAGGAACTAATAAATTAAATAATTTTGATTTCTAATAATGTCTTTGACAAACTCAAACCCCTTTGCTCAAATTTTCCATGTCTTCGTGGACCTAGAGCCCCAAGAATAGTTTGGGAAGTCCAAGGAGGCACGGGGTGTAGGAAACAATATAGAGTAAGGGGAATCGTGGTGTTAAATTCTGCAATGAAAATAAACATTTGAATGATCCCTACTTTTAATCATGCATGTTATAGCTGGAGAGGGGGACTGTAGGTGGGAGAGTCAAAGCTACTTTTGTCCTGCTTGGGATATCTGAGTTACCACTCAGAGTTGTTAATGCTACACCCTAAATTCACTGAGCAAGATTGTTTGCTGGAGTAAAAACAGTTCCTCCTGCATATACCAGCAGTCCCACCTTTACTAGTGCCCTCTTTGTTTTTTCATGAAGCATCTTAACTGCCAGCATTGCAAACAAGCTCTCCTGTCTGTCAGAACAGAGCAACAGAGGAAAACAAATGCCTTCCATCA
This sequence comes from Lepidothrix coronata, assembly GCF_001604755.1. Classification (NCBI taxonomy): domain Eukaryota; kingdom Metazoa; phylum Chordata; class Aves; order Passeriformes; family Pipridae; genus Lepidothrix; species Lepidothrix coronata. The sequence continues at coordinate 11,809,759 of NW_016690186.1, forward strand.
CTTTGTTGTATGCCAGGTCCTTCCTTCTCCTTTCCCATAACCAGCCTCAACCACGCTGTGGTAAATATCCTTGAGCTAACGCTGTGTCTGTTTATATGACATCCAGAATTGATAGCTTCAGGGAAGGGTATTATGCAGTGGAAATAGCCTGCAGCTTGGACCTCAGCTGGTGGAACTAAATGCTGAAGTGCTGTGAAGGGTGACTTATTCCCAGTCAGCCAGCTATTTGGTTTTGCTAAGGTCTCTGACAGATGAGCAAGTCTTGTGTCAGTAGTTTAAGACATTATTATCCCCAGCTGTCAGCTCGGCTGTTCTACTGGAGGTTACCACCTCCATAATAGCGTTTGCTATTTGCAAAGAATCAGTCCTTCTAATTTCTATCCTGGAATTTTGCTCAAACCCAGTTTCAGTGGAAAATTAAACTAAAATATTGAACTCCTTACCAGGAGCCAGAACTGCAAGCAGCTACAGCCTTCTCCAAAGCAAGAACTCTTCTGACTCAGCCGTACCAACTTGAGATCAAAGGTGTCTCAAAATCTAGTTTTGTAATTCAAGGATATTTTCAAATATTCTTTGTATCAGAATTAAACCATTTTATTATCAAAAAATTATCCCACATAGCTTTATTAATCCCAACCAAAAGGGTAAAACTAGTAGTACTGTGGAGTATTCAAATTATTTGCAATATCCTATTTTAAAAACTTATTTCAGTGCTTTTGACTTTGCCATGATTGGAAATGTTTAATCTGAAATTCTGCACAATCTAAGCTTGAATTTTCTTGGAAAGCTGTTTTAATGAAATAGCTCTATTGTCCTGAAGCATGAGACAAAAGCAGGAAATATTTTGTTTGAAAACATTTCAAAAAAAATTAGTTCACTGAGCTCAAGTGCCCCTTTAGGACACCCCTTTTAGAGAAGGGAAAGAAATGCAACAAGAAGTGGATGTTTGTAACACCAGCATGTCTTCTGCTGGGCCAGGAAACTAATTTTAGAAACATTTCAGATCTCAATATGAGTTTTCTTGGGCCAAACAGCCAAATCCACTGAAGTCATCCTTTCTGGAGATCACCACACGTTCACATCTCCTACTGCTCATTGCTCACAAAAACTATCCCTCTGGAAATTAGCTGGCCAGTCCTCAACAGACTGCTGCCCGTACCTTGGGCAGTACTGTGCAGGGATCTTCATAAAGTGTCTACAGGCTACAGGGATAAAGTTGGTGTCTAAAACAGCTGAAACATAGCATTCAGGACACATGAAGATTTTCAAGAGAGAAGGACACATGTGTGGCTGCAGTGGGTCCATCTGGTTCCTCCAAGATTGAACAACTGATACCCAAAAAAGTGGATCCACAGATCCACAGATACAGATAGGAGCATACTCTTCTAGTGGTCTGTGACTTAAAAATTTCTGGTCTGAATAAATTTCTGGACCAAGACCATACACATTTATCGATTTATTTAACTGCTTTTTGAGTCCCTGTAAACTTTTGGCCTCTGCTGTCTTCCATTGCAATGAATGCTGTACTTGAACACTGTGCTGTTTAAAGAGTGGATTTTTCTTTGCTTTGACTCTTCCACCTACTAATTTCTTATGATGGCTCTTATTTCTGTATCAAGAGAAGCAATGCCATTCTTCTTTTTGTGTTCTCCAAGCTACTCACTATACCATATACATCTGTTTTTCTCCACTTCAGATATGTTTGTCAAGACTGAAGAATCCTACTCTGTGTGATCTCTCTCCACTTAGTTGTCTTGCCTTGTAACTCTCCACTTGACTTTCCTGCTTGTATAACTTTCTTTCCTGAGACAGAATAGGGAGAGGGGAATGCAGTAACAATTCAAGATAAAAGTATATCAGCAGTTCACAAGGTCATATTCATATTGTCTGTTCTTCACTCTTTTCCTCTCTTTCTGTTTTTTCCAACTTTGATAGTTTGGGGGGTTTTTTTGTTTTGATGGTTTTTGTTGGGTTTTTTTTTCATTATTTAGTACTGACCTAATACTTGAAACTGGTAAAGTTAGCCTAAAGGTTCTTCTCTGAGTTCAGCAGCTAATCTAGAGACTGCCAGTCAAATATGGTTAGAAATATTTTTATATATATACAATGCTTTTAGTTTATAGTAAATAAATGACAGCCTCATTGAATAACAATAACAAACAACCTTTAATAATTCTTCTCAGTTGTATTTTATTTTTACTCTGTTGAGTAATTTGATATCAGCAGCAAAACATATGTATTTGCTATCAATGTCTTCTTATGAAATCCTTATAGACTGTACTGGAGCAACAGTTTCCAGAGTGACTACTTTTTCAGAAAATGTGAAGCTGTAGAGTGAATGAGACAGGAGTTTGTCAAGGAGAAAAAGAAATCTCAGGTGTAATGCTACATATACATTTAGGGAAAAACATTTGCTTGACTTTGCCCGACACTTGATGGTTTTCTTTTAAGGTAGCAGCTGTGGAAAAACATCAATCTTGGGTAGACTAAGTTGCCTATAGTACATATATATCATTTTATGTAACAGTGGAGCCACTTTGCTTGTTTAGTCAGCTTAGTTTGCTGACTAAAATCTCCTTTCAAACTAATGATGTAGGAATTTCTCTGTTTCTGTTTGTTAGCCTGCTTACTCACTGGCTCTTGAAACACTGAAGTTGTGTTAGTATTTGCAGGAAAACTGTAGCTTCTTGGAAACCATAAGCTGGGTTTCCCCTTCTCCCACATGTGAAGAAAACAGTCTGATGAAAAATAAGTTCTTTTTTGTTCTAAGCAATCTGATCATTACTACACTCCATGCTGGAAAGGTCAGTGGAGTGTTTCTGAATTCTGGTGCTATCTGCTTGAAATAAAGAACGTAGCTCCTGGAGTTACATTCAAAGTAATTTCCATACAGCATAAAAATGATTACAAAAATAGCATATTCAGAATCCATTTAAAGATTTTTATTTCATCTTCCATACTGTATTTATTCACAGAGAAAAGTAGTGTTTAGTTCACAGTAAGTTTTCAGCCTGTGGCTATTTCACTTGGGACTCAATAGCTTTGCTACCAGCAATTCAATGCATCTGATAATGAATCTACCTCTACAATCAGAATTTCAGGACCCTATATTTTCTCACTATTTCCATTATTTAAGGAGAAAGGATTTTCTAAAATTGCCAGAGGAAACCAAAGGCAGCATAATGTGTCACTCTTTTGCTTAACAGCATGCCACTGACAAAGCTCTTGATACAATATTTGAAGAGGGAAATAGGTCCAAAAGCTACATCTGTCTTTAGCTAAGGAATCAGACCCATTCTCTGAGTCTGCACCAACACACTGCTTCAGAGAGGCCTGGACAGAGGAGCTAATGTGTATGTGGCTGCTCATACCAGAGAGGCCTGGACATAGGAGCTAATGTGTATGTGGCTGCTCATACTGTTTGCCAGCACACTTCTGGAACAGTTTTGGCCTGGGCTAACTTACATGCTCCAGGAAATGTCTTGGCAGGCCTGGGGCATAGCAGAGGGGAAGGAATATTCTCCATAGTCCACCTGGATGAGGAATCAACTGAAATACATCTGGACACACGCTGTGCTGTACTAACTGTGATTCATCAGAACAGTGCTCAATTCTCCCGGCTACTGAAAGTCCTCGGAGATGACGCCCCCATTGCTTTGGTCTCAGCTGGAGTTCATGATGTCCCTTACGTGCCTGTGAACGTTTGCAAACAGCCTTTTGTTCTTTTGCTCATCTTTCTAAGAGGCCAGAAAAACCTCTTGAAACACAGCATATAACCTTTAGTGAAAGTTGTTCTGCATTGTTAAACTGGTTCTGCTTTTTGTATGCTTGATAATGCAAATATCACATTTTGTATGCTGCAAGATTACCATAGTAGTATAAGTATGGAAATACCACAGAAGTGCCATCTGTGATGCTGAGAATCTGAATGTACAGTGTTTATTCAGCTATGAAGAGTATATTTTGCAAATATGCATCTGAATCTTTGTAGAATAAACTATGTACAAAGTGTTTCATTTTGCCAGAGATATGTCGCATATCTAATACCTTCCCCTTCACTTCCCTGTTTTACTCATTCTTAAAGACACAGAATGGGACATTTTGCCTTCCCAGTGGAGACTATTTCTCTTTTTAAAATACATCCAGGGCTATGGACCCCTTTAGAAGTTCTTTCTGACTTGGAGGCTCTCTTGATCCATCCATGCTTTCCAGTCTAGAAGATTTCTATGAGTTCAAAGCTCATTTCTTCTACATTTCTCTTCTATGTGCTGGATCTAATGTGTTTCTGCAGAGGAATTGTGATGATGTACTGTAGTAAGAGTGTGGTTTAGTACCTATATCAAAACCATGAATAATTTGTAGCAAATGTAAAGATTCAAAACTAAATCTGGAAATCCAAGCAGTTTTGTGTTTTTTTAATGTTTTCTGGCAAAACATCTCTTCTTAGAAGATAGGTAGACCTATGGTAAAATGCAGTAATAACATATTCTAGAATACAGTCTGGTATTACAGAAGCATTTAGAAATATTTTTCCCCTTTTTAATTTATAGGAATTGTGAGTTGGGGTTTTTTTGTGGGTTAGCTTGTTTGTGTGCTCCTTACAAGTCAGAGAAAACAGAAATCTAGTGCTATACCGACAGTTGAATAGCTTGATGAGTTTGGCCTAGGGCCTAAAAATAACGATTGTGAGTTTCTATTGTTAGACATCCAAATAAAAGCTTGCAAAATTACTGAACAACCTTTGCTGGGTTTATGGATGCTCATTATTGAGACATCTGAATATTTCTGTTTAGGGGAATAAATACACATTTACATCATTCTGAACCTTGGTATGAAGGATTTCTCCTTGGTATTTCATAAGAATGATCAAGTGAACAAAAATTTAGATGATCTCATATGAATAACCATAATGTTAGGATATTGTATGAGAGCAAAAACATTTTGAAATTTATCTTACAGATTCCAATTTTTTCTACATATCTAAAATTTAATCATTTTGACTTTAGCAATAATTCTCCTCAGGGATTAAATAGTTTTTATACAAGGATTTAGTGCAAAATTTTTTTTCTAAATAAACTGATATTAATTTAAGTCTGTCTTGCTGTTTCTAGCTTGGGAAGTGTGAGGTTGTGATGATGCGAAATGGTTGTTTCAGAAGCATCTTTTTTCTGACTGCTTTGCTATTCACTCTTTCCACTTTATGTAGTAATAATTTCCAGTAGGTTTGTCAGTTCTGTAACACAGGATAGTTCTGTCTTTAGTCTTGAGATACTCATTTTTTAACTGACTGTTCTAGAATGTGTCATCTTTTATTCTTTTGGAAATGGCACATTCTCATAATTTCTAATTTAGTTATCTCCAAGTATATTGCATAAGTTCTGGGAAATATGCTGCAGGATCATTTAAAAAGCAAGTAAACAAAAGAAATCAGCCAAAATAAAATAAGCGGATGCAAAGAAGAAAATTAAGCATGAGAGCTGGAGAAAAATATAAGATCTTTGGCAGTCAAGATGTAAGTATTTTTCTTCTGCTTTACATCAAGTTTTAAGCAGCATGGGTACTGCCTATTTTTTCTTTAACTCATCTTTGTCTTTTTTAACTCTCTAACTTGTTTTGTGACAGATTCACAAATGTTGCAGTTTCTGCTTTTTCTATTCACAGCAGGAAAATGATAGTTTAGTAATTTTTATGACTCACTGACTGTTAGATATAAGGAAAATCCAAACTCTTTCATGTGCTGAAGACATTTGAGGCATTGTCCTTTCTTTTGCCCAGAGTGAGGGAAATTAATCATTTAGGTAAATTTACTTTTATTTAGCCCACGATTGAGTTCAATACTGGTAATTTATTGATTTATTTTGTGTACAAAGCAAAATGAATCACAGCAAAACGAAAGAATATTTTGCCTTGTGTCAGGCCTTTTAAAGGTACAATTTTTCACAAGATTTTAGTTCTAAGTGGCATCCAAATATGAAAACATAGTACCAGAGGCCTAATCATAAAAACAAAGAAGGAAAAAGTAGATAGAACTTGTGTTGTTGTATTGCCTGCCTGCTGTCTAGAAGAACTAGTCAAATTTGGATTTTGAAACATCAGGAACTCATGTCTTTCAGAAGACTTTCTCCACAGAGTAAAAGCAGAACCCACAGAGAGTTGGGACTTTGTGTATCAAAACGCCATACTTATTTAGGACTGACAGCGAAAGCTCTAACTGGTCCCAAATGAGTAGAAACTTTGACCTGAAGTGAGAGAAAGTCTACTGAGAAACAGATGGAAGATGGAAAAATAACATTCCTGTAGTTCAGAGGCAGAAGCTCGGGAAACATTACCTTCAGGTTAAGTAGGCTGACGTGTCAGTTCTTGATGGACAAAAAGCCTGCATAGCGCAACACCTCAGAATTTTTGGAGGTCTTGCAAAAGCCAGAGGAGAGGGAAGATGATGTTTTAATAGCAGATACAATCATAGATGGTTCTAATTTCTGAAAAGGTGAATGTGTTTTCTTCCTTTCAGATGTTGTCAGCAAAATCAAGAGAATCACTACCAAACATGCTAAATAGAGCTGAAGGGAACGCCTTTCATCCAGAAATCTTGAGTTACACCTGAATTCTAGTTTAGGAAGAAGATAACTTCTGAACTGCAAGTTCTAGAATCCCTAACTACCAAATCCAGATATAGTAGAAGATATTGGTTGAAGAAACAGGAAAACTTGACTCTGTATGTATATATAATACACTTGCTTTCTCTCCTGCACAGTGTGTTGCCAGAATGGAGGGGATCAACAGTCACAGTTATTGAACTTGTTTAATCTTGGAGAAAGATTCAGGGTTCAGGTAATAATAACTTTTTATTTAACTTTTAAATAAACAAATATTATTATGTTTATATATTAATTTTAGAGTCACCAAAGTTTTCTTACAGCTAAAATCAGTTCATATTCTTGGTACGTTCTTGAGGAATTGACTAAGATATTTGCTGCTTGTGCAATATTCCCAGATAAAATTTCAGCTTGTCTTAGGGGAAATGTATGAGAGATGTCTTCATTAATTTTCGTTGTGGAGATTGGCAATCAAAGTTAAGCATTAATCTGATACACAGAGTTCATATGAATCAGTTATTTCAAAAACTCTAAATTTATACTGATGAGATAAAATTCATTTTACAAAAGCATCTCACCTGCTGAGAACAAAAGATTAATCCTCTTTATTTCTCTTCTTGTAATTTAAATCAGCAGGTAAGAGGTTTCTACTTTTCAGATTTTGTTCAAGAAACAAAAAATATGATAAGAAACTTGTTGGGTTTTTTCTTCTCCGTATGGAATCTAAAGACTACCCTAGCATGTTCACAAATCAGTCAAGTTCTCCCTTTAAAATTACATTTCTTTTTAAGCAGCCCTTGATAATATTGCTTGGACAAGGTAAAATGAGGTACGGCAGAAGAAAGATCAGCACAAATAATGCAGCACCTGCTCCATTCAATCCATTTTAACTTTTTAAATGGGAATTATGAGGACACTAATCCTATGTCATGTAACAGCTGGGTCGTATGGGGAGTAACATCAGTAATTGTTAAAGAACATTCTTAAACTCACTTAAACAGTGTACACTGAGTCCCATAGAATTCAGCCTAGAAAATAGGATACAATTTTATAGTACAATACAGAGAGAAAATAATGAAGGTGATTAAGGATGATGTGCTGCTAGGAAAGAACATTACTTTGACATGCTGTTTTAGCTTCATTTAGTAATACAAGGAACAAAGAAATTGTCTTGTCTTTGTTACATTGCCTAGAGGATCTGGACAAACTGAATATAAATTGCTTAGATACCAACGGGGCAACTTAAGGGGAAAACAGACATCTAAATTAATTTGAGAGAATAAAAGTACTTCTATTTAAGCCAATTAGCTCCTTGAGAAACTACACTTTTTCTCAGAAAGCTCCCTCTGAGCCTGAAGTTCACCTGTCTTGCTGTTGAGGTGATAGTCTAAGGACATTTATTTAATTTAGTTTTAGTCACTTTAGTCAGAAATTACAGGAAAATACTTATTCCATCTTTAAAACAGGTGAAGGGTGGCTATTTCTCCAGTTTCAAGAGAAACCAAGATTGCCCAGCTGGCTAAGGGATCCTTTCTTAATGGCTTGTTCTTTCCCATATTTGACCAACACAGTGCTTCAGGCAAAGGCCTGTGACCCCAAGAAGCCTGGGATAGTAGGCAACTTGAATTGTGTTCAGCACAAACTGGTGCATCCTTAACATTAGCATTATATCCTGAGTTTGCTCCAACTAGTTTGTTGAACCTGTACTGCCCTGGAGCCCCAAGGCATGGGCACAGGCACAGATTAAATGAGAAACACTAACTCTGTGGCAGAGATTGGAGTATCCAGACAGGGATATCCAGACTTGAGTAAATGTCTGTGGTGTTTGTAATAGAGAGAGTTCAGAGCATACTGAAACTGAAACCATGACACCATAGAAAGCCCAACAAAAATCAATATTTATTACAAAGAAGGGGCCAAAGTAAACGGAAACCCAAGAGAAAGAGAAAACAATAAGGCAATAGGACACCCTACTCACTCAGGTGTCATGAGGTTATCTTACCAACTCTGAATGCCATAAAGTCCTCTGCAACAGCTTCATTTTTGGAGGGTCGGCAGGCTCACACAAAGCAGGCATCCCCACCAAAGACAGTGTGATCCTTCGTGTGAAGCAAGCTCTCACTCCAAAAACAAGTGATCTGCTTTTTATACAATTAACTGATTATGCCTATCCAGACAGGTGTGGCCAGCACCGCCCAGCTAGAGGCTCTCAGTCCCACCCCTTGGTTATGCGAGTGGTATTACTTCTGCGCGTGCATGGGTACTTTGGAATTCCCCTCCAGCATGCGCAGGATGCCTCAGGGGTCTTTCTGAATTGAGTTGGTGGGTTTACTTCATCATCCCCCTCATCAATTTCTCCTTCAAGTGCCCTTGGAAGACAATTAGCCAATCAAAAACAGCAATTAAATATAGTTTATACAAGAATATAGTTTATACAAGGACGAAGTTCCCATTTTATCAGTGCTTGTTTTCTCATAACTTGGCAGGGAAAGGATACACTCTCACAGGTGGCTGAGCCAAACACAGACCAAAAGTATCAACGTCCCTTATACAGGTGTTGTATATGAAATTTGCATTAAAAATGTATTTACTAAAAGCATAAGTCATGTAGTGAAATGCATGTCTAGGAAGCCAAAAATGTGTGTGAGAGTCCCAAAGAGTCAAGGGACCAAGACCCATCCTGGAAGAGTGCTTTAACCAACATATGGAAAATGGGCAACCATGCTCTGGTAATGTCTAAAAACCGTGAGGCATTCCTTTGCACCAAAAATACAAGCCACTTGTCTAAGTGAATTCATAGAATCACAGAATCAGCTGGGTTAGAAAAGACCTCTGAGATCATCAAGACCAACCCTTGATCCACTACCACCGTGGTTACTAGACTATGGCACTAAATGCCACATCCACTCTCATCTTAAAAACCTCCAGGGACAGAGAATCCACCACTTCCCTGGGCAGTCCATTCCAATGTCTGATTCCCCTCTCTGTAAAGAATTTCTATTTGATTTCTAGTTACAAATCTACTCATGTTTAGGAATCTAAAGTGTATGTTTTGACAATTAAAGATATGTCAATATGTCTAAGAGAGAGAATTGATTTTAGGTGTACTGTTCTTTCTACTATGTTCTACCAACCAAACTACTTGTTTTTCAGGCAGTTGTCAGTCCCAGGCAGCTTCCAGGGCCCATATTTATCCATTTCTTATGAAATGAACTGAGGCATCTAAATAAAATTCTAGGTTTTTTTTTCCCATCTGGTCCTTTTCCTTCTCGTTCATTAATTTATAATATTTTCTTCTCTTCTTGTCAAGTGCTTTCTTTTGTAAGAGACTTACAGTAAAGAATTAATGTCAGAGAATGTGTGAAGAATTAATGTTAATCTGCTACTACAACAGTATTTTCGACATAAACTCTGTAACAACACTACCACATAATTCAAGACAGGAGTCTGGAATAGCTATGAGATTACCTAGTATTTTGAGGGTCACATTAGCTGCCAAGAAATATGCTAGGGTTTTATGCAAAACAGGGGTACTAAACACAATTAAATATTGCCAAATAGGAGAGAACACCTCTTATGAAGCTGAACAGAATTCATGACCTGCATCAAATAAAAAAGCTCTTTAATAAGAAGTATATGAACTCTGTACACAGTAGCCTTGAGGAGAGAGTGAATTTTTCTGGCAGATATTCATTTGATCATAAGTCATCCCTATTGAGCTGGCAAGGTCACTGTCCAAAAGAATTAATGCACACTTGTCATGATTCAGGAGAAAATTGAGTAAGAAGTGTAAAGATGACTTTATATCTCTATTTGGTATAGATGTGACTGAACAGACCTCTGGTGTATGATATGCCCGTCGCCAGGTCAGATTGGTGTCTCCAGGTCAGAATCATGTTAATAGGTCTGAGTGGATGCACTGGAGGCTGTAAGTAGAATGCTGGAGATGCGCTACATAGTAAAATTCTTGAGAAGTCACCAAAGTGAAGGTTAATGGGGTACTTGACCAAACTGATGAGTATTGACCTAGAAGAGTGAAACTTATCTGAGCCTAGAAGACAAATCTAACTCGTTCCACACTCTGCAGGAAGTTAACCATGGGAAGGATTTTATAGAGCGTGGTGGTGAATTCTCTATTCCTTGGTCATTTTCCCTCCACTTTGATTTGGGTGTTGTTTTTTTGGAGGGTTTTTGTTTTGGTTTGGTTTTTTTCTCTCAGGGGAGCCTTAGTTTAAAAAGGATTGAATTCAGGGGGTTGTCTGACATCTGCTACGTCTCAAACTGCAGTTCTCAAGCTGCAATTAAGAAAATATTTTGCAGACAGTGATGGGTGGGTCCCTGCCAAGCCAGAAGGGTAATGTGAGGAGAAGGCAGCACCTAAAACTGATTGGAGTCTGCTGGTGGAGAAGTGGGCTCTTACTAGAAAGGTTTAAATTCCTTAGATTTTTGCCTCCTTCCCTACTTTAAGAACCACATGCCAAGCAGATGATTCTAGGGATGTGCAGAGGATGTACTCTGAGAAATGTAACTGCAAAGGGTGCCAGAGAGGGTTATTGCACAGATGTCTTTTGGCCTTCTAACTTCTGTACTGCCTTCCCTGCACTGGCTCATGTAATACTTGAATTTCTGTTTGTATGCTGGTTATTTAATTCATTAATAAGAAAAAAATACTCAAGACAAAAAAATGGACACTATTTCTGAGGGTTCTGTTTTGTAAGTTTGAAATCCACTAAGTTATACATTTAACAATCACTTTAAAAGGGCATTTTACAAATCATATTAATTTCTGATTGTAAAGCAGAAACTGATGAGATAACCTGCTTCTCCCAAAAAGTTTATTTCTCCTCAAGTAATATTGCAACAGTGAGCAATTTCTCAACTGCCCTCTGCAAGGTCTCACAAATCATGACAGAATTTTTTCAATTGGTGAGCTGCATCAAGAGCCTAAATCAATATTTAAGGCATGTCAATATAGAACTTTAATTTCAAAAGTACTCAGTGCTCAGAAACTCCCGGCGGCCTCTGTGAAAGCTCTCACTACTTTGCTGAGTCTCTTAGAATAAGATTACTTTTGCAGATTCAATAGTATTGGAAAAGCCTAATTTGTGTCTTCAAGTCTTAGAAATGTTGGCTCAGTTCTTACTCATTATAGTCACAATTCCTAGGCAGTTTGGGGCCAATAATTTTTAATTTTTTTTTTTGCTATGTCATAATAAAATATTAGGTTTTAATTTAAAAAAAAAGTCTTAATGCAGTGAAATGATAGAGAAGTCAAAAGAATAATTGACTATGAAAGTAGCTATAAAGTAGGTCATATGGCCAAAAGCAAATCTGCTTCTGTTGTGTTATCATATTCTTACAGAAGTGCCACTAATATTAAAGGTATTTAAGAAATGACAAAAGCAAGAAAAATTTAAATTAAATGACTTGACTTGCAGAAGTGCTGAGTACCCTCAAATCTGACTCGAGTCAGTAGGAGCTACAAGCACTTAATAGTGCTGAAAATCAAGGAAAATTTTATTGCTTACTTCTAGCTTATGTTGATATGTCATTATAATGCTAGGACTTCTAACAATGAGACCTTGTGATTTCTGGTGACACAGCACTGTATGAAATCGCCAAACCTTACAAAGAAGTCCACCAATAACTTTTGTTGAGACTGGTGTGAAGGTCTTGTTCCATGCTCACATTCCAGAGCTCTGCAGAAATCTTGGCAGCCTGTTTATGGGATTGCACTGGTCTTTGGGCAAAGCAGAGGTCATTGAGATCTTGGACTCAATGAAATACCTCCTGAGAGGGCTTCCCACTGTTGAAGATACAAGGGCCATGGGCAAATACTTAAATGAAGTCAGTAAATATGCCTAGCATAAACCTCTCACTAATTGTGAGGAAAAAAAAGAGTAAAAGAATCCAAATAGTGCTCCCTTAGTCTTTTCCTTCTTGACCCTGTTCCCCTGAGATTCTCTCTATTAAAGACATTGTAATATTCCTGGTACCATCTGTTTACTGGGTAAAATTGGAAGCTATGGATCTAAGACAATTGACCTGGAAAAAAAAAGATTTATTTCTTTCTCAGGAGTGAAAAGAAGTTTAACATCATTTGAATGATACCTGAAAGAATGGTCAACAACACAAGAGGACTCCTCAATGAATGCAACAGTCTCAAATCCAGAGATGAGGATCTTCCAGTTTTTATATATTGAAGCTTCCAATAATATGTTAGGTGTGTGGAAAACCTTGAATGATTTTAATCCGCCCTGAAAACAATTCAATCTGATCCTAACTATTTTCTTTTTTTTCCTAATTTCTTTTCCTCTAGACAACTAAAGGACAACAATCTGCTTTTCCATTCTGACACCTTTCCACTGTATGAATAAAATAGGATCAGCATTGTTGACTATGCCATGTCACACAGGTTTTTTTTAGATTTTCTGCATGAGTTACATAAAACACCAAGTGCTGGACTGTCTTGGACTAAAAAGCAAAATATCTCCAGGAACGGTTTAACCCTTTTTAAAATATTTTTGTTTGAATGAGATTTTAATTGGAAATACCTTGCTCAAGAAGTTTAGTTTTTGCTATTTGGAGAAAAAAATTTTTCAGAAGACTCATTTTACACACTGCTCTTGGAACTCAGGAATCAGTCGTTACTGTCTCAGAGAAACACATTCAATTCTTAATCAGCACATTCAAGGACTGCCATGAACCAGCAAGAGGTGTAGTATTACATTTAGCTGAACTTTGATATGACTTGACAAATATGTGGAAATTTACAGTGTGTTGACAGTATCAGGTGGACTGTTTATAACCCTTTGATATTGCTTCATTGAAAACAGTGAGAGAGAACAGCTAAGCACACCTGAACAGTACAAAACAGTCATCTAAATGACACCATATTATTACTTTTCCTCTGTGTTGAAGACATTGGAACTTCTTTATTAACTACAGAAAAATACAGAGCCCTATTTATGGCCTGATCCCAGGAGGAGCAGAAGCATTTATAACTGTTAGAGTGCCTTCTGTGCTGGAAGATGACTTCAGCAGTGTCTTTAAATGCTCAGCACCTCTCAGTTTCAAGCCATTAGCATTCATCTCCCTCTAGGGAATATGGACTTACCACTCATACATGAAATGAGATGCTGCTGAGGTTAGCAGCCCTCATAGCTCTTTCCAGCTCAGTGTCAAAATGAGTAAGTGACACCAATATGTGTTTTCAACCTGGATTAAGAGGGTGCTTGAAGTGGGCTGTGCAAGGCAAGGTGACAACTGTCGTGGATGGCAGCCTGCTGCTCACAGGCCCTACTTGTAATGGCTCCTCTCCTGTTTTATGTTCCCACTTAATCTGACAAAACAGGACGATAGGGTGCAAAGGCAAATATGAACACCCTTGTAACACCTACTTATTCAACCTGAATCTGGGATGTGACATTAGATTTGAGAGGAGGGCTGTCAAATTGAGATGGTCTTGTTCAGAGTCAATGTTCAATGTTGCGGGGTCATCATAGGGTTTAGTTTGAAGAGGAGTCTTGAACAGATTTTCACAGGAGATAGGTCCTGTGTTTAGAGAAGGATTAAAACCAAACTAGGTTTGGCTGTTATCTGACAGTAATAAAATTCCTCTGCTGAAGTTCAGGGTCTTGGGATACTACAGTAAAATGAAAGAAATAGTTTAACTGATAATTTAGAGGAGTGACTTTCAAAAGGGTATTTGGATATAGCAAGCAAAGGATGGTTTTGCTGTGCTATTCCAAAGCTTGCGCTGCCATAACTTCATTGCTCTTAATACCAGTTCATGTAAGAATTAAGGTTAAGTATTTCTATCCATATTATAAGCATACTTTAATTTTGTAGTGGGTAACAGTGCAAAAAACCTGTGCCCAGACAGAGGCCACAGTGAAACCATGGAGGCTGCCACCTGTCTCAGTAAAAAATGCCATTCTCAGCTGCTGAAATGATTCTTGACTGTATGTTCCTGCCATTATAGTAAAAAATGGAGGAATTTTAAAGCCAAATGGCATGCACTGTTCACATTTCCAGCTTCTGAGCTGTGGCCAAATGTGTATCCCAGAGGCCCTTCTCCCTCCGCCACATGTCAGCACAGTGGAGCCCAAAAAAGCACAGACCCTTTCCTTTTCCTTTGCTCCCTCTGTAGAAGGCAGGCAGCTTGCAATGCTGTGCTGAAATACACGGAGTATTATTTCTAATCCATTACTTTAGCTTTTAATTTCTAGGCAAATAACTATTTAGTCAATATTGCAATATATTTAACAAATATTTTAAGACTATAAACCCAAATGTAGCTAAAAGAAGCATTTTTTTTAATCTGCTCTACCTTCCCAAGACAGCAAGTACAGGACAAGTACATCTTTTTTTTATTATCAGTAAACCAACATTAAACTAGTATGATTCCTGAGTAATGTAATGAACTTTGCATCAAGAAATGGCTGAATTACTGAAGGCTAAAGTAATACATGCAACAATTATTTTATTTACTTTATAAAATATGATCTAGCCACTGAGTTAACTTGTATTTCCTCCCATTTCTGGAAAAGAATTGAAAATCATGTTAAGAATAATCTATTTAATGTTTATCAAAAAAAAAAATGCACAGTCTGGAATTCATATTCACATAAGATCATGGAATGCTTTATATTTTTCAGTAGAAAATTATCTCATGCCATTTTCATGGTTCTGTAATCTGAAATCACACAAGTCACGCTCAAAGAACTGTGGGAGAGTGAAGTGACTGGATGGTAGTGCAGAGTGCAGATGAAGTGGAAAAAGAAACAGTAATCATATAAATAATAGATGAAATTGCTTTAAGTGCAAGACCAGAGTGATACAGTATGTGCCCCACAAGGCCACTGTAACTATGGCAACAGTGATACATGTTCATACTCTTCATTGCAGATTAGCCATATAAATAACCAAGTGATGGACTATACACAGGGTATACTTGTACTGTAGTCACTCTCTATCTGTCTTTTTATTGCTGAGTGGTCTTCATGTCTTGTCTTTACCTTTTTAGAATGTTCAAAATACCTTCAAGGGGAAGCTCCTTCTTGCTTAAGACCATTTTCCGTGGGAGAGGGAGAATATGGGCGTGTGTGTGTCAGTTTGCACACATGGGCACTGGGCACAGACACGAGCCCCAGGACCCTTTAACCTCCCTGCTTTCAAGACTCTGGTTCTTGAGACTCACCTCTTTTGGAGAGAACTGTTTTAGGCAATATTGTAGTTTGATGCACGTATTTCACATCACCCAGACTACAAACTGGAGAGGGAGGATTATTTTGTATATTCTCTAACTGCCTTTTATTAGCTTTGGCTGCAGTTAGGGATAATTATATGAGACTTCTCAGGACATGTAATTTCCAGCTGCTTCAGAACAGACTGACCTGCTCATACTGCTGATGGATAAAGCTCTTTAAACCCTCAGTGTGCATGCCAGGAACCACAGAGGCATGAGGCTGAGAAGAATTCATAACATGTGTTGTCTCTGCATCTCATAATCAAAACTTCTCTTTTATGGATTTATTCCTATTCTTTGGTTTACAAGGATACTTACTTCTTTTAACTATTTAACAGTTCAGTTATGTCCCCATTCTGATGATACTGTTATTGCTGTCAAAATGTAAATTTTATCTACTTTATAAATGCCATTATTTTCAGTCCTTTCTTTGAATATGTATAAATAGGTAGCAATTCTTATACGTCAATTCATATTCAGAATTTCTTGACTTAATCACAGAGACGAATTTTGAAATGGCATTGTTCATCATCCTGTTACACACTGCGCCACATTCCATCATTTACATTGCAGAGAATGATTTCTTGTCCCTTTCTGGTCTACCTGTACTTTATAAATAGGAAGCCTCTTTTGTGGCCCACAGAGTATGTGAAAAGTGTATAATTCATATATTCAGTCTGTCACCTGAGCTGTAAAAAGCAGAGAACTTCCCATTCTTTAGAAAGCTTACATTTCTATTTGGTGTACAATCACTCTCTGAAAACACTGTTGAAAACAGAAGCATATCAGTCTGAAGAATGACAAATAAACATAAAGATATACCGAAGTGGCATAGATTTGTTGGTTTTTTGTTTGAGAACATCTATACTTACTAAACCTATAGTCACCTAGAATTGTTTAGAGTCACCTGGTCCCTGTAAGCATGGAAAAATTGGAGAAAACTGGAGAGTTGTTTTGGGTTAAACTCCATTTAAGTCCTTTCTCAGTGAAATCCTAGATAAGAATCTGCTGCCTTGGAAGGACTTATTGATCACTACTGTCTTCTGAATTGCTTCTATATTTTCTGACTTGGGAGACTGTACCCTTGTGAAGTGGCTTCTTAGCAGCAGGTGATCCACCAAGTGTCCCTCTGCCATTACTTGGTGGTAAAGTGCCCTAATGTAGCAGGTGAAGAGATCCACAGGTACTGCTAAATCCAACAGATGGAACGACAGGGTTTGGTATTATTATTACTACTAATCCAGTCGAGTCTCCACTTAGATGTTTTATGTTCACTGATACTGACATCCCAAGTGGATGACAGTATGTAGTCATAAAATGTTCACATTAATAATTCAACTGAAATTGGAATGGTTCACATTGTAGCTACATAAAGTCAATTGCAGCCTTTTCCGTGTGCGGTAAAATCCATCCCAAGGCTGAGAATACCTCATCTTCCCAAAAATGTGAATTTAATTTAACAAACCTGATTTGCTTAAAACAAGCAAACAAACAAACAAACAAAACAACAACCAAAAAATCCACAAAAAAACCCAACAAACAACCCCCCCCCAAAAAAAAACAAACAAAAAACCAAACAAAAAAAACCAAAAAACCCTATGTTTTCAGCACTTGAAATTTTACAAACCATTTCTTGTTAGACTGCATAAAACTAGTCCATGACCCAGAACTGAATATTAGCATTTAATTGGCTATTTTTCCTCTAACATTTGCTGTTTTGCACTTTTTTTTCTTCCTCTTTCAAAGCCCTAGGTACTGAAATGGGACTCTGTGTGGGAGAGGTTTGAGATAAGAAGTTTTCTCATGCGATTGATCAGCACAATTTCCTGAGCCTCAGGAGTGCCTGAGTGTCACAAGGCAGCAGCAGCCTAGCAACTACACACATTTTTCCAGTGCCTCACTCTGGACTGGCAGTGTATCCAGTTGCTCCTCGACACTCCACGTAATTAGAACATTTTTTCTCTGGATGTCTTTAATGAGCAGAATGTCGCCTTATAAGCTTTACCTGAGTACCTTTAAAAGCGTTTTAAAAGAAACACTTGGTGACAGATAGCTCTCATTTGTACATCCTGCCTTCTGTTTTCACCAAGTACCCAACTGGGTCTTTGTTCCCTGGTCTGCTACATACTGCATGAGATAAGTATTCTTCACAACCATTTTGGTGGGGTTTTATTGATCAATAAGATCAACACATTATTTATTATTGTGTAACCATTTTACAGATAATATCATAAGTAAAAATAAACTAAAAGAAGACATAGAAGAGAACATACCTGTCGAAAAGGCTACTGCTACAAATATCTATTTTTAAGCAGTTGTCTCACTTTTCTTAGTTATTCATTGTGTATAGAGACAAATTACATTGAAATACACTACTGTAAGAGTAGTTACTCTTTTTTAGCAGTGATATTTTATATATTGTATAACATAATGTGACCCTTTTGATGCAAAACATGGAGCAGGACAGGAAACAAAGTTAAAGGTGGCACAAATATTTATAGAAAGATTTATAGAAAGATTGTTTGAACAGGAAAATTGGAATTCACCAAATTCAGCAAATACCCAATGATGGTTTTTGTCACAGTATTTCAGTCCCATACTCATTACTCTATTTTCATGGGACGGAAAAAACATCCTGTGTAGAAAGACCTGTTACATGGAAGCAAACTGAATTTCTATGTATTTCAACTAGTGGAAAATTATAGATGCTTATGGAGACAGCAGTATCACATTCTGCTTAGAAAACCTCTTTAGAGGTATGAGTGGATGGAAGTTGATATGACAGAGATTCATTTCTGCTCAAATCATGTCTATGAAAATCTAATATACATTAAACTAAATGATAGATGCCAGATGTCTTTCTTAATATCTTAATATCAATAAGTAATTAATAAGTAATTAATAAGTAAGTAGATTAAATAATAAGTAAAAAGACCCTAGCAGTCTAATATTGCTGACTCTGTAGTCAGCGAAAGCACTATATGTAACCAAGTTTAGATTCCATATAATATAGAGCCAGATATTATCTTGTTTTGATGTGTTTATAGACAACTAAACTCTGAAAGAGGTAGTTTTAGGCATGTCTTGAACCTTTGAGTCTTTAAATGATGTTAGGAAAACATTTTCAAGTACAAACATATTCATACTATGTTTATGGTTGCACTGGTAAACTTGTTACAGATATATAGTTTCTATACACTATATTGACATGTTGCCATTTTGCTTGCTCTCTTTAAAGTTTCCCAAGATTATAGTTTAGGTGAGTAATAGGATGGTAAAAATATCCTGAAGTGACAAAAGCTTCTATGTGAATTGTAATGCTAAGCCTAGAATCATTTTTGTTTTAAACAAAATGGGAAAGGAAAATTAATGTCTTGTAGTCATAATGAATAATAATTTTTCAGATTTTTGTTGCAGTTGAAAAACAGCTTTGTTAGTCCAATGAAATGGTAGTAAGGATTATAAACTAATCCTTTTTGATGAAAATGAGAAATATGAAATAGCATAATCCTTTCAGTTAGACATAACAGCTGCCAAATGCACACTGTTAAGAAACTAAGGAGAAAGTTTGTCCCCTTTATGAGCACAGGGCAGAGGCAGACAGCTACAGCCTCAGTGGAGTAGTTCCTCAGAGTGCTTAATGAACTGAGAAATTAGTTTTCTTACTTTGGAGTACTCACTTTAAAGAACACCTGAATATCTCTGATCATTTTTACTGCATCTGCGTCAATCAGTGTTGCAGTGAAACATTTATATTTGAAGCAAAACATTTATGCAGAATGAATAATTTAAATAATCTAAATAATCTGAACTGTATTTCAAATGCTATCACCTGTAAACCAGTATTGCAGAGAGGGAAGGCTCCTGCAGCACAGTGTGGCTTTAAGACAATGCCAAGAGCATAGTATGAATATCTACGATACTTACCTTAGAACATAACTTCTGACATATTAAAAGAAGATTGCCTCATCATATGTTTTAATCTGAAGGCAATCAGATTGCTTTCAATGGCAGGACTCCTCAGAGATTTACTGTCCTACAGCACCAGCCGACATGGTGCTAATTCAGTGTCCCCTCTTCCCCAGCTTTTACTGCTACCCTGCATCTTGGTTTGGGTTTGGTTTGGTTTTCTGGGGGGAGTAGGGTTGTTTCTGTGTTGTTCATCCTCTTCCTTTCTGTGTTCTGTGTCAGAATTTCACTGGTTTTCATGAGAATAATCTCAGATAACTGTGAGTTTGTGTATATGGATAAGAAAGCTATGGGTGAGCTACTCCCCTATACTCCTTTCTGAGTCAGTGGAGAAGAACAGGCTAGTTTACAGTTTCAATATGTCTATCTGGCCTGGTTTTGGTGTCTGCATTAGAATGGGATGCATCACATCTCAGAAGTATGTATTTCTTTCCTTTGGCTCCAGGGGGAAGTTGTATGAGTCATTCATACGTACATGTCTATGCTACTGTGGTGGTTTGAAACTCCCAAGAATCTAATTTCTAAGTTCAAGCCCCCCTCCCACAGTTTTCCCCTGTGAGAAGGTTTAGTGATGGTATGGACTTGATATCTTTTTCACCTCATGTGGAGAGTTTTCAGATGAAACACAACCATTCGTTATTGGGGGAAGGGGAAAATATTTACAAAGGTTTATTTACGCCCACATATATATTTACATTAAATTAAATTTCTCCTTTTCTTCAATAAAAGTCTAGGAAGAAAAGAGAAAAGTCTTTCTGTCACTCCTCTGGTCACAGTTCCTTCATTTCAGTTTTTTGTGGCACTGGTTAGTGTCCTTCATTTTCCTGAGGCAGCAGATTTAAGTATGGCAGTCAGGAACATGGTGTCAAAATTAAGCAACAAAATATATGCTTGAAAAGAAAAGAAAGAAAAGCCATATCTGCTGCCATTTTATCTTTTTCAGTTGGCTGGCAAAGCAAATTTACTGCTCAAATCTCTCTGCAAGGATTTGACCATCTCCTGTTGTTGCACTAATGGCATGAACAGCATTCTGCCTTTCCTTTGTTGTGTGCTCATACTGAAAGGTGCACCGAGACAGATGGTACACTGAGAAAATGAGGTGCATGGCTGGGGCGGATGCTGTTGTGGGCACCATATGTACACATGCTTGGGAAAGGTATGGAGAGGGCCAGCTCACTGGGAACTGCAGAGTCCTTTTCTCTTTCTCATACAAGTATTTTTGTATTCATTGACATCTCTTTTTTAGGGTTTCTTTGAAAGCTGAACCTGAATGTACAAGTCAGTTAAGACTGATCAGGCAAAACACTCAAATTCATCAGTCCTGTTATATTCACAGAATCATAGAATCATAGAATCAGCTGGGTTGGAAGGGACCTCCAAGATCATCAAGTCCAACCCTTGATCCACTACTGCCATGGTTGCTAGACCATGGCACTAAGTGCCACATCCAGTCTCATCTTAAAAATCTCCAGGGAGGAGAATCCATCACTTCACTGGGCACTCCAGTGCCTTCACTTCACTTCACTCCACTCCAATGCCTGATTACCCTCTCTGTAAAGAATTTCTTCCTAATATCTAAACTAAACCTCCCCTGGCACAGCTTAAGACCATGTTCTCTTCTCTTGCTGATAGTTGCCCGGGAAAAGAGACCAACCCCCGCCTGGCTACAACCTCCTTTCAGGGAGTTTTAGAGTGTGACGAAGTCTCCTCTGAGCCTCCTCTTCTCCAGGCTGAACAACCCCAGCTCCCTCAGCCTCTCCTCATAGGACTTGTGCTCGAGTCCCTTCACCAACCTTGTTGCTCTTCTCTGGACCTGCTCCATCACCTCAATATCCTTCCTGAACTGAGGGGCCCAGAACTGGACACAGCACTCCAGGTGTGGCCTCACCAGCACTGAGTCCAGGGGAAGAATCACTTCCCCGGACCTGTTGGCCACACTGTTCCTGATACAGGTCAGGATGCCATTGGCCTTCTTGGCCACCTGGGCACACTGCTGGCTCACGTTCAGCTTCCTGTCAATCCAAACTCCCAGGTACCTTTCTGCCTGGCTGCTCTCCAGCCACTCTGTGCCCAACCTGTAGAGATGCAAGGGGTTGTTTTGGCCAAAGTGGAGGACTCAGCACTTGGCCTTGTTGAACCTGTGTCTGATAACTGTAGAGGAAGTGTTTAGCAGAACTGCAGCTACAACCAGCTTTCAGACTGTTATCCAAATCACTCATCTGAAAAAAACCCAACAACAAATCTCAGCTACTTTTCGTTTGGAGGAAGTGGAAAACTTAGCCCAAGTTCATTATTTGATGTTTCTTGCCAGAAAACTTTTTTTGTGTGTGTGGAAAAAGAAAAAACGAATCATCATTACCTTAAAATTATTTTTACCAAATGAACAGTTTCTTCTGTCCCCTCACCTCTGCTTTGCAGATATTTATCCTGTAGTACATGCCTGCACAACTGACTGAAATGAAATTTAGACTCATTATCTTCTGAGGTGGAACTAAATCACTGTAGCAGCACTAACCTAAATGAACACCATGGGGCAAACAGCAGTAAATCAGCAGACCTTTTGCTGCAGCAATTTTTTCTTTGTAGGGATAATACTGTTTTCAGGATGAAAGTACAAGAATTTCTTCAGACAGCACATGTAAGCCACTTAGATTCTCAAATCCACATTAGGAAACTCAAAACAGATACCATGTGTTCACAAACCTTCCCCAAATAACTCCACGTTTATAAGCACCAAGACAGTGGCAAGTATACATAAAGTGCTTTGTTACATTTAACACTTATTGCTGCCACCAATATTGGATCTAAATTGCTTGAGTAATTTAAACGACATTAATGGCACACAGAAAAAAATCCATTTAATACTAGGGAAAGTAGAAATATACTTCCTCTCTAGCCACATGATCTGGTTTTGTCATAACATCAAGGTGAATCCTCCAGTTGTCCAAGGCTATATTCCTGACCACCATGGACGAAGTTTGAGATTATGGGGGTTTTATCCATTACATGTATAAAAATATAAATTATTATTCTCACATTGAAATAATAAAGCTATGTTGGTGAACACTTCTTAAGAAGCTTGTTCAATATCTGAAGAAATAAAATGGCTTAAATCTGCAAATATTTGCAGAAATTCTGCCATATGGCACACGGAATTAATTTATCAGTATTAGGAAAAATTATACTGGCTAATACCACACAGAATAAATATTATACTGTCATTATATGCATGTAAATTTTTCATCCTTCCATTTCTTTGCACAAAAGGACTGGGATGTTGGGGCTTTATGCTACAAAAGAGGGAACATTCTCCTTTGACTCAGTGTTAAAGCGCAACATGTCTATGTGCCTGCTCTGATGAAAATTATGTTAAATTTTAACCCTGCATTATAAACTGTAGGTGAACTGAATTCAACAGATATAGGTGACCCTGACTAAAGACCCTGTATTGAATTCTCTGTATAATGAGAAGCTTAACTACTTCCAAGATCAAACTCTCAACAACAAATTTTGATCCCAGAGACAGAAACAAAACATTTGTCATGACCTTCACTGTTTTTTCTCTACTCAAAATATTGTTATTTAATATTTAAAGGCAACCATGAGCATAAAAGTTTACACCGAGAACAAAAAGCTCATTCTTGATGGCAAGAACAAGTCTTGATGATTAAATAAAAACAAATGATGAAACATCAGCAGAAGTTTGGAGCAACGAGGAAGAAGGTATTGAATCAGATTGGTTCTTTCACACTGTAACATGGTCCTTTTTTCAGTTTTATAAACAGGGAATGGTGTTTGGATGCCTGTTGACTGTAGGATAGAAATGGCATTGCACTGTCTACTGTGAGTTGATTCTTCATCATGGTTTTTAATTTTGTGAAATTCAAGAAGCAACATTCAGAATATTTTCTGATTTATGACACCAATATTAATCCTGTCAAACTCACAAAGTCTGATTAATTTAACAGAGATTTTATGAATGTGTTAGAACTGTGAATATAATACAGCAGCTAGACAAATATTTTCTGAATGTATTCTAAAACTGCATTCTAATGAATTTTAAAACTGCTTTTCTGAAAATTTTACTCCAAAAATGAGACATTAACTTTAGAAATCTGTTATTATTAACATATTCTTCTTGTCTTATTAAAATAAGTAATTAGGTTCCTCTCAATTTTATTTATTTTTATACTTCCTCTGTTTATTGCTTTACCTATAGCACCGTAGTGACATTCTTAGGAAGGAATTCTAATTGCTTTAGATTATGTTTTTAATTGCCATGTTTAAGCCTGTTGCATTGTTTTGTGGAAAATATCAGATGCCTTTCCCAAATACCCACATCAAGAGCATTGCACTGAGCCAGTTCAGAAAGAGTCAGTCCCATTATTTTCATCAGCAGTTTTGAGCCTTTCCAAATTCAGATCAAAATCTGACACTCCAAAGGAGGCTTTGAGAGTATTAAAGAATATGAGATGGCAGTACCCTGGCCACAGCTCTTGGAGAGTTGGGCCTTGTGTGTCAGTAGGCTTAACAGGGATATGTGATTTCCACCATTATAACTTCTTTTAAAGATTATTTTATGATGGTATTAACCCCTACTGGAAGAACATTTCTGTTCCTGTACTAAACTGTTAAAATTTTATTTTGTTTATATTGGCAGTGTAACAGCCAGTTTTAAACTGCCATCAACAGTTTCAAAAGTACACAATGCTTGCAGTTGAAAACAGTGTAGTTTAACTGATTTCAAACTCTCAGCACTAACACCAAATTGCACTGTCAGTGTTTCTAGAAACATGACAAAAATTCAGCCTACAGTTCCAAAAACTTACTCTTCATTTCAGTAGGAGCTCCACATATGAATCTGGAGGTGGACTATGTTTGACAAGAGCTTGGCTGGTGTTAGGAGTTGGACTTCTGTCATCCCTGTGGGTCCCTTTCAACTCAGGATATTCTATGATAATAGGAGCCGTTATTGCTCCTTTGGATGTTAAATTGGAGTATTCAGTATTGCTTCTATATCAGTATTAGGTTTTGGTCAACAATTCTCATGTGTGTTAGTCCAGGCCTCCATCTTTCTGATTTCTGATGCAGTTTGGAGGCCCCGGCCCTGCAGCTGCTCAGCCCTTAGCTTCCGAGTGTTCTCTGGGGGGACAGCAGCAGGACTGGGGCCATTTGGATCCTGATGGAGGAGGATGCTAATTTAAAGCCCTTGGGAACAAACCTTACTATCCAAGGAAGACTCACAGAAGAGGCTTAGTATAGTTGAACACATGGAGTAGGACACAGGGAGGACTGGGCTGTTGAGAATACCTGAGGCATGTCCTAGTGTGGGAGGAGGGTCGTTAAGAGTGGTCTGAACTGGTCTCTTCCCAGCTTGCAGCTGGTGACTGGATCCTTCATGGCTGCAGCATCTTGTGAAAGGAGTAAACATCTGCAGAGTCACCCTGCAGCCAGAGGTAACTGTAAGGATATAGCCCAGCTGTGAGCAGGAGGCAGATTTCCCTTCAAGACATGCATAAAGTGCAAGCTGGCTGAATTGTGGTTGCTCTGGAAACCATCCTTTGGGTATCTTTACTCTAGTAAGTGTAATTTCTCAATCATAACATTACACTAATAATGTTCTAGGTTTTAATATCCCCTTTTAGAGTCAAAAGAGAAAGGAGAAAGCAGAAGTACAGCTCATTGCAGATTCAAATGAGTGAACATACATTTACCTGAATATGTATTATCATAATAACATTAATAAGCGCTGCACTAATCTTTATTTGAAAGACTAATTAAAATAATTGCAAATGCACATATTTGATGGTATGGGTGTCTAACTGGATTTTTAAAAATGTCTTCTGTTTTGCCTTGGGGTTAAGATCCATGCAAAATCCACTCACAAACCTTGAAAAACAGTCAGAGTGAAATGGTGTAATGATGGGATATTTTAAGGGACACTTCCAAATCCTCTTTAGGAAAAAATATATGTTGATAAAACAAATTATTTAAAAGGGCATAAATGCATAGATATTGTTTTTAAATTCATTCAGAGCTTCTTTTTTTATTTCTATAAGAATAAAAAGCTATCTCCTTCTATATGTATTGTAGCTTTCACAGTGTTTTACTGTTGGAAGCAACCCTTCTTGTAAGCAAAATGAGGCTTGTGGGTTGTCCTTTTCACCACAAAAAGGAAACAGCAATAGCATAAAAATTACAAAGCAATAATCATGAAAAACTGCATGAGATTTTTGGGGGGTTTTTTACAGCTGTTAGAGGGGATAAAGCTTTTGTTGGAAGCAAAAAAAGGAAATATTCAGAGGGGATAAATATCCATGGAAACATCTGTCCCTGAAGCGAAGGAAGGCAGAAGGCAAAGACACCAGACATGTAAAATTGGATAAATTTGTTTGTTGGTATTTAGGATGATTTCTGGTTTTGTTAAAAAGAAAAAAAGGAGAATCTTAGACAAATGGTCTTTTGCAGGTGCAGAAGCTCATACTTTTGATGACAGATTGAGTGGGTGACAGATTAGTCAAGAGAGTCAGAAAGGCATTAAAACATTTAGTAAAGAGGAGACAAAAAAGCAATCACCAAACCACAGCATCTGATCTCTCATAGATCCAGGCCATGTAAGGTACAGATCTACTTGTAACATTTTGATGCCAAGGGCATAAATAGTAATCAGGGTGTTTTGGAGATGTCCATGAACTGATGAAATATGGTGGAATTGAGGTTTGTGAACTTCAGTGATACATTTTTAGTGATTGCGGTGTATTCTGTAAGGATAAGTTTCAAGAAAAAGCAGTTATTGATTCAAATTCATGGGCAATTCAGAGTTATGTGGCCCAGATTCCTGTACACTACAGCTCTTACAGTGAAAATTAGAGACAAGAGAGCTGTGGACTCCTATTACAGATTACCAAATATCAGGGCAGATGAGAACAGCACAAGCTAGTTATTGAACACCCATACCTAACTTTTATGACAAGAAAAATGTTCTTGTGGGTAACTTTGGTGCTGAAGAAAGTCCTGATCATGGTAGCATTTCAGGCTGGCCCAAAGGACCATGATGATCTCCGTTCATGGACAAGCTCCCCAGCCCTTATACTTACTGCCCCTCTGCTCATGTACAACACGCTGCATCTGATAGGGATGCCCAAAACAGGGTGGTGGGGGGGAATCCCAACAGGAAACATTTAGTTTGTGCCATAAACTAGAGAAGGTGTGTGGTAACGTATTCAACAGAGAGATATTTTAGTATGCTGAAGCTTTACAACGCTTTTAACATCCAGCTGTTTTGTCTGAATATGTATGGAGTTATATCCCGAATGACACATTTGGATGGTGTAAAAAACATGCACTAACTGTTCTTTGTACTGGCCATGCAATGCTGATGAATCACATTTCTAGAGATTTCTCTCCCTCTCTCTATTTTTCACTTTCACGGGTGTGCTGGCGGTGATTTGAACAACTGGGATTTTTCCATTCAGACGCTTCAAACTGTGTTTAACAGAAAAAGCAAAGGGGAAGGCTGCTTTGGGTTTTCATAGCACACTGCAGTGTGCTGGAAAATAGTCATTTCAAGGACAGGTAAACATAAAGAAATGCAGCAATTCTGCTGATGCTTTGCTTCTGGTGACAGAAGTTTGGCTTTCCTGGTGTGCAGAAACCCAATATTTGGATTTTATATTTTTTTTTAAGACTTGAAATCTGAGACAATTTAAAGCACAGAGTTGACTCTAACATGTATTTATTTTAGTGAAGTAAACCTTGCCATATAATCTCTAGCCTGCAGAAGAGTATGTAGTAGTACAGCTCCACACAGATATGATTTTAGGTGTTTCAGCTAAGGTAAATTATCATATCAAGTGACTACTTAGGAAGGTATTAACTATTTTCATTTTTTAGGAAATAATTGTGTAGGTTTTTTGTTTTGGGGTTGGTTTCTTTCAGGGATCTAATATACATCTATAAAATCTTATCAGATCTTTATATTACTGGATATATATCTCTAGCCTTTTTTACTTGGATATTTGTATCTAATATATGACCTCGTCAGCAGCTTCTTCTGTCTTGACCTCAGCATTCTGTCCCATCTAGGAGCTTTCAGCAAAATCAAGAGAACCTGAATCCTAATAAAAACTTTATGTCTTGGCAGCTATGAGCCTACAGCAAAGTTTGCAGTGGCACATGGCCATGTTTAAAGCATAAGTGATAGACAGGCATTATATAGGATCTTCATCTTTATATCAGGACAAAAAATCAAACATATTTGTATATATATGGGAAGTATCCTTCTTTAAATTCAACATTTAAGTCTCTCTTCCCCCACTGCAGTTGTTAAAGTTTTTATGTCAAGACCCCATTGCTTCTACTTTAAACATACTTGATGGAATTCATTTAATCTAACTGTAATATCTTAAAATCTATATATTATGTCCCTATTTCAGCTGGAGTAGTGTTAATTTTCTTGCTAGTAGCTGGTACAGTGCTGTGTTTGGGATTTAGGATGAGAACAGTGTTGATAACACACTGATAACACACTGCAGAGCAGTGCTTACACTGAATCATGGTCTTTTCAGGTTCTCATGTCCTGCCAGTGAGAAGGCTGGCAAGGTACAAGAAGCTGGGAGGGGACACAGCCTGGACAGCTGACCCCAACAGACAAAAGAGATGTCCCATACCGTATGGCACCACAGTCAGTATATAAACTGGGGGGGAAAGCTGACAGGGGGCTGCTGCTCAGGAACTGACTGGGCATCAGTTGGTGTGTGGTGAGCAATTGTTTTTCATTTGCATAACTTGTTTTACCTCGGTTTTATTTCTCTCTCTTTATTGTTATTTACCTTTTCATTAAATTATTGTTGTTTTTATTATTATTATTATATTTCAATTATTAAACTCTCTTTTTATCAACCCACTAGTTTTCTTACTTTTACTTTCCCAATTCTCTCCCTTATTTCCCAGCGTGGAATGACCGAGTGTCTGTGTGGTGCCTAGTTGCCAGCTGGAATTAAACCACGACAATTTAGATCTATTCTAAATGTTTGTCTAAGCAAAACAGCACTGAAAATGCATGTTTCTTTGCATTCTCCATTACAAGACATGAGACAGTTAAAATGTGTAACCTTTGATTCCTTGTTGCTAAATGGAGATAAATTCCAGTCTCTATTTTCACACACTCTCTTTCCTGAGCAGCTGCTTGTTTTAGGTCACTTGTTTTAGGTCACTTGTTTGTCTTTCAGTGCACCATTTGTAATTTTCTGGCTCTTAATTATAGTTACACCAAACTGAGGAGCCTAGAAGCATCTTTATGAAGTACTCTAGAGAGCACTCAGAGCTACACCACCACAGAGCTTCAAGGTGCTCTGTGTAGTGCCATCTCAGGTGACAGAAGCAGTACTGCTACCTTAGCACAGTGTTGCATCCAAGCAGGTAGGGAGAAAGCTGTGCCCTACTTGACTGGTATCAAGGACATATTGCTTCCTATTTGGAAGGATACTCTGTTGCCAGCATCTCTGAGCTCTATGCACTGGTCTATGCATCTGTATGTGTCCAGCAGCTGTTTTATTCTCCTGTCCCTTCAGTCCTAACAAATCACAGCACAAAAGTCAACAGATACATACATATGTGATCTCTAAAAAGCATCACATATGATCTCCAAAAAGTAACTTCACAGATCCTCATGTGGCATGTTGTCACTGATTCCTCAGGAGTTACTCCTGACCTACATTCTTGAAAACGTAGCACTGGAACAGGCCCCACAGGGAAGTGGTCACAGCACCAAGCCTGACACAGTTCAAGAAGCATTTGGAAAATTCTCTCAGGCACATGGTGTGATTCTTGCAGTGTCTTGCACAGGGCTAAGAGTTGGACTTTAATGATCCTAATGGGTCCATTCCAACTCAACATATTCTATGATTCTATGATTCTTTGTGAAAGTAGATATCCGGACTTTTTTTCCCCCTGAAATTGCTATTTCCAAAAGAAGGAAAACTTAAAAGATTTTAGATTCAGAACTATCAAAATGTTCATTTCAATTCTTTCTGCTCCCCTGACATCTTGAATGGAACATTTACATTAAATATTAATGTAGTAAAATCAGATTTGAAACATTTTAAAAATTAATGTAAAAACAAACATGTTTGATATTATCAGAACAAACCAAGAAAATAGCTTTAATTTATTTTGTTAACAATTTAGGCAAAACTGGCCCAAACCCAGGAAATTATTTTAGTAAAACTGCCCTTTCTGACAGAAAACTAAGTGTATTTTTCCCCTGTTCATTCATATATTTTTTCACAGAATTTTTGAAATTGTGTTTTATATTTTTTGTTACAAAACAAGAGACGTTCTACTACAGCTGGACTTTGTTTTCAATGAGATACTGATGGCACAGTCTAGAAGTTTAACTGTCATGATTTTGCTGGGGTTTTTTGCAATTTTGGATGCAAAGCATTGTTTTAACTTTTGAAAAATATACTTCATTACAAAACGCATGGAAAAGGTAAAGGAAATGAAAATGGAAAGCATGTGTGCTTCTGTGGAATCACTCTTTTTGTTCACATAACACACACTGGACCCTGTCTCAGTAGAACAGGGAAGATCATCTAGTTGATGAGTGTCACTGGAACGTGGGGAAAAAAAGCTGGTGACAGCTTCCTATTTATCCACTGTGACAGAAATCTTATGGAAAAGTAAACATTTGAACCACCACTGAAAGAGCAATCTCTCTTAGGATTGAAATCACCTCTCTCTCTTCTTGATGACTGAAGAGCCCCAAGTGGGATTTCTGAAATAAAATATCATGAAGGTTATTCAAGTGGCTTCATGTTTCTAGCTTTTACATTTATCTGTTATGAAATATCCTTATTCGTGACAAAGTTACATAGAAGTAAAACTAGTAACAATTCTTTCTTATTTTTTTACAAGATTTATGATTAATTCCCAAGGCTACCAAGTTGTGATGTGAAACAAATGTGAAAATTCAGCCATATGTTGCACAGCTGGACATGGCTAGCAGAAAGCAAAACATGTCTTGACCTGAAATGAGGCATATCAACGAGAACTAACCTGTGGCTGAATGTCAGAAGAGACATCAAAAACTTCTATTTTCCTTTAGTTTTGCAAGCAGATGGTGAACTATTTAGGCTGGAAAGAAGGGAGACTGTTTTTAGAATTCTTAGAGAATTAATTGCATCACAATGAGCAAGAGACTTTTTTGTCTTTTGCTGGAGGGCTGTTTTTGGAATAGGTGGATCTGACACTATGCAGTTAAGTATATTTAAAAAAAAATAGATTCTTTTTTTCCTCTTTTCTAGAGCTTAGGCACCTTTGAATGAAGGTTGATGTGTTGGTTTTAAAGTAAACTGCATACTCATAAAATATGGTTCTACAGTGCTCTGAAAATGAAAACATAAAAAAGTGATTCCTTGTTTTCTCCTGTGGAGATTTACAGTTGATTTGCCTCCCTGGCAGGCTGTAGGGACAGTTGAAGTAACACAGTCCAGGGTGAAGCAGGGTAAGGTATCTATGCAAAGAGGCTTAGAGAATATCAGTTTCTACAGTGAGGCTTAGTGTGTCCCCAGCAAGAAAAGCTGAGAGGAAGGTGTGTAGCATGGTGGCAGCCATTCACCTTTGCAGTGCATAGGAGGTGTGGAAAACCACCTAGTTTGGGCTGATTTGTATCTCCCACGTACAGTCAACATACATTACTGGAAGAGGCTTGTCCAGCTCCAGAACTCCTCTAGGGGCCAAACCCAGCTCAGTGGTCAGCTAATCTTTCTATCATGATATGCTAGGGTCAGATACAGAATATCAGATGGACAGTTTGAGTATTGTTACAGGATAAGTTACTATAGAATGAGAAGCCTTTTAAACTCTGCCAATGGTGTTTTGGAGTAGATCTTAGAATCTTAAAATGAAAGAATGGTTTGTGTTGGAAGGGACCTTTAAAGGTATCTATTCCAACCTCCCTTCAATGAGTAGGGACATCTTCAACCGGACCAGGTTGCTCAGAGTCGCATGTTTCCAGGGATGGGGCTTCTCTTTTTATATTATTTTTCTAAGTTTTGTGAAATTACTACTCAAAATGGCACTCTTTCAAGGAGAGAATAGAGCAAATGTAAAGAACCATAATGTTTCAGTCATTGAAGATTAAATTCAGTTTACATAAAAACTTAGGTTATTGAACCAGCCTTCCTTTTCTAAGAAAAAGGTTCTCAAATATATAGGTTTTAAAAAAGAAAAGGTGGGAAAGCGGGATACCTAGATTATACATTTCAGTCCAAGTTTTCTTTATGTTTCTCTCAGCCCATACTAGAATATCTCTCCGGTATTTTCTTTGATTTGGTTATATTAAAAAATTCTCTCTTCCATAACTTTGTTGATTCTGCAGTGCTGACAATACTTGCAGGCTTTCTGTCTGGCAGTAAAGGCAGGAAAAGTGACAATGACTCTGAAGAGGAAGAAATGCTGAGTGTGAAGTGTAATTTTTTAAGAGATTGTTTCTAGTGATGTGCCCTAAGGAACACTGGGTTTATTTTTTTTACTTCCTTTCAGTCTGAAAAATAAATCTTAAATTTTTATATTTAAACCAGAAAGTATAGAAATTATACATATTTATATTATCACATATAGAAAGCAGAAAATATAGAAAGTATAGAAATATGGGCACAACATGGAAATAAGAGCCTTCCTTCCTTCCTTCATGTGACTGCCAAGTTCTGAAGATGATCAAAGTTAATCAGCATAGCTGAGAAGCATTTGGTGAACCTCCATAATAGCATGATGCAGTACATCCATATCTAAGAATAAATGCCAGTAAAGATTATGTCTACTATAGAGAATATGTGTTCTACAGATTATGTATTTTATGTTGAAAAGTTCTTGCACTGGTATGGTGGAGCTTCTTTGGAAGGTTACAAATATTTCATCCTGCTTTTATGCTGAAATTCATACATACTTATTCCTATCTTTCATTATTTCTGTTATTTTTTTAGGTTATGACAGTGTATGTGAACTAGTAGAACTGAGTAAAATCAGATATAGAAGTAACACAGGATGGACAACCCTGTGAAACCGAGGAGGAAGGTAAGTGACATGAGGCAGTAGGGGCTGAGAGTGTGGTTGGGCTGTAGAGCAAGGTGGGAGCTTTCCTGAGTGGTGTGCCTGAATAGGCAAGATTATAACCAACAAGGTTTATAGACAAAATACTATTTTCTATCCTTCATTAAAAGAACATAAAAAAATGTAAACTATTATAGCTGGATACAGGCAGGCTTACACAAAAAGACATCAAGACAGGCCTGATCAGTATGATAGACTTTAAACATGTTTGGTTTGTGGGCAGCTCACCAAAAGGAAGCTGTAAAACAGGTCAGGAAGGGAATAAACACCTCCTCATGTGCTTCTGTTCTGAAGAGCAGCATCAAAACCTGAGTGATAGGAGGAGGATGTGCCCAAGGGCACTGTGGGGATTTTGCCCCGTTACATCTCTTGCACAAAGGCAGCAAGGGGTGGAATGTGGAGAGAGATGACAGGCTCATGTAGGCAGAGCAGAAAACTTTCATTAGCAGCATTGCCTGGGGATACCAGAAGTCTGAGACTACCTCTTGGCTCACCAGAGAAAACTCACTGCCAATTTGTAGGGTCTAGGGACATGCTCAGGGCAGTGAGCTCAGCTATTCTGCAGAGGACACAGCCTTGTGGCATATTGGAAATGATGCATCCATTCAGTAAATGACACTGATGAGATCTGAGGGGAGGCCTTCCAGTATCTCTCAGTTGGCCAGGTTTGATTAGGAAGCTGTAAGGAAGCTCAGGCTGGGAAGTTTGATAGCAAAGAATGGCTGACTCATAAAAAAGAGCAATGAACAGGTGAAAAGCTATTGTGTTGAGCTCAGCAATTGTAATAATAAGGAGGCTTTTAATCATTTTTACTGTGATCAGTCTTCTATTTGCCAGCAAAACTCTGCACTGCCTGTGATAATAGTTCATACTGTGTTTGCTGTTAAAGTATCAGATGGCAATATTCTTCATCTGCTGATTTGAAAACCCAGGAATACAAACCTCTACTCTCAAAGGCAGTCTACCTTTCATGCTTTATGGAAATGAAAGTAGATTGATTTTTGTAGAGTCAAGGTTTCATGTATTCCTTAGGGAGGGTGATGCCTGTCATCTGTGCTAGGACAGAGTCAGAGCCTCTAGGGCTGGCAGAACAAGCCTGGGCTAAATACTCTGTAATGGATGGTGAAAAGGCCCCAGATTGTGCTTGATCAAGCACAGCAATGGACCCATAGCAGCCACCAGTTGCAGTCACAGGATGCTACTTTCTTCTAGAAATATCAAAAATAAGGCTGTTTGTGAAACCGAGTACTTTAGTACAGTAGCATCTTTAGTACGGCAAGTCAGTGATAGGCTAAAACCTTTCCCATCTCAGAAAGAGTTATCTTTCACATTCCAAGTTATTTCCACAAGATGGGCAGCAAGGCCTTCGCGTCCACACTTAGGAGCATTTGTCAGGTGGGAAAGAAGGGAATAGGGAAATATTTTAAAGAAGAAGAATGCACACTTTTTTTAACAACATATGAGTACTGGAAAAGGATGTTAAGCCAGACTAGGGTGATTTTTCATTAATGACAAAAGTGCATCATTTTTTTCTCATCAGGATTTCATCCATCAATGGAAATGATCTGAAGTAAACGATCTGAGCCTACTGAAGTAAATTAAAACACTTCCAGTTATTTAATGGGAGCTATTTTTTCTCATTACTAGTTTCATCAGCAGGTAAGTATATTTAGAGAGAGAGAGGCCAAGAACCTGATGGAAATAGTTTTGATCTGACCTGAGGCATGAAGTAAGACAAAATTATGATAGCTACTGTGTACATGAAGAGATGAAAAACCTTAATATATGGTTCATATAATATTGTTTATTAAGGTACATAGGTAGAAAACAGTAGTACCACAAGCAATTTCAAGCAAAAGGTAAAATTTAGGTTTTGGAGGGGTTTTGTATTGTTTTGGTGGGATAAACACATGAACACGAAGAAAACTAAAATGTCTCATTCTAGCTGCTATATAAGCTCTGAGAAGGCAGTTTCTTATGATATTAGTGTTTAAAACTCATCACATTATTTGGGAGGCGGTAGGGTTTGTAATAATTTTACTTTCCGCACACTGAATTCTTCAGTGTGGGCAATGAGAAAGTCCTGACTTCTGGATTAACCACCAACAAAAAATTATTACTACTACTCATATTACTACATTCCAGAGTAGAGAAGAACAGTAGAAATCCTTGCCTGAATAATATCACCTATTTATTTTTGTAGGCCCAAATCATGGTGACTTTTTATAATGACTGTGTCTAATTTTAAAGTTGTTGTCTATATTAAACCAGTGAACTAATGGACCAGAAAACTCAGTTCGACTCCCTACTCTGAGCAGTTCTTGCCTTTTATGCAACTTGGAGCTTTTTGGAGATGATATTTTCAAATCCTGAGAAAACTAGCTACAACTGGGTGCAGTTTTGATAGTTAAGACAGCCAGTATCTCCTTGTACATTTTGTATGGTTCTAGGTAGTAACAATGTTTAGTAAAGAAGGTTAAAAGTTTAAATCCACCAGAAAGTCTAGACAGGATTGCATTGAATGGATGTCATTCTTACTCAAAAACCATTATGAGGTAGCCTTTAGCCTTCACCCTTTTTGTTTCCATCTCAATAGCAGAAATAATTATAGTCATGTAAAACTGTTTCAAAACGAGATTTTGAAAGGGAAGCTCTGTTAGAAATAACCCCTACTTCTTCCATTTGACCCAACAGGAAATTTTTCTTTATTTCATAGATCCTGGGGAAAAATTCCACAGCTGTTTCATTCCCCAGAGGCTGGTACACAACTGTCCTCCTGGGATGTAACCTTTGGCTTCGGCTTCAGCAGGGCTGTGCCTGTGAACCGTGACAATATTACTGGATGTTTCTGTCCTGTCATTGAGATTAAAGACTTGATTCTTTCCCAGCCATTCCTTTTCCTAATTTGTTGAGGAAAAACTGGTTCTCACAGGCACTGCAATATTCAAGCTAAACCCTGTTTATATAAAGTAATGTAAAAGTAAGGTATAGGTAGCAGATCCTAGTAGGTAAATAAAGGCCACTGAAAAACATAACTTAGAGAAACCACGTCCTCTTAAGTCTGCTGTAAATAACAGAGGCTGCGAAGATATTTTGCCAGGTTAGCTCACTATGGCTTGTATTTCTCTCTTTCTCTCTTGCTGTTTTCTTTCTTCTTTCTTCTTTCTTCTTTCTTTTCTCAACAAGATTTAAAAAATGTACATTATACTTTGCATCTGACACAAATAGTGTATCTATATCATTGTCTGCATTCCTGATAATGCATGTAGCTTTGTATGCTGAAGTCATGTAAGAAAGTAAAGCTCTCTATATTCAATTCAGTAGCTGAACTCTTGCCATGACGCAGAACTTTTCCTCTTCTTGTCAGAGTGTTGTCAAGGGTCCCTTTGGATACAGAAAAATGCCAGATTTTTTCTTTAAAAAATCTGCAGATCAAATCTGACATTTGTAGGACATCAAAGTCTGTCTCTGATGTGTACCTCTGTCTCTCAGTCACAGAAACATTTATCCCTGCTTGTTTGGCAGCTCATGTTTTCTCACTTACAAGGATGTCCTATATTTCTACTTTTATAGGCATTATTATGCAAAGCTGTATTACAAAACCATGTGATTTTTTGGTGGAAGTTATTAGGAGAAGGATGCATAATCTGATCCAAAGTCAATCTTGACTTCAGATATTTTGAAACAAATCTGAGTTACGGCCCAGAAGGCAGCCCTAACATATATAATTGTATTTTTTTATTAACTCTTAAAGCATCATGCAATTAAGGTGCCATACTTATGCAGCTATCCATATTGAAAAGAATATTCAAAATATTTTATCCATATTTAAGTATGAGTAATATCTTTTTTTACAATTAAGTGTGATTCACATCTCTCTAACGTAATACAATATTTAATGGCTAGTTCAGCTGGCTCATTCTTCAGGTTCACTTGAAATATCATATGAGATTTCAATATAGTTGCAGTCACTTGGAGAGTCTCCCTAGAGTCCTTAGCAGCTCTCTGACTTAGCCAATTAATCACAAATTTTGTTAACTTTCCCCTGTCTTCTCATATGAGGAACTCAGAAAAGCAGCATATTAAAAATGACAGTGTTTTTCTTTCTAGTTGGCTCTGCCTAGTTCCAACTCTAATCAAACCCAACTGCTATTTAAAGAATCACTGAAAGCACACAATAAATTTCAAGACGCATCAATTCTGAAAATTTAATTTTTAAAATAAATATATTGGTTCATTTTTTTATCACTACTTATATCAATTAAATGTTCCAAGTGATGTTTGTTCTGATTCCTTATCTATTTCTTATTGACTACTGTTAAAACAAGATCTGGTTTCCAAGGGATAATCCATACAGTTACTCTTAGCTTTTAGAATTCATATCTTTTCTCCCTAGAGAGCGCAAGTAGCCTTGCTTTTGATCTGTTTTTAGTAATCAGACTTATTTTGAAAATTATTGCAATATAACTATCTGGGCAGAAGAATTGAAATAAGAATAAAAAGCAAAAGCAGGCAGATTATTAAGATGGATGTAGATGTTTCTAGGAAATGAATGAATAAGAACTACAACACCTATTTTTGCAGCATGATCATACTGCACAGGGGAAACTCAAATATGGCTGCCTTGTGTCTCAGTCACGGTAGTGTAATGGAGATTTAGTTCCCTCTTTCATAGTGTAATATCCTTTTACATAATTTGAAAATCAGATCACTGCCTGAAAATTCATGGCTTATCCACAAATGAGTCATTATGCATATAAATCACAATCAATCTAAAAAAAAAAAAAAGCTTTCAGAAATATCAGACATTAACTTAATTTTTAATATTAACTCTGTTTCAGTTTTTTTTTTTCCTGTTTATTTTTTAGATTCAGAAATTGCTAGGATTAGACTAAACTTTACACAACGTTTTTCTGGTCATTATTTACTGGGTTACCAGTTTGGTAAATGGTTGTTGTTTTCGAGAGAATTATTTCCCTCATTGAGTCATCAGTATATTTTAGTGATAAAAATTTTAAAGAAGCCTATGGTTTGTGGTAAAACTCTAGTGACTGTAATCACAGGGTAATCAAGGTAAGTTGCTGTATATACATAAACACAGTTGCTGTGTTTACGTTTGTAGCCAATAACTTTTAAATATGTGATCACAATGAAAATATCGACCACTATTCCAAATTCTCTTGAAAGGAGAGGAACTTTTACTCCCATCACTGTAGAAATGAGAAGCTGAGCACAGAAAAAAATGAATGATTCTCCAAGAGGGATCCATGGGGAATGGTTAATTCAACTTACGTCTTCCTGATTGCTGGTCCAGTGTCTTCACCATGAGATGACAATTCCAGTTCTTTCCATTCTCATCATTTTCATCAGACTCATCTTATAATGTTTTGTAATAGGAAATAACTTAGCAGTAAAAAAGTGGAATAGCTTGTTCACTCCATTCAACAGATTCATGAGGCACAAGCCATGCTCCCAGGGAAAGTAGAATAGCTGTTCTTTCAGGAAAAATGAATCACTGGTGCCATCTTATTTTAGTGCTTTAGGCTATAAGACTCAAAGCTCTGTAAAATATATATTAAAAAAATCAATAAGAAATTGAAAGTATCAGTATGAAATTAGAGAAGGAAAAAAATTCACAGACCTCAAAAACTTCGCAAGAGAAGTTTTAGTTTCTAATTAAACCAGAAAAAGTCCTTCATCATCTCTCTTGTAGGCCCCCTTTAGCCACTGGAAGGCTGCTCTAAGGTCTCCTTAGAGCCTTTTTTTTTTGTGCTAAACACTAAAAAACCTGAAAAACATTTTTATATAACTTTTCCAACCTCAGAAGGCACTGCAAAATCTCTGCTGTTGAATGTCATTTGAATCAAAAGCAGAAAAAAATCAGAACTGCGTTGTGAGAAAGCCTTGACATTCACATTTATGATGGATATTTGATTTGCAACAGTCAGTCAGGAAAATAAGAAAAAAAGAGACTTTTTGCATCTCTTTCTTGATAGTAGCAAATGTCATCTATCTATTGGAAACACACATCAGTTCATTTAAGTTATTGTATCACTATGTGACAATGAATATCTACAATATGTTTGAAAATCATGGCAATATTTTCATCCTTGAAGAAAAGAATAAACAACTAGAAGAATGATTTTATCGCACTTGCTATTGCTTTTTATTATAATTTATTTTGATAAACCACATAGAGGTCATAAGCACCTAGGCTAATAGCTGTGAAGATTATGTACCAAGAGATAAATATGCCATAAAAATAATAAAATAGTCAACACACAGGAAAGAAAGGTTTGCTATCTTGCTCTGCTTAGTTTGTCATTGGTGTACCCAACAGAGTATATGAAGCAGCTTAATCCACACTTCTAAATAGCACTGTCCCATTTTAGGAAATGTGTACACCAATTTCATCACTAAACAGGATGTTGGGTGAGCTCTATTTCTGTTAATATGTGCTATGCTATGACATACATGTTTGAAGATGTTGCAAACATCTTCAATCAGCACAGTTGTAATCTAAATGTATGTGAAACTGAGCAGGTATGTGTATCCACATTATACACACTCAGTGTTCTTCACCTGATCATATCTTCAAACATACACGGGTGTGCAAACTTCTGTCTCATTTCAATGTTTGGGAGTTCAGCGACTATGGAAAAGTTGGAATTATTATTCATGTTTAATTTATATTATTTATGGTGCTTTTTATTTTAATAACTGCTAAAATCTAATAAAAGTGCATAGAAAGAAGTAGGAATTTTACTGTTGAAAGAAAAATGGATCATGAAATTATATATAGGTTACAACCCAAACATTGTATTGGCTGTGCATGGCAAGGTTTTGGTAGTGGGGGAGCTAAAGGGCTGGCTTCTGTGAGAGACTGCTGGAAGCCTTCCCTATATCTGACAGAGCCAATGCCAGCTGAATCCAAGATAGATCCATCACTGATGATGATGGGGCCTCTGGATAATATAGTTAAGAAGGTGTAGGTGTGTGCATGTGTGTGTTTGAGTAAAAAAAAACCAGAAGGGCAATTTCAGCTGGGAGAGAGAAATGAGAATACATGAGAGAAACAGCTCTGCAGACACCAGTGAAGAAGGAGGAAGAGGAGGTGCTCCAGGCACCAGAGTAGAGATTCCCCTGCAGCCCATGAAGCAGACCATGGTGAGGCACCTAAGCCCCTGCAGCCCCTGGAGGTCCACAGGGGAGCAGAGATCCACTTGCAGCCTGTGAAGGAGATCCACGCCAGAGATGGTGGATGCCTAAAGGCAGCTATGACTCCATGGGAAGCAGGATCCTGGTAAGACCTGTGGACCCAGGGAGAGAGTAGTCCAGGCTGGAGCAGATTTTCTGGCAGAACTTGTGACCCCGTGGGGGACTCAGATAGAGCAGCCTGTTCCTGAAGGACTGCATCCCATGGAAAGGGACCTACACTAGAACAGTTCCTGAAGAGCTGCAACCTGTAGGAAAAACTCACATTGGAGAAGTTCATGGAAAGTTGTCTGCCGTGGGAGGAACCCCATATTGGAGCCGATGAAGAGTGTAAAGAATCCTCCCCCTGAGGGAGAAGGAGTGGCAGACAAAATGTGTGATGGACTGACCACAGCCCCCATTCCCCTGAGCCGCTGACAGGAGGAGGGAGAGAAAA
The DNA here is from genome assembly GCF_001604755.1 of Lepidothrix coronata. Taxonomy (NCBI): domain Eukaryota; kingdom Metazoa; phylum Chordata; class Aves; order Passeriformes; family Pipridae; genus Lepidothrix; species Lepidothrix coronata. The sequence continues at coordinate 11,850,338 of NW_016690186.1, forward strand.
TTGGGAGTGAAGTTGAGTCCAGGAAAAAGGAGAGAGGAAGGTATTTTAAGATTCACTTTTTATTTCTCATTATCCTACTCTGATGTGATTGGCAATAAATAAATAAATAAATAAATAAATAAAATTAATTACTTAAATTAATAAATTAATAAAATAATAAATAAACTCATTTCCCCAAGTCAAGTCTGGTTTGTCTGTGACAGTAGTTGGTGAGTGATCTCTCCCTGCCCTTATCTTGACCCATGAGCCTTTTGATATATTTTCTCTCCCCAAGCCAGCTGAGGAGGGAAGTGAAAGAGTGGCTTTGGTGGTCAACACACCAAAAACATGCTTGAACTAATGAAAATATTTCAGGCTCCATTAAACCCACTAATACTTTACACAGGATCAGACATTTGCGTGGTTCAAGTCAATCCAGAATGCTTATAGTATTTAAATACTAAATCTGTTTCAAAAATTGTCTTCACAGCCTTGCATGTTGATCATTTCTGAAATACCTTATAAGCAAAAAAATGTATAAACCTCCCAAGTAAAGAGAGTTAAAATTAAAATACAAAATTTTAACCTTCCCAAAGATATTATTTAGAAATATACTCATTTTCCTCCAATAAAATGACATTTTTAACAAATGCACACTTTAAAGAAATAGTAGATGGTACATTTCAATAAAATAGATTTTATAATTTTTACAGATTTGGGCAAAAGTCAACAAAATTAAAAAACTATCAGAAAATATATACATTTCTACCAATAGGAAGTCACAAGCAAATGCAATTTTTTTGGTAGACCATGCACAAATACCTTTTAGCAGGTAAGCCATTTGCATTTTAATCAGCCAGTATTTACACATTTACCTGACTCGATGGTTTTGGGAAAAGTTAAAAGCTTCTTAAATAGGTATTTTTTCCTGATGAAGAATTATTCTCTATCAGGTAAGCATGTGGTTAGCAATTGTAACACAATTGAATGCCAGCCTCCGTTTTCAGCTTAAATCCCTGTCCTGGATAAATGCCAGATTCTTAATAGCTGTTCTGTCCTCCTGCTTGGCTCATCATGGTTCACTCAGGGAAACTGCTGTTCCTCAGCTCTCATCTCAGATTCTGTGGGGTAGTATCTTCTGTAAACAGGGACATCATTTCTCTAGTCTTCACTAAGTCACACACTTCTAAAATGAAGTTGATATTCCATTCGCTTAGGAAGAAGACTGGAAGTAGACCTGCCTCACTGATCTTAATAACATTATTTATTTTGGGGGGTTTAGGGTTGTTTTTCCATTCAAAGTCTTCCAATGTAAGGACAGCTTCTCTAATTATGCAAAGATTAATCTTAGCATTTACAAAACAAGACAAAACAAAAGCACCCATAAAAAACACCACAAGCAAAAAACCTAAAAAAACTATCTGCAAAGCCACTAAAATACAGCATACTTCTTTTACTTAGGACTGACTTATTGGACAACATTAGTACACACATGCAATGAAGCTGAATAATTAATAGTATTTGCACACAGTTTTTTAAAAAGCCATGTAAGAGAGCTCAAAGAAAAGATATGTCTGTATCTGTATGATTTATCCATATTATCCTACTTCAAGAAATTTAATAGCGTTTTTTGCAGGATGTTTTGGCATGTTCTATTGACCACATTTGTTACGTGCCTTGCATTCACCCCCAGCCAAGTATGTTAGCTTTTCCTCAGTGATGGGTATTCTGAATTTGGACCTTTATGCTCTAGTCCTGGATCTATAGTAGTTATCTTTTTCTTTTTTCCAGTTACTCCATGTATCATCTTCCTTTCCATTAAATACATTTTAAGGTCTCCTACCTGAAATTTTAAAGAGCATTTCACCCCAACCCAATGAGGAAAAGCCTTATTCTAACCAATCTTACTGGCCCTAACTTTTGTTCCTGACCAGGATCAATTGAGGCTAAAATAACAGAATGCTACTAAGTTTCACGGAGTCATGGAAGCATTATTGGGAAGAGACCTGTGGAGGTTATATAGTCCAAGGTCTACCTCAGAGCATGACTAGTTGCCCAAGTTGACATTATGTATCCAAATTTATTATATAGAAAGATAAAATTAAAACAAAAATTTAGAACATCTTCAAAGATGTGTCAAAATACTGATAATAAGTAATAACATATAATAAGAACAAAATTATTTCCTCACACATAAAATTTCTTTTAAGAGCAAAATATTCTTTTAAGTTTTCTGAAAACAAAAGTGATCCTGAGAATACACCATTGCTCATTTAGGTATTATTTAAGGAAAATCTCAACTACTCAATTTAAAAATGCTAACTGTAATAGAGAGTTACATTTCACAGTGTAGAATTTCTATCAAAGGATAAATGTTTTGAAAGTAGAGTTCAAAACAAATGTTTTGAAAGAAATGGGTTGCTATGGTAAAATTTTATATAATCAGTTCTTACAGAAATAGCAGAAACATTCTTGATGAAGAATTCTTCATTTTCTATTTTGACTTGTCTAACAGATTTTCTCTGTCATTAATTACTAGTAGGATGGAATTTGTAGATAATGACAATCTGTCTCAAAACTGGAAACTCCACATTTAATGACAAGCTATCTTAGTGCATGGATTGCTCCTTTTTTAAATTTTTTTTTTCAATTTTTTTTTCCATAGGATTCTATGTAGATAGTAGAAAATTTAGAATATCTGGCCCCTTTCCTCCCATCAGAGATAACTTAGAGTGTTTTATTAAAATATGTTATGGTCATACCAGATAAGTTCTTCCTACAACTTACTTAAGAATTTATCAGCAATGTTACCAGAAGTAGATGTTAGCTACTGAGTTAATTAGTTAATTCCTACTAATTGCCATAAATTTGGAATCCAGTTGTCAGTTAGGAATATGCTGCCACAGTTCCCTGCTATAGAGGAACCCAAACTAGAAAGAATCAAATCTTAAATATGATAATGCTGACATTGGTTCAGTTGGCCAAATATTTAGATAGACCATTGTTTCAGTAAAATTATGTTTTCAGTGAATTTTTGCAGTTCCATTCTTATACCATATACTGTAGAGAAAAAGAAAGGTTTACATTTTTTGGTAATAGAACTGTAAATTTATTTCCTTTTTTTTTTTTTTTTTTGTTTACCACAACCTAAGAACACACTGAATGTGTAGACAATTGTAGTAAAATATATATTCAAACTAGTCTGCAAAAGAAAAATGGCAGCACGATGTAACTAAAAATGTTAATCCTTTATACGGTATATCTCAAATAGAGAACAATCCAAAGTTCTTGGCGGAAAACTGCAATGTGTTATTTATAACTATGATAGGAATTTTTAAAAATTCCCAGAAGCTAAATCTAGAACAATATATTTCCGTTACTGAAAATGAATCATAAAGCCTTTTGCTATTTTTTATTATATACATGAATATTTGCACAATTGTATGCTTTTTTTGAAAACTTCTTTTATTTTATCCTTGAACTGAAAAATCTTCAGCAAAGTTTTCCTATTGCTACAGCTACAGATCCTCTAGTTCTCTACTGCGTGTATGGAAAGAAGGCATAAATCAGCCTGCTAATGCTTACAAGAATTTTTAAATTACCATCTATCCAATATACTGCATGGGGACATAATTCCCAATTAAAACAAAGATGCATATTCTGCTTGTGAGAGATTGGTGTACAGCTGCCTAGTTACTGGAGCTCAAAGTGAATTTTGACTTATTAGTCTGTTAAGGAATTTAGAATCAGATTATCTGCTTCTAGAAAGGAGGGACTCAAATATCTGCATTCCCATGTTTTGTACAAGCCATCTCAGGACTGCCTTCTGCAATGCACTGTCCCAAATGTTTACCACATAACGTTTCTTGAGTTACCCCTGCTGAAACTGTTTTGCATGAGGAAATGCACAATGGCATATAATTGTCTATGCATCATTATTAAAAAGAGTCATAACTGGAACTTTTCAGGAATTCTTGCAAATACAGTGGGGACACCACACTATGTAAGGAATAAAATGTGGTTTAGTATGCACTGAATTGGCATGTAGCTTCTATTTGATTTGATTTGGAAAGTGTGTGTGGCCTGACCCAAAGTTAACATAATTAACTGCTGATGTTCACAATAAGACATGGGAAAAAGGGTTGCTTATTCAGGAACCCTCTCCCTTGTGCTGTGTGTGTGGGGGGGGTTGATAACATAAAGTCCAAGATTTAATTGTCTCACACCTTTGTGTTGTTGGTTTTTCTAGCTGTAGTCCCTTTTTCTGTATTCGATTTGCCTTCACTGTGCTGCAGTTCTTGAGGATATAAAGTTTATTGACCATATGATAGACCATTATTTTATTGTGAGCTGTTTTCCTTTTTTTATGAAAGGCTGTTAAAAGTTTATATGTTCTTTATTATTCTTTGTATCTTTAAGAAGCTCAGAGAAGTATTCATATTTTCAACATAGGTGAGGCAAGATTTGTCAGCGTAAATAATTTATTTTATAGATCATCAGTTGTAGCTGAAGAAAGCCTGGCCACTTTCTGGTTCATAAAACCTTCACTGTGCTACTGATCCAAAAGAGTATCAGTAACTCTCATAAAAGGTTTGGTTTTTGTCTCCCTGAAAACAACACTTAATTATGTAGCCCATCACTGGTATTCCACTATACTCTAAACACTAATTAAAAGGCTGAAAATTCAAACCTTTGTGTTAGGCTTTTAAGGTTATAAAGGTGTAAACAAAAGCCAGTTTGACTCTTCCTGGCCCCTTCCCAGGGCAGGAAGGATGAAGATGAGCACAGTTAATCCTTTGAGCATCTATGGTAGGTTAGATGCAGGACAGGCATCACCGAGTGAAATTCTGTGGTAGAGACTCAGGCTGTGCTGCTTTCCATAGGAATTCAGATCATCATAAGGTGCAAAAGCTGCTGCAAACTGTGTGGTGGAGAGTGGTACCCTCCCCAGAATGAGAACGAGGAGGAACTTTTCCAGCTGTCCCTTCCCTCCCTCTTATGGCACACAGCCCACACACTCATTTATAATTTTCAGCCTCAGATCCTGGAGGCAGTATAAATTTACAGTTATCGAATAGCATTTAAAGATAGTCAATATTTTACTGAGAAAACGTTTAACTGCTTTTCTCCCACGGCTGGCAAACAGTGACCTTTCCATTTTAAACTCAAATGATGCGCAAAGAAGTGACTGCACAAGTGGGAACACTGTCAAGAACTTCAAGCTAATTCAGAGCTCAGTGTCTGAACTATTCAGTATCCATGAGCTGAGCACAGTCTTGATATGGCAGGGTGCAAATTTCTAAAATACAACAAATAGTGGATGCTGGATAGAGGTAGCAGAGCATGATAAGAATGCATTTATTTTTCTTGTAATTGGAAGTTTGCAAAAAAAAAGAAAAGGCATTTCCAGTATAACTACAAAGATTTCAGAAGGAAAGAAAAGATGTTTAAGGCTTTTCTTCTTGCTTAGGAAAGGCAAGAATTTAGTCTTTTCAGTCTGAACTGCAGTTTTGCATTAGAAAGAATCCGAGCACCTAGTGCATGCATACTGAAAAGTCTTAAAAGTATTCACTGCAGAAAAGTAGGATGTCTTACTGCCCCCATCTTGCTGTCAAATGACTTGGTTTACATACTGATCTCCTATTCAGGGATATGCCTCAGTGACCTGTCTTTTGGCTAATTAAGGTTTGAAAATTCAACTTTCTAATCTACGTCTTAAATCCATAAATGATAGGTGAGAAAATTTATGCTCCTGTGAATATCTCTGCACCTCAGAATGAGACCTATGCATTAACCTTTAAAGACTTCTATAGTTATGAATCAGAGTGCTTTAAACACTTATGAGTGATCTCTTCTAACTTCATTAATGACTCTACTAATTATATAGTTAATCATGTCATAGTGAAAGCTGAAAAAATAGTTAACAACCATGGCTCCTCTTTTCATGATGTCATTGCTCTTTCCAGTTTCACTGTAAAGACACAAAAGAATTTAAAAAATCAATTATATACAAGTTTATTTTGGACTTCATAGAGGAAAACAATTGTTTTTATGGCAAGAAAAGACCCAGATACTCTGTTTCAGGATTTCAGTCCATAATGCTGAGATTTGTGTTTGTTCAAAACCTCTTTCATAGATTTATTTCCAGGGTATTGTATCAAAAACTGGGGCAAAGCCGCCGTCATCTTGGGAGAACTATAATACAGATGAAGAAATGGCATGGAATTAAGTATAGCACAAATTGGTTGGACAAGGAACCCCAGTCCCAGCACAGAGGGATTATAGAGCAGACAAGATGCTCTTTCTTGTCATACTGCTTTCTCTATTTTTAACTAGCAGAACATAAAACAGAAGGCATGAAGAGATGCATTTGTACCTCAGTCTCGCAACAGGTGGTATGCAAGCAACAAAGGACACTTGCTACACTTTCCAGACCAGATTGTGGTTGAGAAGACTCATGAAAACAAAGAGGAGAAAAGATCCCACATATGAACTCGCATTAAGAGCCCGATCTTCAGCACCTGTGATATAAATCATTGAGCACACCCTATGTCTTTCCTCATGCCTACATGAAGAGAACATGGAGGCTACAAGTTCTGCTCATGTTGCCAGGCTGCCCAAAGAGTAGCTGCATTGCTACCACGGTACTCTCTTTTCTCAAAGGAATAATCAGTGACGTATCAGCTTTAAAAATGCATCTTTTCAGACAACAAAAAAGTGTTTATGGCAAGTATCAAAAATGCACAAATAACATGCTGTTTCTGCTTAGGGTTTATCCTAAATATGGATTTATCTCAAGTATTATCATTTGGTGTCCATGTTAGTTGCTTCTCTGAGTGGTGGTCGTTGAATCACAGCCTATATAACAGTATGAGGAAGCCTCTTCATTTGGTAGCAATTCAAGCTCCAAGTTCTAGAGGGAAAATAATAATCTGGTTAGATAACAGAACCACAGAATATCTCAAATTGGAAGGGACCCATAAGGATCATCTCCTGGCTGCTACAGGACTACCGAAAACTAAGCCAAATGATAACAATATCATTCAGAAACTCCTTGAACTCTGACAGGCTTGGTGTCACATTCACTTCCCTGGGAATCTGTTCCAGTGACCAACTACCATCTCAGTGAAGAACCTTTTCCTAATGTTCAATCTGAATTTCTGCTGATGCAGCTAATGTCCTCTCATGGGTCATCTGAGAGAGGAGATCAACACCTCCCATTCTGTTGCCCTTCCTGAGGAAGTTGTAACTGTGATAAAGTCACCCCTCAACCTTCTCTTCTACAAGCAGAACAAGCAAAGAGATCCCCGTCGCTCCTCGCAAGTTTTGTGTTTGAGGTCTTTCACCATGTTGGTCACGCTTGTCTGGGCACACTCGAATTCAATATTGTCTTAAATAGAGGTGCCCAAAACTGCACATAGTACTTAAGGTGTGAACACAACAGTACAGCATAGAGTGGGACAATCACCTCCCTCAATCATCTGCTGATGATGTGCTTGATTTTGGCTGCCAGGGCACACTGTTGAATCCCATTCAATTTGCTATTGTACTGGGTTTCTGTGGCTGGGTTTTGGTAGCGGGGGGGCCTACAGGGGTGGCTTCTGTTAGAAGCTGCTAGAAGCTTCCCCTGTCCAGTGGAGCCAATGCCAGCCGGCTCCAGGATGGACGTCCTGCTGCTGGCCAAGGCCAAGCCAAGCAGGAGTAATAGTAAGGCTTCTATGATAACATATTTAAGAACAGAAGGTTGTGGTGCGGGAAGAATTCCAGCCAGGGAAGAGCAGAGTGAGAACATGGGAACAACAAGGTAAACATCAAGGTCAGTGCAGAAGGAGGGACGGGAGGTGCTCCAGGCAACAGAGCTGAGGCTCCTGCAGCCCGTGGTGAAGACCGTGGTGGAGCAGCTGTGCCCCTGCAGCCCATGGAAGACCATCAGGGTGCAGAAACCCACCTGCAGCCCATGGAGAAACCCATGCTGGAGCAGGTGGATGCATGAAGGAGGCTGTGACACTGTGGGAGGCCCAAGATAGAGCAGGGTCCTACCAGAGACCTGCAGCCTGTGGAGAGGGAAGCCCACACTGGAGCAGATTTTTTCTGGCTAGGACTTGTGGCCCCTGTGGGGTACCCACGTTGGTACAGCTCATTCATGAAGGACTGAACCTCATGGAGGAGTGACCCATGGGGACAGCAATTTGTGAAGAACTGTTACCCAATGGTTGGATCATGCCAGAGAGGTCCATCAAGGACTGTCTCCTGTGGGAGGGACCTCACGGGAGCAGGGGAAGGACTCCTCTCCCTGAGCAGCAGCAGAAACAACAACTGACCGTAACCCCCATTCCCCATCCCCCTGTACCGCTGTGGGGGAGGCGGGAGAACATGGAAGGAAGGAGGGGTGGGGGAAAGATGTTTTTAAGATTGTTTTATTTCTCACTCTTTGGCTCTTATCCTGTTAGTAATAAATTTAAGTAATATCCCCACTTTGAATCTGTTTTGCCCGTGAAGGTAATCAGTAAGTGACCTCTCCCAGCTGATATCTCAACTCATGAATCCTTACCTGTTTGTTTTTTTCTCTCTGCTCTGTCTAGTTGCAGAGGAGAGTGGGAGAGTGGCTTTAGTGGGTACCTGGCATCCGGCTAGAGTCAACTCAAACTCCCAGATCTCTTTCTTTGGAGTTACTCTTCAGCCTCTTGTCCCCTTTCATCTATATATATAAACAGAATTACCCTGTCCCAGGTCCAGAATCCAACACTTGCCCTTGTTAAATTTCTTATTTTCATGTTTTCCATTTATTTTTATTATTTTGTTTGGTTTTTTATTAATATTACATTAAAAATCAAGCCAGTTACAGGGAAGATGATCTTTCTTTTAACAAAACCTGAATTTGTTGTAGAAGGAATGGATCTTCAAGACAGGAAACATATATTCAGTTCACTATGAGCTGAAACCACTTGTTCAACTAACACTCTGGAAATTCATTGCTTGGATAAATGTGTCTTATCTTGATCTATTTTCTCAGAAATTAGATACCCCAGTACAACTGGCCCTAAAGAGACAAAAAGGAAAAAATAAATGAAACTAATGATAGCAGGTTTAAAAGGTGATCTGATTACTTTTGGAAGTCTAGATGATACTTATCTGAAAATACTTCTGAAAATCTTATCAACTCCATCAATGTTTGTGGTGCATTTTATACACCACAATTTGAATTTCTGATCTTTAATAAATCAACTGCATCTGATGATAACCGAAACCAAAATGAGGGGGGGTTTGATTTATACTTTGTCTCAGTGAAATCAGTTGGTGGTGATATCTTCCAGATATGATTTATGTATTCCCATCTGCTGTAGGTGAAAAATAGCTTTCTTATTGGCTCACGGACTTTGGAACAATTCACTCAGAAGGAAAGGTTCCTCTCACGTTCCTTGTGCATCCAAAACTACTTCCCATTTTGTTTGTAGCCTGTAGAGAGCATGTGAACACTACTGAGTAAAAATCACATGTAACAACCAGTTATTCTTAATCATTCCTTTAGCTTAGAAAACACTTTACTTCTCTCAGAAATTTGAGCTGTGTTTTTTGATATCTTAAAATGTTTAAAATGCAGAATAAATATTAAAAAAATGAAAAAAGTAACATATAAACTTTTACTGAGAACAAGCTTATAAACAAGGACTATCTCTAGTTTTCAATTCATCAGACTGTATATTTGAAATATAACTGGAATTAATCTTTACTTGATTGTACTGGCATATAAAACATTACACAAAATAGAGTAAAAGCAAGGAAATTCAACTCTATGCTTTCAACATTCTTTTAAAAATCTAAACAAGCAGTTTAAAAATTGTAAAATCATAATGCCAGAGAAAAATTATCTTGATTTTACAGTTAAATTGTTGCTATATAATAATTTTATCCATTTTCGTGAAGCAGAGTCTGATTCTTTCCTTGTATTGTCTTTTCAGTGCAGTCGTGGGTGGGAACATCCTGATGGAACATTTAAGCTTTGAGAAAAGGCTTGTCAAAATAGATACGAAGATATTTTCAGAGACAATTTAGAACAGTGAATACTTGAATTTCTCCCTATTTGAATCAAAACAAAGTAAGCAAAGTCTTCAGTGTTTATTGACATTATCAGTTCATCTAAAGTATGTTTATACTAATTACTTACTTTGAGTAGGTTATGCTCGATATAATGAAACACATTTCTTCGGATTAAGAGAAGCTGATGCTATCTCAAAAGAAATAAATGATCCTGAAGGATGTTTGGATTTCTGTGCCTTCCAGATTGCCTGCAAGATGATAGTCCCCAGGCCTTATTATCAGCTCTGTCCATGGTGATGGGCAACCTGCAAGAATATCTTGTGGAAGCTCTTTGTTTTCCCATTCAAAAGAGAGGAAGATACCATGCCATTTGTAAAGTAGTCTGAGGCATGTGGATGAAGTTTCTGTTTACCATTAGTGCTCCTACTCTTCGAGATGTACCACTGTCTCTTTGCATGAATACTTAGATGAATAAACAAGCCAAATTACACTGCTATTTGAACACACTATCTCCTCCTTTAATACTTTTATAAGAAAATTATTCAATATTGGTGATTACATATGCAGTGTGCTGAGTTGTGAAAAATATTCCCAAGAATGCAAAGCTATGGTTCATAAAATTGCTTTGCCTCAGTTGAAAATACTCATAATTCAATAGACAGTGTATCAAACATAAATTATTTTGATAGAATATATTGTGCTGAGAAAGGAGATCATAGCAAGAAGGAATATTGATGTGTGTAAAATGAGATTGTCACTCTTTCTGACATAAATGTTATTTCTCTTGAGAACAAACCTCTATCAATATCCTTAATAGTTACAACCTCTAGCAAATAATCATGTCTGAACACAATAGGCAGAGATAAAAGACAACATTCTCCTTTGTTTCACAAGTTAAGTGAAGATTCTAGCAGAGCTTTTGAACTGGACTCACTTTATTTTAATTCCTCAAAATTATTTTGGCTCTCTGCAGGTCAATTCTTAAATTTTATGTAGCTCCTATTTCTTTCAGTTGTAGCCATTCTTTCTTTTCTTTCAATTGTTTCTTTTCTTAATATTTCTCATGTTAACATGGGGAAAAGAGGAGTTTTGAATGCCAAGTCCCCTCTGTCTTGAATACTGTTTTTTTATAGAAATTCCTTGATAACTGTCATCCCACTCTTTCTAAATTCTACACAACAATGCTTGGGATTTGCTTCTTTGTTCCCAGACTTTTTAATTCCTCTGCCTCTCCTTCTTCTCTTCTGCATGTACCATTCCATTTTTCTGTTCTTCTTTATCTTTCACAAACCCTTTTTACTGCAGTGTGATGAGACTGCTTTCGAAATTGAATTGTGATTCTTTTATCTCAAAGGTGGAGTCCCGTAACACCTACAGCTTCAGCGACCTGTAATGTTGTCCTGAGAGTAGCCAAAATGCTGCTTTCATTTCCCCCAGATAGCCATAGTCCCTCAAGGGAATGAAAGGCATCCTAGATATGCATCTTCAGCTGTCAGGAAAGGCCATGGGAAATAGTACAGCTATGGGCACCAAAAAGCCCTTTTGATCATGAAAAGTATGTTATGCCTGATTATACAGACCCTAGAACATATTGTGTTGCTGAGAGAAGTCTCAGCAGTCCCATCAAAGGAAAGGATCAAAGGAGGATAAGTAGACTGATAGTTTAGGTAAGGGGTGATCAAACAGGGGAAGCTTACTTGTGAGTAAAAATTGGGGATTATGTTGTCAAGCCTGTTTTCACTAAATACCATGGAATATATTTAGCTGGCTCCCTCTGGGGCAACTGGGAGAATGTAAAGTGTTTTTCAAAATTCCATCTTAGATGAGAGAAAATGTTACACCTTGCAAATTATTATTTTCATTCTCTATCATTGAGGATTCCCTAGAGGCACTGCAGCTTTAAGTGGCAACTTGTTTGAATGAGCACTGCTGCAAGGATTGTAAGAAGCATCAAAACCCATTTGAACCATTGAGTTACCTGGCAATTACAAGGGACATTTATAAAACAGTACAACATTTGAACATTGATTTGGTGTTAAAATATTCCCTTTGTTCATACACTTCCTTTTTTTTTCCAAAAGAAAGTGAAAATTAAAAGCAAAAGAAGCATCCTCTTTCTTTTAACGAGAGTAAATTGTATTAAGGCAGCAGTTAGCAGTTACTATTATAAATAATTGCAGTTCTTGGTGAGACAGAGTCTCAGAGATGCATGAAAACCTTTAAGTGGAGGCTTTCTCAAGCTTCTCCATTTATGTTCAAGATCCAGAAATGAAAGAATGAATTCTGAAATTAACGATCAAATAAGGATGTGACATACTGAATTTGTTGGATATCCTTTTTAATCATTGCAAACAAACAAAGTTTCTCAGAGGCATGCTGGTATCACTGTGTCAGAAAAATTCAGATGAATTTGAGAATTTCTGCTCCACAGAAGCCTTGAGAATTTCAGGTAAATTCCAGGTATATTTGAAAACATGTTTTTCCCTTATCCACCTGTAATACTTTGTTTCTGAGACAAACTCTCAGCTCAGGTATTGCAAATATCTATTTCCACATCAACCAGCGTAGCATCACTAAATTAGTTGCAGTTTATAGCTTATTATAATAATGACACTGATCAATCTTTCTGCAAAATAACTAGAAAATGTATTTGTTAGAGGAAAAGTCATCATTGTCCATCCAGGTTAGGTAAACAACACATCAGTCCTGAAAAATCTGGTAACAGAGAGGATTGGAACATGCACTTAAGTCTAAGTAAATCTGTGGCATAAGGAATAATCCATTTGCTTCCTGCCATCAGAAAGCTTTCCTCTGGCTTTGCATGTTACATTAAATATTGAAACCTTCTACTGAGCAGTGGAAATATTGGGAACCCTCTGTCTGGGTCTGCTTGAAGAGACATTATTGATATAGAGCATGCAGCACATTTTCTTTGTGTAATTTATGGGTTTGATTTTCTCATACACTGTTTTTTGTACAGAGGGGAAGAGGTCAAACTGCATTGTCAGCTGTCTCTTAAGCTGTAGCTTTAGGTTTAAAGAGGCATAAAACAGTTCTGAAAAGGTCATTCTGACCAAGGAATCAATTCAAGTTACAGAGATTGCAGAAAACTTCAAGACATGAAACTTTACAGAAAATTTATGCAAGGGTATGAAATTCTAGCAATCAGTAATTATTTTGCCCTTGTGTCAACTTTTATCCACTTCCTTTCAGAGAAATCTGGAAAAAATGGTCAGTCAGCAAAGAAATATGCCTACTTGACAGTTCCAGAAGAAATCATGGATTGTTTTTCAGTGTAAATTTAAGATGAAAAAAAGTTAGGTGCTCATTTTGTAGAATATTTTGAAATGCTCTGGATTTTGTTGTGCTTCAGAAAAAGGCAAACTTGTTTTACTTTCTTTACAGCAGAACTGATGCCTTTGTTGCTTGTAAAGTTTTCTCACGTGAGAAGTTGTGTCACCTAGCTGATTGTAATGCAGGACTTCTGGTCACATAACAAAAGCAAGTACTTATAATATCGCATGTAATATTTTTACTGCTCAGATTTCCTGTGCCATTACAAAGATGAATTTGATTACACAGCTTGATTTTTTACAGAGACTTGGTAAACTGATAGAAAGGTTTGTACACAAGATTTTATCCATATTTAGCTTCAGGTTGTGTCTCATGCACTATCGTGCCACACAAAATCAGATTTAATTTAAGAAGTAAAAGAATAGGATTCTTCTTCACTACTTTTGTTTTTTTAAAAAAAAGAAGTCAAGTAAATGTAGAGAAAGAAAGGCAGTAGATTTTGTTGATTCCTTATGGCACTCTTCCAAAATAAGAAATACAGTTTTAGGATAAAAACACAACATTTAGATGAAGGTTTATAATACATCTAACTTTTGGCTGAATTAAGACCAAAGATTTTGTGCTCTATGAAACACAGATATGAAATTTTGAATGGGGAATAAGGTGTCCAAAATATTCCCGACTGATGTCTACAGGGTTCAGTCAAGAGGACTTGATTCAAGCCCAGAGACACTACCTTAAAGTATTTATTCTACATTTTCACAAGCGCCATTTTGTGTGAAGTCAAGAAAAGCATTAAGAACTTTATTAAGAAAGGCACGTGTTACATGTTTAAAGCTCATCTTCGAAAATATATTAATATTCAAACCAGAATTAATTTATTTGAAATTTGAAAAAAACTTTAGAATAGAAATTTATTGAAGTTTAGGGTTACTACAAATATTTGTAAAAAAATGAACCTAAAAAAATGGCACAGGTTGCTCAGTTGATTGAGTTATGGAAAAAAACCAAATTGGGATTTTAGCAATGTATTAAGACAAATGTATAAATGTAAAGACATTCTGAAGTCCATTGTTTACTTAACATGGTCTATCAGGTAGATATATAATTAGGGATTTCTTAGAGAATTGTGTTTTTTAGTTGTACCTAGTACAGCATAACTGTCAAATAATTTAATGAGTACGTAGAGATTCTTAAATCACAGATTGCATGGTTACCGTGTATATATATTAAATCCATATGCTCAAAATGATCAGGGTTATACTGAAATCCTCATCTAGACAGGATGCTACTTCTCTCAGCAGCAGCAGTGCTTATTAGCTATTCCTTTTGCCATTAATTGGAATTGCCAAACTGAAAGTCCTTGACCTTTAAAGGGTAAAAGTAGGGACATTTTAGTAAAAAGCAACTCTTTTTAAATGAAAGAAGACACTCCAAATAAAGGGCACATAAAATCAGCAGTAACTTTTGAAACTTGGGTAGTGACTTTTCACAGATATTAGCAAGACTTTATTCCATAGTGAAGTCACGTAAACTGTGTCTGAAAAGTTACATAACGGTGCTTAACTTACTTAAAAAAACCTATATGGGAAGAAATAAAGTGTCAGAAATATGTAACCAATCAATTTTTAAATCCCTTTTCTCCCTGTCGGTGTGTTCATCTTGGTGATTAGTTTACATAAACTTTCTTTGAATTCAGAGCTGATAGCAGATGTGCTTGGCCAGGGTGATTGCTGATATAAAAAGATTTATTCTTATCTTCTCAAGCTGGCCACAGTTCTCTCTTGAAATATAATCTCTGCCTTGAGAAAAGGCAGTCTTGAGGAAAGCAGTGTCTCCTCCCCAAAAACTGTGCACCAGCCTCACCTTCCTTCTGTGGCTTTATTGCCATGTGTTTGCACCTGAAACTATTCAGATATCTTAATCTGATGTGAGAGATTGCACTGTGGATTGCACTGGAAAATATCACATGGCCTCTGAGAGTGCATTAAGTATTCTGATATTTCACTCAATTCTCACTGGTAGGTACTGCCTGGACTGTTTCTCATTGATTTTTTGACATATTTAAGAGTAGGAGTCACTTCATTTTCTCAGAACTGGTTAGAATTATACTCTATGTCGTACAAAGCATTTCCATGACACAAAAATTTTAATTTACCAAGAAAGGTTTATTTTAATTTTTTCCAGCAATGCCAGTGCCAATACCCATGTTCAAGAAGCAGTCAGATTTTCCTTCGTTATTGTCTCTCTGTGCGCCAGACAATGCATTAGTATAAAGCACCTTTGAGCCATGTTGTGCCATCAAACTTTTGAAGCACTTTGAAAGTGCATTGGAATCAACAGGGAGTCCTATTTAATAGGCAATTGTACTGCCTTGGGATGTTTGCTAAAGCAAACATGTCTTCTGGAATGAGAAAAGCAAGAGAAAAGAAATTGGCACATAATTAGAAAATATAGTTCTTTCTGTACAGTTTGTTCAAACTAAAGCAGTTCTGTTGCTCTGGATGGAGTTTTGTTGGGTAAGCACAGAGGAATAATCAGGAAAAAAAAAGGAGACCTTGGATGACACTGCTCATAGCACATGAGCAGCTTTGAAAAATGCTGTTTTCTTTTTAATCAGAAAGTGAAGGGCTGGCAGCTGGCTGCCCTGGGCTATAATTTAGCAGAGCGCTCCAGCATGTAAGCAAATGGGACTTCAGTAGGTCCTCAAGGTGCTGATTCAGCAAAACCTGCCCCTTCCCCTCAGCAAAGCTCCGCCTCTCCACTGGAGATGGAGAGTTCCTGCAGTGCCAGCATTCCTCGTGCTCCCCAGTTTACTTTCCCTCAGGAAACGAAAGGTAGGCTCTTCTTTTACAGACTAGTAGTGGAAGTGGACAAAAAGGCAGGACGGAAAGAGATTTAAGCCTCTTGCCAAGTTCATACAAAGCAACATTGAATAGTGAGCTCGTTGAGATGCCAGGCAGTGGCAGAAATGCTACACCACTTTCTCTCCCCCACTTTAACCTGAACAGGGGCTTGGTTGTTCCTGTCCTTAAGTCTCCAGCCAAGCAGGGGAGACAGAAGGATTTGCCAAAAAACTTGGTGTTGACCAGAATATTCTCTGTGTTACTGAGGAGAGAAGCACCGTGGAATTTTGGTTCCTTATGTGCCACTGAAGAGAAGAGAAAGCTTCTCAGAGCCTTCTGCAATTGTGAGCAAAGACTTGGTATTTTGTACACAGAGGAAGATGCTGGTAGGATTTTCCTGCACTGGAAGACAGATACAAAGAGAAAAGGCTTTTTTAAGTGCTCTGGAAGGATCAAAGTAGTCTTTAACAATAAATATGTCATTTGAACATCTGACTAGGGAACCTTGTGTGGTATGAAACAGCCCAAAAGAAATCTTTATATAAAAGTACTATATTGGATTTATAAAACATATGGAAAGTAAAAGCTTCTAACATGGCTAGGGAAACTGCATCATGTTCAAAATGCTTTTGAACCTAGGTTTAGAAATTCAGGAGCTGAGACCACTGAGTTTAGGGACTTTACTTAGAAAGAGACATGCCTTAGAAGAGACATTGCAAATCTAGGTGTCAGAAGTCAGTACAGTTCACAGTGCTGAGTTAGGCGCTTCGTTCTCTACGTACTAAATGGGAATTGTGCATGAGTCTGGGCTGCAGAACACCCCTCTGGAGACAGCTAAGGTGGACAAGGTGTTAGGATTGAAACTGTCCATGGGTGAGCAGAAGCTTTGGAGTTCAATGCAAGCTTGCAACAATTTAGTGAGGAAATCTCATCAGCCTTGGAGAACAAAATCTGCAGTTCGCTCTCTGCATCCTTTCAGTTGAACACAGACAACCCTGCAGAGCCCAGGGCCAGGAAAGCAAGCAAGGTGACTCCTTTCCCCTTCTCTTTATAGCAGGATGGATGTGATCCAGCTAATCAGCTTTCTACTTAATATCTACCTACTGTGCATAGGTTTGTCCTGTTCTGCCCATGAATCAGGACCATTATCCAGTAGCACAACGACCCTAAGGTTACTGATATTTAAATTATAGGACTAAAGAATGACTTTGAAAACAGCATATTAAGTTTTGAGGCTGTTTGCACTGTATGAATACTGTTCTGAGGAATTTGCTTACCGGAATTAGAATCTAGCAGGATGTGATGTGCTATGAATGTATTTTAACATATCAATATTATTTGCAGACCAGGTTAACAAATTCCTTTGATTAGATTGTTGCTTTTATTATCTAAAATGCCTTCTAGACCCTGAGTATTCAATATTTCTGAAAATTCATTCTGTCTTTCACTCTGATTTTTCATATTACGATGCCAAAAGATTAGTAGAATACCAAATGGAAATGAAATATGACCCCTTATAGAGGTGTTTGTAATATAACCAGCAATGTACATCACAAGCTTCAGAAATGAATAAGCACAGAGATACTGAAGCATATTTTATACCAGTTTCCACATAGTATGCCTTTCTTTTAATTCTGACATGTTGATATTTTGATAATGTTGTAATGGACAGCAAACCCAGATTTGCCATGATGTTCACATTAAAGCTAAGACTCAATTATTTACTCACTGAAAATGAGAAAAACACAGTACAAAACAGGATAAAATACTACTTCTCAAAAGCCTTGGCCGTCAAAATTAATTATTTTTTTATAATATGCAAAGATAAAAATTGTCAATCAATCAATAACATATTTGGGGCATTTAAAATAGTAATGATCTCATGCATGTTAAATTACTTGTAAGAAATGAAAGTTTGTTTGTCCTTATAAAAGGAATTGCAAACAGCACATCTTGGAGTAAAGGCCAAAATTTTAATCTCCATCCCACAGTTAAGCTTATTTATAGGAGTAATTAATGCCAGATCTAACAGGCACTTACCTAAATGTCAGTCGCTCTATGACTTTCATTGCAAAATACGTTTATTTGGTCCTACAGTATGATATCTACATATAATATTTCAAAGTCCTAAAATGTTTTTAATATTAATTCTTTGTATATTAGTCCTACTTTGAAGAAAAATAGCAGTCTTGATAATAACTAGGGGAAAAAAAAGAAAAAAACTACGAACCTAACAAATCATCCTCTATAGCACTATGTTCCCGTCCTGCCACCAGAAGGAATATGGCCAAGGAAGAGCCTTGGTCAACACTGTCTCCTCTGGGTTTTATCTCTTGGTAAGTACAACAGGCATTTAATTTAAGTCAGTAATTGAAGAGTTTCTTGTCCAGAATCTGGACCAGAAATCACTAACTGACAGTGTTTGGTTGCTCCCTCCACCTGCATTCAGTCTTACATTTTACCTAGTTAAAGAACTTGTGAACTAAGACAGTGTCTCCTAGCAACCTAGAGATGTGATATGGAGAAGAACCAAGAATTTGTCAAAAAAAGTCAAGGGGATTTAGAGATAAAAGTCAAGACTGAACCAAATATTAAGATGTCCGGGTTTAAATTTTTACCTGTGGAAGACCTTTTTCTTTGGGAAATCCTCTGTTATAAAAATCTTCCATGGCCATTCATGCTTATAATTGTACACTGATATATAGAAATATAGTCTGGTTTTCAAAGTTTATGTTCTTTTAGTAATTCTTCAATTTCACCTTGCAAAAAACTATGCTATCAGGGAACCTCATCATTAGGTTGCAATCTTGTTGGAAGTTTAGTTGAAGAACTCTAATTCTTAGACAGTTGAGAATGATTGTTTCTGATCAATTTTATTCCTCTCCACTGAAGTGCTGCACAGTCATTAACTGAATACGAAACTCTTCTGTGGAATGTGATTACTTTTGTTTTGTGAACAGGAGAACAAATGAGAAAGAGGCACTAGGAATAGGAATCATTTTGCCTGGTTCTGCTGCTTAAAAAAATCCGGTGTATAGTTTAAGGTGATCATCTTAAAGTCTCTCCCATGAGTGCTGAAAACATTGTTGATAAGCCAGAGATGTTCTCATTATTGCTGAGCAGGGCTTACACAGAGTAAAGGCCTTTTCTGCTTCTCACCCCACCCCACTGGTAAGGGGGCTGGTTGTGCACAAGGAGCTGGGAGAGGACACAGCTGACTCCAGCTGACCAAAGGGACATTCCAGACCATATACCATTAGGCTCAGTATGTAGACCTGGGGGAAGAAGAGGGAAGGGCAGATGTTCGGAATGATGCTGTTGGTCTTCCCAAGTCATCATTATGTATGACAGAGCCCTGCTTTCCTGGAGGTGACTGAACACCTGCTTGCCTGTGGGAAGAGGTGAATGAATTGCTTTGCTTTGCTTGCATGCACAGGTTTTGCTTTACCTATTAAATTGTCTTTATTCAAACTCATAACTTTTCAACTGTTCTCACTTTACCCTCTCCCCTATCCTGAGGATGCGCGTGTGTGTGTGTGTGTGTGTGTGTGAAAATTGTCTGTCTGTACAAGTAGCCAGTTAGAAAAGGAGAGCCTTTCACTCACCACACAAAGAGAAAAATCTCTAAAGAGCAGACAAGGCTCCCAGTTAGGGCACTTTTTCTACCTTCCCTGAGAAGGAAATACATAAAATTGAGATCCACGCATTAAGTGCTTATTCGGTATAATTAGGCAGCTCTTTTGGGTGATTGTTTTTCGGTTCATAACTCATGAAGTACATTATCTGTTAGGATTGGAAGTTGGTTAGACTGTAACATTATAACTTTATGATCAGGTATTTAAATGACAGGGTTTTGTTTAGTTCCATGACTGGATGATTGAATTTTTATGATCAGGAGCAGAACACCATTAAATTGACTCTTTAATAAGAAGGGTGAGTGTAGCTTGCAAAGAAGAAAAACGAAAGACACAGGCAGGCAACAGGATGTTGTTATAATTACTAGGAAAAATGTATAATTTTAATGCAATCTGGGTAAAGCCAGATTAAAATCTTCTCCATATTCACAGACAGCTAAAGGACTGCAGTTGACAGGCAGCATTCATGTTCCCTGTAAAGCTGTGGACTAGATGTTCCTATGTGGGCTGTCTTAGAATCACCAACGTTACGTTACAATGAGTAAAATATACCAGTCCTACTGGTGCATTGAACTGCATTAATGTGGTTAATAATCTCTTGGATCTAGAAGAACACTTTTCTCGGGATATATTCCCCATTCAATGCATTTTCTTACAATGTCTCAAAGATACTTTCTGTTTTTCCACATGCAAGGGATGCACTCCATCCTCTCCACTAATGATCACACACAGATCTTGCTACAGTGCAAAGTGCAAAGCTCAGTCCCAGTGATGATCTGTTCTCATTCAGTCACAGTCAGTTGCTCCAGAAGGGTTCTTGCTGATGTATTAAATTACCTGTTCAATGTAGAACAATATTCTTTTCCCTGAATGCCTTTCAGCACAGTCAGGAGCACACGTGTACATTTTCCTTCCATTGAGCTGTAAAGAACATCTGGGATGCCTGTGTAAATTCTTAAATGTGAATATATTGTAACAAATCTTTAGGCATCTTTGACACTTAGGTGTGCTCCTTAGTTTTGCCCTGCATGCCAGAGTCGTGCTGGTTATCTCTGGTTAGCAAAAACTGATTTATCTCTCTTTTGGACTCTTTGCTGAGAGCTCTTAACTTGGCATGAACATCTTCTGTGGGGGCATGTTTGGAAGAAATGAGGATTGGTTTTGAAGAAATAAAAATTTTCCTTAGAAAGCATTTTTCAGGAATCAAGTTGTTCATCACCCAAATGTCCACAACTGTAAGGGTGCAAACATGGGTAAACCAAGATCAGTACATAATTTTCATGATGTAGAATTTTTTCGTGTTTCTTTCAACATTAATCACATGCCAGAATAATGTAAATGCAAGTATGTTCAAGATCTTATAATCCTCAAAAAATGAAAAATGCCATCTCTGTTCTGCGGTCCTTTGAGTCCCTTGAGCTGCTATCCCTGTGTACATATTCTAGGCAGTCTAAAGCACCCCTTGTGAATCATTATTTTGTTCCTCTTTTTAAAGTGAGGTGAGGCAGAGAAAAAGAAAACAATGAAGTCTGAAGTCATGCAGATCTGTAAAACTTGTCAAAATAACATTGTCAATTACTTTTTTAGAAGAACAGAGCAGAAGAGCAGTGGTGGTTATTGGAATTCTGTAATAGTGTACTTTTTTGAGAGTTATTGATTACTCCAGAGAATCAGAATCAAAAATGTGTTTGAATTGAAGCATTAGCTAAGTAATCCCAGATCGATTTTCTCTTTACTGAGAAGTCTTGTAAGTAAATTATAAAGGAAAATTTTAAATAGGAACAAACTATGGAAAGGGAAATATAGAGGGTCAGGTTTTAGTAGGAAGAAGTTGTCACTTCCCCTAGAAAGAAGAAAATTGCAGAGATAATCCAATAGTAACAACTGCAAAGGAACTTTAAAAACAATAAAATTTTTATTAAATACTCAAAAGTGGAAGTAGAGGGGAACTGATATTACTTGGAATTTACTATATGCAATACAGATAGAAATGTAACTAAATACAGGCAAAAATTCATGTCCAGAGGAGTAAGGATATTTTTGAAGGTATGTTAGGAATGAAGAAGTAAAATTATTCATAAATGATGAAAAAAACATACATGCTTAATAAATGTTTCTGCCTTTTATTTGAAAAATAACAGAGTTGTGTGATTTGTTTTCAGAGGAAGAATATACGTTTTCCATTTTTTTAGTACCCTGGAGAAGTGGTTCACATCTATCCAGAGACAGATATCTTAAATATCAGCCAGTTTTGATAAATTGAATCCAATCAGTTTGAGATAATCTTTGCTCTTTGAATATATTACGGAAATTCAAAGAGAAGCAGAATAATTCCCTGAATTTGAAAAGAGCAAGGGCCTAAAGAACCGTTGGCTGACCCAACTGAAACTAAAGGGAAAAGGTTGGAGCTTGGTAGGAGGAATAGCTGACAGTAAAATCAAAATGTAACAATACAGAAGAAGTCCTTCAACAAAAGTTTTTGAAGAGTAAGTCCTATTTCTATTCTTTGAGGTTAGAAAATTGGTTAATAGCAACAACATTATAAACTTTAATAGGCTTGGTATCACAATGGTAGAACATTAGCACTCTAGAGCACAAATAAAATTCATGTTAAATGGATAATAATGAGATAAAAGTATTGCCAATGGGTATTTGTCTTGAAATAGAGATTCTAGGAGTATTAAGACCAACCTGACACTGAACATTTTCATCAATGAAGGTGTCAGTAATAAACATTGCCCAAAAGGCAAGTGTAAATGCCACAAGGACTGATGGATGAGCAGTGTGATTTCTCACATAGAAGGCTCTGTATTACATGATAAGACAGCCTCCATTCAAAAAAAAATGGAGGTTTTAAACACAGAGAAATGTGAAAGTCTGTATCTAAGAGAAGTAGGTACCTGTAGAAGTGAAGATGATACACTTGTAAGGAAAGGAATGACTAGTAAATTATCCAAGGGAGAAAGCAGCCCAGTTACTGACAGAGGATGTGACAGAAGGGTTGAGTACAGCTCCTGGATGAATAGGCAAGGGACTAATGAGTAGAAGGAGGGAGATAATGTTGTTTTTGGAGATGGCCACAGTCAGAGTATTAGTAGGATTTCCCTGTACAATTCTGATGTGCATATTTACCAAATGCTTTGAGGGAAAAATGTTGGGAAGAAATTTTGTAATTTGAAAGAGGTAAAGAAAAAAAGCTGGACCGAAAATTCAGACATAGGGTAACAGCTAGCATAAACAATTGCTGAGTGTAGAGCACTATATTGTTGCTTGTATAGTTTGATTTATAGAACTTGACAAAAATTCTCTGTGGAACGCAGCAAGGTGGATCTTAGCTTTGCAAACACATTTTCTACAACATAAAACAGTCAGTGTGTATTCCCCAGACTAAGAATGGAGAAAGGCTAACATTTTCTGTTATTTATTTTTAACTGCAGCATTATTAAAGAGAACTGAAACAGCTACAGTGCTGATGTTAGAAAAGCAGAATTCAGCACTTGTTGAAATCAACACAAACATTCCTACTTCTTACCTGTCTCCAGCTATTACTGTGGTGCAGAGTTAACATGTATAGCAATGGGTGAGGTTCAGGTCCATAAGTAAAGCTTCTAGATGATATTATACTGCACATAACAGCTAGTAATAATAATGAAGTATAATCCCTGGAGTATTTCTTCGGAAAATTAGCTGTGATTAGCCTGCCTCCAGTATTTCAAATTTCTATTTAAATTCATCTAAAGGGAATGAGATGGTTATGAAACCAAGTTTATTCTTATTCTCACACCTAGTGAACAATTTCTACAGTAAATGAACACATAGAATCAAATAATTCAGTATAATTGGACAGATTTTTTTTTTAATACGATTCATAGGAGAAAAGAAAAAAACCAAACCAGCCCACAGAGAACTATTTCTCCAGTATTTTGTGGGGGTTTTGGGTTTTTTTTTTAATAACCTAATACATGTAGAATCTCTCCTCTGAAGAGCACCCTTTCAACAGAGACAGAGATCTAATCTTTGTATTCCAGACACCTGAGTCTAAGAATCATTCACTGTAGAAACTGCTTTCCATAGTGCCTTTTTATAGCCTTTTTTAAGAGTTATGGATGACTTTGCTTCTAAGTGAAGGGGGGGAAAAAAGGAATAAGAGGTTTATATCTCATTACTGAACAGACTATTTTCTTAATTAGCCTTTTCTTAAGTTCTAGTGCACATCTCTAGTTTAGATGCATTCTTTTTTATCTGAGTGTTTAGATGCATTTAACTATATGGCTTGAACAGTGATTGTGTAATGAGCTATATAATTGATTTAGGATAGGTACTTAATAGCAGGCAGGTGGTTGAGGTAACCTATTATTACTGCAGGATTAGATTTCATTAATGTGTTCCCTGTCCTGTCTTTTTTTTTTTTCCCAAGAGAACAATGGCTTGAGTAGCTGATTGAGTAACTGTTATCACAGATATTTTACATTAATCTAGTGGAACTGGGCTCAGATAATTCTTGGGGTATGTCCAATGGCATTTGGTGTAAATAATGAACCAAAGCATTATGCCTTAGCATTTTGCAGAGTAATTACCCAAACTGAATAATTCAAAATAGGTCATTGTTAGATTTAAAATGTGAATGATAAGCAGCCTGTGTAAAATTGGTTGGAGAAATATGGCTGCTATTGGCAAAGCATTCCTTAGTCTATAGTGGGTGTGACTGTAGGATCATATGCAGCAGAGAGAGTTCTCAAACTGAAGTCCTTAAGTGCCTATCATCTGCAACAGTAGAAATTGCTGTGATTTTTTTTTCCTGCTTTCATTCCTCTCTCTGCTTCAGCTCTATTGCTTTCAAAACCTCTGCCCCCCTATGTTGCCTGAAATCCCAGCTTCATATCTCTGTGTCCACCCACATAGGATTTTGTGTTCAGAAGGCTGTTGAATATCATTTTACCTATAAAATTCAAAGTAGAATATTGTTCCCATGCTCTTCTGCTTCAAAAGAAAAAAGTAAATCTGGACTTACAGCGCAAAAAAAAAAAAAATATGCAAAATATTTTCATATGTATTATACTAATTATTTTGCAACAGTATATACTAATGAAATAAGCACATAAGTCTTTCTCTCTATTTATTCCACTACAGATGAAATGATTTGGTTATTCAGACACATGTGCTTATCTCCTCTGATTTTCCAGGAAACCATATTAAAAATGCTGGAAGATAGAAGTGCTCCAGCTAGAAGCTAAAGTGTTGAAATGATGTGATCACTAAAAGAATTTACACCTTAAGAAAGATTTAATGTTTTCTTTTCAGACCTAATGCAGGATGTTTCTATCATAGTGATTTTTCCTNCAGACTAATATAAAATTTGAAATAGTAGATAGGAGGGTATAATAATACTACAGATGGCATTAGTGTCAGGTATTAGCTCAAAAAGGATGAGAAATATCCAATTTTGAACCAAAGTCAGTCTCAAAGTAAAAGAACACATCTTAGATAGTCCTTTTGTCACCTTTATTACACATCAGCTAGAATAGTTCTGGTAAGTAGATACCTGATATACAGGACTGTTGTCCCACATCCAGCCTGCCACATATGCTATTATGTCGCCAGGCCCATCAGACATCTCATTAGCGGTCTGGTCTAATCATCACCATGGTAACAGGGAAAAAAACATTTCTCTGGCATTGCTGCCCAGCAGAGTTAGGTAACACACATCTTTGGTTCAGTGTGAGCACTGTGGCCGTCAGCACAAAACCTTCATCACTCCTCACGGATCCTGCTTCTCCCCCAGCAGCTGCGGGAACAGCAACAGGTATTTCCTGTGACTAAAGGAAAAGCTTCTGATGACAACCCCTCTAACAACCATAGATTTTGTAACTCACATTTTTGTGAGCATACCTATATGATAACCACAACTTTAATTTCTGTTTGCATTGACTGTAGCTCTGTGCACCTACTGCAGAGCTTGTACCTCTGTAGCTCCAGCCTGCCAAGACGCACTCAGGGCACTGCTGTGAATGAGACGCCTTCCTGCCACGCTGCCTCTTGGCAGTGCTGTCCTGGACCAGAGAGCATCCTCTTGAGCTAAACTCTCTTTAGTCCCTGGGCAGTGTTTTCTCTTCACCTCTTACTGATGGTAACTGAGGACTGTAGCCAAAATATGTTCAATTTGCTGAGAAGGTTTTAACCTCCTTGTCGTCATATTTTGGACTCGCTACCGTAGTATTTCCGAAGTATTTACATCAGCAACCCCATTGCACAGATCTGGTGTGTGACTAATGCCAGAATATTTTTTATGTTTACTGTAACTTATAAAAACATAAGCAGTTTTTAAAATTAAGAGTTTTTAAACTGCATATATTCAATAAAACCATTGGAAGCAACTGAAAATTTTTACTAAAAATAACTCTTCCCTTTTTTACAACTGAAAGAAAGCCATTGTTTACCAATATTCTGCTGTCTTAATTATGTGTTGTCTTTAGCAGGGTAACTGCAAGTCTGCAATTATATAATTACATGTGAAAATCTTCATCCCCTCCTCCAAACAAATTAACAGCAAGAAAAAACGGAATTCCAGCTTCTAAAAAATTTCTACATGAAAAAATCTGTTGGTATGGATGTACTTTTTATTGGGACTTCAACTGAAATTCAGCAACATTGATAAGTTATTTTTATAGTAAAACCAGACACGGATAGTGCAAATTTGCCTTTAAATATCTGCTGCTTGTTTTCAGCTTCACCTCTGCAGATGTGCACACACATGCATACATATAAAAATTAGTACTTGTCATTAATGTAGAACATTATTACCTTACACATCTGGGTATAATATCTGGATATGATACCTCCATACAAACACACATTCAGTTCAGATGAAAGAGAGTTTGGGCACATGTGTGTTGGTTATTTTTTATGACTCACCAGGCAATGGCAGGTGCTCCTCTGTTACCCTGGCTATGGCTGCAATTCCTATAAATGTGACTTGGGTTTCTTTGGATCTTGGGAGCTATAGATCAAAATGACTTTGTAAAACTCAGAATTCAATTGTAAATATAAAAACCAGATTATGAAAATCCTTAAATCTCTATTACTTTGGAAACAGAGCTGCAAAAGAACATAATTTTTTCCTATTATCTAAACAGAATCTTTCTTCCTGCTGTTTCTCCCTATTACTACTTATCCTGCACTGTAAGGTTATCACTTCACAGAATACTTTTGTGCCTATGAATATGATCACTGGCTTTTGTTGTTTGGGATTTTTTTGTTTGTTTGTTTCTCCTGCATATAAACAACTGCAGGTTATTCGGTCTTTCTCATAATTCACAATTAATAATTAAAAATTAAAAATAAGTTAAAAATTACTAAACCTAGGATGGGTAATACCTTTACTTCATATATATTCTATCCCTTGTGACAGTGATCATAACTACTTTAAATCCAGACTTCCACATGGATTTCTCTTCCATACAAAAACTGGAAAGTTTGCCCTACTGGCATAAGAGAATATCATGAGATGATGTCAGAAACTTTTGGAGTTTTCATTATAATGAATGGTTATTAACTACAATAAAAGAAGAGACAATTCACTGTTTGAAACATTTTAAACAGGATTAAAATTTGTGCCATCTGAGATATCAATTTTCTGACATTTTTGGCTCATATATATATATATATATATATTTATTTATAATGTCATTGTACTTCAGTGTGTTCCCAGAAAGTTTACATATTTTGGAAGCCGATGACAGATTGGTTACAATCAAAGAGTACATCTTGTAACAAACTGGATTTAAAGTGTCATTACAGTACATGCTGAAGAAAGTCACTGTATACAATTGTGCCTCCAATTGTACCAACATTACTCTGTTCTCTGCTTTGCTTCAGATAAGGGATCTGATATAAAACTCCCAAGGTAACCTGAAAATAGATTTATTTTAATCCAAACTTAAAAGGATTTTAATTTCATTTGCTTAAGCCTTCTGCTTATCCACCTCACCATAATGTTTCTGCCTTGCATCTCTTCACCCTGGTCCTGAGCTGCCAGATGTTTGCCTGCAATGCTCTTACAAGTGATCCAAACTCTTTAAAAATCAATTTGGCTCAGCTGAGTGAAAACTCTTTCACTCTATCTGTGCCAAACAACTTCTTTCTGGTGGTGCCCACAGGACAGCAGAACATGCTGAAGAGTTGGTAGGCTGTTGATGGAATTCCAGAGCCAAAGCTCCTGCTGTGCCTTCTTCATGCTTTTCTTGCAACTAGTCATCCACCAGGAAACCCCAAAAACTTGCTCCATCACTCTGGATGGGGAGGAAGGAACATTGGGAGAGGCAGTTTCAGTTTGTGCCAGTCTCAGAAATTTCATGTGTAATTAGTGTCATCAGCTAGAACTAACTGGGAACAGGAAGAAAGGATGGTTAGGATCCCCATTGCATACACTTTTGGTTGAGGCTCTGCTGGAATCTTAATTGTAGGGAATCCTAGAGCATTTTTAGGGGCTTAACAGTGCAAGTTTTAGCTAAACTAAATTTAATTATTCTGAGCTCTTTGTCAGCTGGAGAAACCTATGAAAGCATTCCAGAGAATTTATATAGACTGATGTGGACCATTTACCATTACTTTAAAAGTGTATATCAGAACTGATTATTTGCAAGGTTCTAGCCCTACTGAATGGAATAACAAAACTCCCCTTCAACTCAGGTAGGAGTTTACTCTCAAGTGAAGGGAAAACATCTCACTACTACTCAAGTTTAGAGAGTAACAGAAAGTCTTTTTTTACTCAGTCTTCAGTTAGTATTTGTCATGTCAAAGAGCCTGAATGTGACTATGCTTTGAAGCTTATATATATTTAAAATGTTATCAGTAATGGAAAATCGAGCAACACAGATTGCTTTTCATGGAGTACCTTGGTATTTGTTGTACACTAGGAAGTAGTAAAATAGAAGAATCTACAGATGTGGGTTATTAGTTTAATGAT
Source organism: Lepidothrix coronata (assembly GCF_001604755.1). NCBI lineage: Eukaryota > Metazoa > Chordata > Aves > Passeriformes > Pipridae > Lepidothrix > Lepidothrix coronata. The sequence continues at coordinate 11,879,095 of NW_016690186.1, forward strand.
GCTAGAACATGCAAAAAAAACAGTGTTCTAACAGTGCTATGATAAAGTGTCCAGTGAAAAACATATTCTGGAACTGCGCATAGTGAAATGATGTACCATTTCAATTACATGGGATCATTTTAAGACAGACTTTTTTTTTCCTTGCATTTACAGAATATACCAGTCACAGGATAGCTGAAGTTGAAAGGTTATGACCTAGTACTACTGCCCTGCTCAGAGAATGGTCAGTGAGAGCAGATGGCTCAGGATCATATATACTGGGTTTTGAATATCTCCAAGGATGGAAACTCCTGGGCAATCCTCACAACAATAAAAAAAAAAAAAATCTTATGCCATATTTACATGGAATTTATGTATTTCATTTTGTGTCCACTGTCTCTTGTCCTGACACTGAACACCACTGAGAAAAAGCTGGCTTCATCTTCTCCACTCCCCACCTCAGGTGCTGATACACATGGGTAAGATCCCCCTGAGCCTCCTCCTCACCCTCCAGGTTGAACAGTTCCAGTTCCTTCGGCCTCTGTGTATGAGGGATGCTTCTGGGCTTTAATAATTTTTCTAGCCCTTTGCCCGACTCTTTCCAGTACCTTCATGTTTGCCTTACACTGGGGAGCTTGAAGCAGGACACCAAACTCCAAATGGAGTACTAAGAGTGAGATTAGCATGTTGTGCCTGGTAGGCACTGACAACTTTTAGGTGTAACAAGTTGTGTACTGCTGCGCTGGTGATCTCAGAACTTTGATCCAACCCAGGACCAAGGGAGGCCTACCAACAAACTGCAAACAGCCAAAATAGAGTTTCTTGTAATGAAAAAAAATAATGCTAGATGACAGTTAAGATAGGTGTTGTTTATATGAATCAGATAGTGTTGGTTTTGTGATAGGAAATAATCTGATTGTCATCTGTGAGATAAAATATGACTTGCACTCCAGGAAACCAAAATGACAGAATGTATGGGAGCGACATTGCAGACTGAATTGATGAAACTTGTCATTTCCATCCCTTTGCATCTGCCTGGGTTGAGTTAGTTATTTTTAGCCATCTCACATAGACTGATATGTCCCAGGATGGCAATTCAACAACTTGTCTTACCAGCTTTGTCTAGTTATTTTGTTTGTTTATTTCAGTGTAAATTCCTTACTGATTGTTTTCTTTGAATTATTCCTCTTCAGCTTTTCTGAATTATTTTTGGAGTTTATTAGTATACAATAGCAAATGTCATCTTCATTCCTGACTTTGTATCCTTCTTCTGCCCCTCTTTCAAGCTTTTGGATGGTAATATTGCTTTCCTTTTTTTCCCCCCCAACCACTACCTTCATTACTTTCATCTTTAAGAACATAACCCAAAGTGCTATAGGTTCTTGCAGGAGACATTCTCTACTATGTAATGTTGCTGCTTGGTGGCAGCACAAGGAAAAAAGTTATTTTGTGATCAAGTTGCTGCCAGGCTCTGCTACACTAAGTGGAAAAAACCCCCACCATCAGTCTGGTTAAGCAGGATGTGATGGTTAAAATGCCAGTCCTCATCTAAACATGGTTTGCACTATTAACCCAGAGTAAGCCTGCAGAGTCTTTCACACCTGGGGTGATGGTGACTTAGGAAATCAGTTGGAAGCACATTTCCTTTTCCTCTCTTCTTTCTCATTGACAAGAAGTAGCATGTGGGAAATTTTGCTTTTGCCTGGAAATTACTGCTGCTCATGGAGGAGCTTAAAAATAGAGTATTTGTTTTGTATGCCACCATGATGCCTTAAACTGCTGATAGGGTGGGATTCAACAAGGTTGCCAGACTGCAACTGAGGTAGGCAGTTTTCCCATCCCAGAAAAATGCTATTTCTCTCTTTCCCAAGAAACTGCATTCCCTGGCATATGGCCAGTCAGGCTGGGCTGGTGCTTAGGAGCAATAAAATCTTAATCCGGCATGTTTAAATCCTTGATGGTTCATTTCTCATAGCCCTGGGGAAAATCAAACCTGAGTTTTCACACAAGATAGTTTCTTTCCTTCGTATCAGAATATGACTATGAAGATGGTATTGACTTCTCACTTTATATGTAATAGGCTTTGCTGCACTTTACTAATGTTATCTCCAGCTGTTAGACTATATTCTTTGTAAAGCATGTTGGAGAAGATGGGGATTTTGAAATTAGTCCATGTTCAGAAATAAATGTGTTTAAATCTGTAGGATGCTCCTTAGAGAAAATAACAATGTGACTCTTACCTCTCCAGTCTCCAACAACTGAAATAAGTGAAGAACAGCTGCATTTTCTGTCAGGAAAAAAAATGTTTGTACGTGTTAGAGTATTGGTTAGAGCTTGAGTGCTTATATATCGCAGGGGGTGGGGTGGGGGGCAAGGGAGAAGGGAGACAGATGAGGAGGAGGCAGAAGGGCTGGGGGGAGGCTACTTCCTCTAAAACTGTGAAAACTTTGGATCTTGGTTTAACACAGCTGCCAGAAAACAAGTGCCACCTTGCAGGATAAGTAAAGTGAGTATTAATTAAGCAATGACTTAAGCAACGGTTTGTATTAGAACATTGCTGCAAACTGCAGAGTCATTTGCATCAATTTAGACCAACTCTGAGCAAGCAGTAGGACTAAAAATTGTTTCCGATTTTCCTTTGTTGCTGCCCTGGCCTACCAATGTTCTCAACAAGAGAAAAACCAAAACAGTAACATTTCGTGGGGTCTAATGGCTGAAGAAGTTAGAAAGGAAAAGTTAATTTTTACATTTTGAGAGAATTTTATACTTAAAGGGTGTAGTGGGAAGACTAGAGGACAGAACCACTTTTTTTCCTCTGCATATTCCTCCTATTGAACTGTTGAGGAGCCATAAAGATTACATCAGATTCTGTTACAGAGGGTAAAACATGTAATCCTGTACTCACTTTCTTCTCAAACTCTCAGTTAAAATGATTTTCTTTCTGTATAATAGAAGTGAAAATAGTATTAATTCTACTGTCTATGAATATATGGCTATTACAAATCTGAAAATAGATTGTCCTCCAAGACATATGTTTTGTATAATTGTTTATTTAAACAGTGGCAGAAAAACCTACAGTATCACAACTGCAGCTGATCAGATATAGTAAAGATCCTGAGAGTTTGGAAACTTAATTGAAATTTGAAGCAAAAGTTCAAATGACTCTGTGTGAATTTGAGAGATGTCTGCAGTCTATTTTTATAGCATACATCCAGAGTGTTTAATTAAAACACTATTGCACGAGAGTCACATAACCAATGAAAGGCATCTCTTGCAAACTAATATTATTAGCACTTGGATACAATGATTTGTTAACCAACCATAATGAAATTATCAAATCAATGAAGGAATTCTATACCTCTAAATCTTTACTGAAGATCACTGTGTTTTAGTCAGGCTGTTGAGAAAAAAATTATTCATTTTAAGACTCTTACAAATTTCAGCTACGGTGCCTAGCGAAGATTTGATACATCATGTGCCATTTTGTGTATATATGCAGAAAACAGAAAGATCTGGTTCAGCCGGGAGGACCCCAGGGTGCTGCACTTTGGGACACTGAACTTCCAGCTGTCTCAACGCTTGGCAGAATATCCAGTGTCTAAATCAGCACTTGTGTCTCTGTGCATAGGAAGATTATCCTTATAGGAATGTGCCAGTCCAGTGACTAGAGTGCTTTGCAAGGCCAACAATATCAAATACTGTGCAAGTCTGAAATCTCAGTCACTGTCAGCATCCACCCTTCCTTTTCTGTCCAGCTGGCAAGCATCTCCTCTGATTTACAGATGTAATTCTTGACTCTGCTGTGGTCCTGGGATCTTCTGTGCTATATTGAAGAAATATTTCAAGTTCAGGACTGACAATGGAAAAACGGAGCTGCTACTTTACCACAGTTTCTGCATGGTTCATTGGTGGGGAGCCAAAGAGCTTGTTCATCCACAGCTACATTCTGCTGCCTTGTATAAGATAAAATTATATCAGGGCCTGGTATCACAGTGGAACCATTCTATGATTCTGTGATTCTATGATCATTAGGAACCAGATTGCCCACAGACTTAATCCAGTTTATAAAGAAGTGAATTAAACAACCCTTTTTCAACCCACTTGAACAGTCCTGGCAGAAGGGCTCACCAGAGAAATCCAGAAATGTTCCAGAAGGTGCGCCTGTGGATCCTCCTTGAAGCCAGTGGAGGGGAGGAGACAGGCAGCAGGTAGGTAGGATTAGTTATTTGCTGTCTGTGCTAGGGCAAAGAGCCCATCACAACTTTTTAAGAGCTTCTTCAAAAGTTTGCTCTGCATAATGAGAGAGTTGCTGGAGAAGTGATGTTTCAGATGTGAATGCAAAGCCTAAGCCTTTGCTTGACGATGGGATGCATAGGGTTTTATTTAGGGTTCTACCTAAATGCATATTCTACCCCCATTTAATTGTGTATGACCTAAAATANCCAATCTGTCATCGGCTTCCAAAATATGTAAACTTTCTGGGAACACACTGAAGTACAATGACATTATAAATAAATATATATATATATATATATATTTATTTATAATGTCATTGTACTTCAGTGTGTTCCCAGAAAGTTTACATATTTTGGAAGCCGATGACAGATTGGTTACAATCAAAGAGTACATCTTGTAACAAACTGGATTTAAAGTGTCATTACAGTACATGCTGAAGAAAGTCACTGTATACAATTGTGCCTCCAATTGTACCAACATTACTCTGTTCTCTGCTTTGCTTCAGATAAGGGATCTGATATAAAACTCCCAAGGTAACCTGAAAATAGATTTATTTTAATCCAAACTTAAAAGGATTTTAATTTCATTTGCTTAAGCCTTCTGCTTATCCACCTCACCATAATGTTTCTGCCTTGCATCTCTTCACCCTGGTCCTGAGCTGCCAGATGTTTGCCTGCAATGCTCTTACAAGTGATCCAAACTCTTTAAAAATCAATTTGGCTCAGCTGAGTGAAAACTCTTTCACTCTATCTGTGCCAAACAACTTCTTTCTGGTGGTGCCCACAGGACAGCAGAACATGCTGAAGAGTTGGTAGGCTGTTGATGGAATTCCAGAGCCAAAGCTCCTGCTGTGCCTTCTTCATGCTTTTCTTGCAACTAGTCATCCACCAGGAAACCCCAAAAACTTGCTCCATCACTCTGGATGGGGAGGAAGGAACATTGGGAGAGGCAGTTTCAGTTTGTGCCAGTCTCAGAAATTTCATGTGTAATTAGTGTCATCAGCTAGAACTAACTGGGAACAGGAAGAAAGGATGGTTAGGATCCCCATTGCATACACTTTTGGTTGAGGCTCTGCTGGAATCTTAATTGTAGGGAATCCTAGAGCATTTTTAGGGGCTTAACAGTGCAAGTTTTAGCTAAACTAAATTTAATTATTCTGAGCTCTTTGTCAGCTGGAGAAACCTATGAAAGCATTCCAGAGAATTTATATAGACTGATGTGGACCATTTACCATTACTTTAAAAGTGTATATCAGAACTGATTATTTGCAAGGTTCTAGCCCTACTGAATGGAATAACAAAACTCCCCTTCAACTCAGGTAGGAGTTTACTCTCAAGTGAAGGGAAAACATCTCACTACTACTCAAGTTTAGAGAGTAACAGAAAGTCTTTTTTTACTCAGTCTTCAGTTAGTATTTGTCATGTCAAAGAGCCTGAATGTGACTATGCTTTGAAGCTTATATATATTTAAAATGTTATCAGTAATGGAAAATCGAGCAACACAGATTGCTTTTCATGGAGTACCTTGGTATTTGTTGTACACTAGGAAGTAGTAAAATAGAAGAATCTACAGATGTGGGTTATTAGTTTAATGATGCTAGAACATGCAAAAAAAACAGTGTTCTAACAGTGCTATGATAAAGTGTCCAGTGAAAAACATATTCTGGAACTGCGCATAGTGAAATGATGTACCATTTCAATTACATGGGATCATTTTAAGACAGACTTTTTTTTTCCTTGCATTTACAGAATATACCAGTCACAGGATAGCTGAAGTTGAAAGGTTATGACCTAGTACTACTGCCCTGCTCAGAGAATGGTCAGTGAGAGCAGATGGCTCAGGATCATATATACTGGGTTTTGAATATCTCCAAGGATGGAAACTCCTGGGCAATCCTCACAACAATAAAAAAAAAAAATCTTATGCCATATTTACATGGAATTTATGTACTTCATTTTGTGTCCACTGTCTCTTGTCCTGACACTGAACACCACTGAGAAAAAGCTGGCTTCATCTTCTCCACTCCCCACCTCAGGTGCTGATACACATGGGTAAGATCCCCCTGAGCCTCCTCCTCACCCTCCAGGTTGAACAGTTCCAGTTCCTTCGGCCTCTGTGTATGAGGGATGCTTCTGGGCTTTAATAATTTTTCTAGCCCTTTGCCCGACTCTTTCCAGTACCTTCATGTTTGCCTTACACTGGGGAGCTTGAAGCAGGACACCAAACTCCAAATGGAGTACTAAGAGTGAGATTAGCATGTTGTGCCTGGTAGGCACTGACAACTTTTAGGTGTAACAAGTTGTGTACTGCTGCGCTGGTGATCTCAGAACTTTGATCCAACCCAGGACCAAGGGAGGCCTACCAACAAACTGCAAACAGCCAAAATAGAGTTTCTTGTAATGAAAAAAAATAATGCTAGATGACAGTTAAGATAGGTGTTGTTTATATGAATCAGATAGTGTTGGTTTTGTGATAGGAAATAATCTGATTGTCATCTGTGAGATAAAATATGACTTGCACTCCAGGAAACCAAAATGACAGAATGTATGGGAGCGACATTGCAGACTGAATTGATGAAACTTGTCATTTCCATCCCTTTGCATCTGCCTGGGTTGAGTTAGTTATTTTTAGCCATCTCACATAGACTGATATGTCCCAGGATGGCAATTCAACAACTTGTCTTACCAGCTTTGTCTAGTTATTTTGTTTGTTTATTTCAGTGTAAATTCCTTACTGATTGTTTTCTTTGAATTATTCCTCTTCAGCTTTTCTGAATTATTTTTGGAGTTTATTAGTATACAATAGCAAATGTCATCTTCATTCCTGACTTTGTATCCTTCTTCTGCCCCTCTTTCAAGCTTTTGGATGGTAATATTGCTTTCCTTTTTTTCCCCCCCAACCACTACCTTCATTACTTTCATCTTTAAGAACATAACCCAAAGTGCTATAGGTTCTTGCAGGAGACATTCTCTACTATGTAATGTTGCTGCTTGGTGGCAGCACAAGGAAAAAAGTTATTTTGTGATCAAGTTGCTGCCAGGCTCTGCTACACTAAGTGGAAAAAACCCCCACCATCAGTCTGGTTAAGCAGGATGTGATGGTTAAAATGCCAGTCCTCATCTAAACATGGTTTGCACTATTAACCCAGAGTAAGCCTGCAGAGTCTTTCACACCTGGGGTGATGGTGACTTAGGAAATCAGTTGGAAGCACATTTCCTTTTCCTCTCTTCTTTCTCATTGACAAGAAGTAGCATGTGGGAAATTTTGCTTTTGCCTGGAAATTACTGCTGCTCATGGAGGAGCTTAAAAATAGAGTATTTGTTTTGTATGCCACCATGATGCCTTAAACTGCTGATAGGGTGGGATTCAACAAGGTTGCCAGACTGCAACTGAGGTAGGCAGTTTTCCCATCCCAGAAAAATGCTATTTCTCTCTTTCCCAAGAAACTGCATTCCCTGGCATATGGCCAGTCAGGCTGGGCTGGTGCTTAGGAGCAATAAAATCTTAATCCGGCATGTTTAAATCCTTGATGGTTCATTTCTCATAGCCCTGGGGAAAATCAAACCTGAGTTTTCACACAAGATAGTTTCTTTCCTTCGTATCAGAATATGACTATGAAGATGGTATTGACTTCTCACTTTATATGTAATAGGCTTTGCTGCACTTTACTAATGTTATCTCCAGCTGTTAGACTATATTCTTTGTAAAGCATGTTGGAGAAGATGGGGATTTTGAAATTAGTCCATGTTCAGAAATAAATGTGTTTAAATCTGTAGGATGCTCCTTAGAGAAAATAACAATGTGACTCTTACCTCTCCAGTCTCCAACAACTGAAATAAGTGAAGAATAGCTGCATTTTCTGTCAGGAAAAAAAATGTTTGTACGTGTTAGAGTATTGGTTAGAGCTTGAGTGCTTATATATCGCAGGGGGTGGGGTGGGGGGCAAGGGAGAAGGGAGACAGATGAGGAGGAGGCAGAAGGGCTGGGGGGAGGCTACTTCCTCTAAAACTGTGAAAACTTTGGATCTTGGTTTAACACAGCTGCCAGAAAACAAGTGCCACCTTGCAGGATAAGTAAAGTGAGTATTAATTAAGCAATGACTTAAGCAACGGTTTGTATTAGAACATTGCTGCAAACTGCAGAGTCATTTGCATCAATTTAGACCAACTCTGAGCAAGCAGTAGGACTAAAAATTGTTTCCGATTTTCCTTTGTTGCTGCCCTGGCCTACCAATGTTCTCAACAAGAGAAAAACCAAAACAGTAACATTTCGTGGGGTCTAATGGCTGAAGAAGTTAGAAAGGAAAAGTTAATTTTTACATTTTGAGAGAATTTTATACTTAAAGGGTGTAGTGGGAAGACTAGAGGACAGAACCACTTTTTTTCCTCTGCATATTCCTCCTATTGAACTGTTGAGGAGCCATAAAGATTACATCAGATTCTGTTACAGAGGGTAAAACATGTAATCCTGTACTCACTTTCTTCTCAAACTCTCAGTTAAAATGATTTTCTTTCTGTATAATAGAAGTGAAAATAGTATTAATTCTACTGTCTATGAATATATGGCTATTACAAATCTGAAAATAGATTGTCCTCCAAGACATATGTTTTGTATAATTGTTTATTTAAACAGTGGCAGAAAAACCTACAGTATCACAACTGCAGCTGATCAGATATAGTAAAGATCCTGAGAGTTTGGAAACTTAATTGAAATTTGAAGCAAAAGTTCAAATGACTCTGTGTGAATTTGAGAGATGTCTGCAGTCTATTTTTATAGCATACATCCAGAGTGTTTAATTAAAACACTATTGCACGAGAGTCACATAACCAATGAAAGGCATCTCTTGCAAACTAATATTATTAGCACTTGGATACAATGATTTATTAACCAATCATAATGAAATTATCAAATCAATGAAGGAATTCTATACCTCTAAATCTTTACTGAAGATCACTGTGTTTTAGTCAGGCTGTTGAGAAAAAAATTATTCATTTTAAGACTCTTACAAATTTCAGCTACGGTGCCTAGCGAAGATTTGATACATCATGTGCCATTTTGTGTATATATGCAGAAAACAGAAAGATCTGGTTCAGCCGGGAGGACCCCAGGGTGCTGCACTTTGGGACACTGAACTTCCAGCTGTCTCAACGCTTGGCAGAATATCCAATGTCTAAATCAGCACTTGTGTCTCTGTGCATAGGAAGATTATCCTTATAGGAATGTGCCAGTCCAGTGACTAGAGTGCTTTGCAAGGCCAACAATATCAAATACTGTGCAAGTCTGAAATCTCAGTCACTGTCAGCATCCACCCTTCCTTTTCTGTCCAGCTGGCAAGCATCTCCTCTGATTTACAGATGTAATTCTTGACTCTGCTGTGGTCCTGGGATCTTCTGTGCTATATTGAAGAAATATTTCAAGTTCAGGACTGACAATGGAAAAACGGAGCTGCTACTTTACCACAGTTTCTGCATGGTTCATTGGTGGGGAGCCAAAGAGCTTGTTCATCCACAGCTACATTCTGCTGCCTTGTATAAGATAAAATTATATCAGGGCCTGGTATCACAGTGGAACCATTCTATGATTCTGTGATTCTATGATCATTAGGAACCAGATTGCCCACAGACTTAATCCAGTTTATAAAGAAGTGAATTAAACAACCCTTTTTCAACCCACTTGAACAGTCCTGGCAGAAGGGCTCACCAGAGAAATCCAGAAATGTTCCAGAAGGTGCGCCTGTGGATCCTCCTTGAAGCCAGTGGAGGGGAGGAGACAGGCAGCAGGTAGGTAGGATTAGTTATTTGCTGTCTGTGCTAGGGCAAAGAGCCCATCACAACTTTTTAAGAGCTTCTTCAAAAGTTTGCTCTGCATAATGAGAGAGTTGCTGGAGAAGTGATGTTTCAGATGTGAATGCAAAGCCTAAGCCTTTGCTTGATGATGGGATGCATAGGGTTTTATTTAGGGTTCTACCTAAATGCATATTCTACCCCCATTTAATTGTGTATGACCTAAAATACATGGTCTTCCTTTCATTGAAACCCTTGGTGATTTTTCTCTTGAACCTCATTCTTTGTTGTTTTCAGAAATGCAACAAATACTCCAACTTAATGCATTAAATATGAAAAGACTTACTGAAGGGACCCAATTTATAAATTATTCAAAATGCCTTATGCTGGAAAGCATCTATTTGAAAACATTTATTATTAATTTCACAGTTAAGATGAAGTTCCTATAAGACAGTCATTTATTAAAGATTAACTTCTGTTAAGTCTACCAGATATGTTTATCTGTATGACAGTACATATAACCAAACAGCAGCAAAGCACCAAGATGTTCCAGTCACTGATTTAGGTAATGAATAGAAAGTGCTTATTTTACTAAGGTACTACCAAACAAAACCAAAGCATTTAGTTGAGACAGTGCAAACATTGTGCACTGTGTCTCTAAAGCAATGCAATTTCAGAGTTTGAATAAGTGGAATTAAATGGAATACAGGAAAAAAATTCTTGGGCAAAATGTTATAAATATTAATTGAACTGAAGTATGTTAATTAAGGACATCACCTTCAAAAAAACCAAATTACCATGTAGACAAAGATTTCATCATCTGAACCAAAACTATTACTGACTTACGGAAGTAATAATATCCTTCTGAAAGGTGTACTTGATAGTGCTGTGCCAGTCCTGGTGAGTTAGATCCTTCCTACCTCAGCTCTTTCTGTGCTGAGGAGATGGTAATTTATTCACAGTAAAAAGTTCACACAGGTATCATGTTGTGATAGAGCCCAAACAAATGATGGTGAAGAATTTGCACAATAATTACTTTTTTTCACCCCCTTGAATCATTTCATGTTATCCAACTGGGTGCTGAATTAAAAGAACTAGCGATCGATCCTCTCCCAAAAATGAACGAGTGAGGTCAGACTGTATGGAGGTGCATGTAGACTGACAGGGATCTTCAACAGCATGCTAAATTACTCGTGCTTTCCCAAACTCAAAAAAGGATAGCTAATTGTCATTGTAGTGTAACAAAGCATTATAATTAATGTTAACTGCATTAGCACCAAGATGAAAGAGAAATGTATAGCAATACAAGCTTGTGAATTATTTAGATGTTGCTGCTGATGGAACTATCTGAGGAGATCTGTATCCTTATTATAATTTTCCCACCTCCTTAGTAATGCTGGTCATTCTCTGTGATCACTGTGTCTGTCAGCCAGAAGGGAAAGGGCAGACCCATAAAGGAGGCCAATTTCAAGAAAGTGTTTTCCTTCAATCAGTTCCACATCTCCCAGGATGGACATTTTGGGACTCCAGATTTTTTTTGCAGTTCCTGTGGTCAAACCCTTCAATAGCCAAGCAGTCTTTCCACAGGATTAAAAAATTCCCAAAGTTGTTCACAGCTCATTAAGCCAAAATTATATTCACTGTTAGAAGTTCTAAGCAAGGCTAAGTATCCTATCCTTACAACCAGAAATTATCCACACAGAGGAATGTTCCTAAGAGCAGTGTTCTCTAATGCTGGCTAAAAGTGTGATTCACCACCAGTGATGTTGGAGATCTGTGGGAAATGTTAAAATGGCAAAGCCATCTCCAAACTTCACTATGATACCATGATGAGAGGAGGCTGATCTGAAACATGGTGTGAGGCCAGAGTCGTCCTGTCACTTCCTTGCAATCCTTTGGCAGTGAACGGGGCCAGGAGGAGATCTGCTTGCAAGAGATGGAGGGATCTGGTAGGGAGGGAAAATTTTTGTGGGTGTGGTGCCATGCAAGGGAGGGAGCCAGCTGAGAGACACAGAGCAACACATCTAAAATACTAGCCTAGCTCTAATTCAACACCATACAGAAATTACTTCTGAAATCAGTGTCAGAACTATTTTAAGACTTTCTACTCCATAATCATCCTGCAGTTCTGAGCATTACTGTGCTTCTTGATATTGTTTAAATTTTAATTTAGCCTCTCCTTAGAGTCTGTACTGACCATGCCTTTGATTTTTAAAGTGTTTCTCCTTTCTCACTGTGCTGTGAGAATGTAAGTATGATTAGATGCAGTGTCCTGAACAACACAGTGGGCAAATCAGATAGTCTAGACTAAAATAAAAAGTATTTTATGTAGAGTAAGAAACTATACTTAGCAATTTCTTTTTAGCTTTGCTACTAGCTAGTAGTAAAGGGGGAAAAATCAAACGTGTCAATATTTATGCTGAAATAATAGACTCCACTCTGACATCATTTGTGTCCCTAGGATTTAAGGATGCTTTATTCTGCTGTCTCGCATTACAAGTCCAGATAATTCTGAAGAATTCTTTATGGATTTACAATAGCCTAAATGAAATAGGGACATTTATACCTTACATTTCCACTCAGCACATTGTTCACATGCATATTTCATGACCACCACTACTTTGCCACTTTGCCATTTGTGAGGAACTACTGCACTGTATACTTCTAACCTACAACACTCTTCAGTTTGCTACTGAAGATTGATTGAAGACAAAGCAGGTGTCTATGAAGAAGTGCCAAGTGTCAAAAGAAGAGCTGGTGTGGTCATCTTGAAGTTGTTCCTATGATGAAAGGATACATTTTCAACCTCTGACTACCATGTGAGCAGCAGCAGCATATCTTTAGGTGGTTGCCTATGCTCCCATATTTTGGGGAAGAGTAGTATTTAAAACGTAATGAGGGCCTAATCCAACAAAAAGGGGGGCATGGAGAGCTGTCACTTTAAGTGGCAAACCTTCTGCTTGTGATCAAACAGCTTCCAGTATTATGCAAGTGCTGGACTGAACATCCCCACCCAATTAAAAGACTAGCACTTACCTCATCTTGGGTTCTTCAGTACTGAACCTGCACTAAGTGACAGAACACTAAAGGGGCTGTAAAATCGATCCAGCTGAGATGATAATACACTCTTTCCCTATTCACAGCTTCTTTTTTTGATTCAGCTAAAACTAACTTTTGATGCTTGTGTGCAATGCAGGATGAAGTGATGGTTCTGAGACTTGGAAGCTGTAAAAATGCAGGAAGCTGTAGAAACAACAGAAGCTTGGTTTAAGAAGCTTAAGTCCCAGGTCTAGATGTTGTTATTCACAGTTAGGATTTGCTAATTGAGATATCAACAACCTGCTAAAGAAACTGACCAGCTGTGAAACCCATCATTAGCAGAGTTTAGGAACAAAGGCATCTTGAGAAGTCTCTAGCTGAGGTGGCACTCATGGTTCAGGAGCCCAGAGGAAATTCTGGCAATGGGAGCAAGTCCAGTGCTGCACATTCCTCATTTTCATGCTTTAGGTTATCCAATTAAGCCCTTGGTATTAGTGCAACTTTTTAAAGGACAGTGTGTTTTCAGTGACCTAGTTTTTGCAAAATATTTACTAGGTTTTGGAGACAATTTGTTTCTAAATGGTCCTTCTTAGGTTTTATAAACAAGATCTTAGTCAAATCTGGAAGAGATCTATCCTTTCCCCTCTATTGTCTCTACAGGAAAGATTTGCAAGAGAACACCAAATAAGCAAGTTGGAAAGGGTGATCCATGGATGTGTCTCAGAATTTGCCCCATTTGGAACAAGAAAATAGAGAGGAGATTGTGGCTCCACAGAGTTGCAAAAATGGTGGTAGGCTGTCTTAGGTAGGCTAACAAAAATAAATCACAAAGTGGGATGTGAGAGGAAGTACCTTCTTGTGCCTACCTAAGCATAAGAAGAAAATGCATGAGCCTTCAGTCCTCCCAAACAGGAGGTTGAGAAAGCAGGATGCTGACATTCTTTTCTGTGATGACTTCTAGTAAGGTGATGAGGTTGAGGGGCAGGGTAACCTTATGTCCTTTGTTTTGATAACTTATTGACCTTTACAATAACTGTAACTGACCATGCACTGCAAGATGGTGGAAATGCTCTCGTACATAAATGCATGACTGTCTCCTGACCATGAAAGTGTTTGTGTGTTTTCTGAGGGGAGACTTCTGCAGAATTCCTCGGGGCTCTGCTTTTCTCTTCCTACACTAGTGCTGGAAAACTCATCCCAGTGTCTTGGCAGAAGAGAAATCAAAGGGAATCATTACAAATGTGATGACTATATGAAGCACTTTGCAAAAACTAGGCATGTCTGTGGAAAAGGAAGGGAGACCAGACAAATGTGAGCAGCCTGTAACTCACTTTTGTAGCTATGAAGGGCTCTGCAGGCACGCAGATCCAGTTATCTATAGTTGGGGAGTAAACCACACCCAAAGTAGTAAATGCCTCATAATGCCACACCCTCATAACTAGAGTGGGAACACTGAGTTTACTGTACACCAAAGGAGAAGCCCTAAGCTGTATCTTGACAAGTCCTAGTTTTTATCTGGGCACCACAAAGCCAAGCTGCCATTAGTTCTGCAGCTCATTCCCAGGTCCCAGTCTTGTGTGTTGCTATTATTCATTAGCTCACAGGTTCTTCACTACCATAACCTATGGAATTGTCTCCAAAAGTAATTTGTCTCCAAATGTTATTGGTGCGATTACAAGGACTATGGGACCCTTCCCAAAAGGTAATATTGATTCTAGTGAAGAAACTACATCAGGTTTTCCTTCTGCTGCTCTAGTTAACACTCCAGCACCACCCATCAAGCATTTAATCCTGAGGCAACCTCACATGCTTTCATGCCATACTTTCACATCATGTCATATACATTTTGATTTTCACACTGTGAAAATAAGCCCAAATTACTGTCAAGTTGACAGTGCAGTTAGAAAACATTTGGGATATGGAGCCTGAAGCATTCACATTTAATGTCAGGTCGCTGCTGGAGATTTCATACTGGACATGTTCAATTTAGGTCTTATCTATTCTGTCCACTTCTTGTCTCTAATACATTTTAGTTTTCAATATAAGTTTCCATCAAGATTGTGATTACTTGACACACTCATGATCACAAGTAGTTTTGGCCCCCAGAATAGTCATTACATGTTTCAGGATCTTTATTGCAAATTTAAAGCATTCTTGCTTGTATTGAATACTTTCAACTAAAGGTGAAAACTGACAGTACCTCATGCATGGACCCTGTATAAAAATACCAACATAAAAAAAAAACCCTTCAGTCTATAGCCCTGGCAAAAGACAATCGTTAGGAAGCTCTGTAAGGATGGGGACCAAAGAAATCATTCTCACTGCGTACAGTAGTTGTCTGCAGGAGGTCTCTGATTGAGGTTGGTCTCGGGGAAGAGGAAGAGGATATAAGTTGGAGGGCTGCTGTAGCATCAGTCACAGACTGTCCTCGCCTCTATCCCTCCAGTGGATGCCACCACACTGGGGATGCTGCTCTGTGGCCTCTGTAGCCCTGCAGGCAAGGGCAGGAAGGGGCAAGCTTCCAGGTCTTCTGCACCAGGGCCATTACAAGTGCTGACAAAGTAACTTGCTGTCAATCTATTGTTTATCTCTATGCCAAGATGATCTCTAGCAATCTGATTTTGAGTGTCTGCTAAGGATGAACTTAGCATGGGGGACCATGAATGTACAAATACAGTGTGATGATGGCAGAGATAGATTCCAGCACCCTTCTGGGTTAGAGGCCAACCTGGACTTCATTCTCCAGACTAACTATCTCTCTGAAGAAGTAGGCATATTAACATTAGTTTGTCCAATTATGGAGTCAGGTGATTCAAGCTGATTCAAGCTGTCAACATGCTTCAGCATTTGATCAAGCTGTGTCAGGAGGACAGTTGTATCTGATTAACTAATGAAAGATTGCTTATGGGTTTAAATGGAACATAAAATATAAAGCTTAGTGTTTTTTTCTTGTTGATGCATTTATAGACCATTTTACCTCTCCTAAATTGCAAACTAAGAACATCTTTGAGTTAGGTAAGAAAAGAAAGCAAAAAAAAAAAAAAGGAAGTAAAAAAGAAGACAAAGGGAAATTATGCATATTTCATTGTTCTTTACAACAACTAGGATTTTTAATTACAGAAAACACTCATCATGTATTAGCAATCAAATGCAGACAATATATATGCACAACAAAATAGAATGAATAATCTGAATTCTTTTCAGACTAATAAGAATAACTAATCTATGAATCAAAGGATAATTGAATATTCTCCAGTATCTTCCCTGCTTTCAACTATTTAATCCAAGTACCTTCTTCAAATGAAAAAATCTGTTTTATCTGAAAAAAGCTCATGTTTATTAACACAAAAATCAGAGCACTAAAACAACTGCTAAACAGGAATTTGCATAACTGAAAACTATGACTGTTTCATAATTTTCTCTGCTGGAAGATGGATTCTTTTATTATTTGTATCTTTTCTCCTCTTTACATTTTTCCTTTTCATTGCAGTCCTCCAAAATTTAATACAACTCACTAGGGACAGCTGCCTGGTCTCAGCCCATGCAGCTGTATTTTCAAGTATTTAATTTACCTCAAAAGAGCAATTAGCTATATGTACAGCCTTTTTATCTGTAGTTTTTTTCTGAAAACTGTGTAATTGATGCAATGTATAAAATATACGTCATGTGAAGTGATTGTAAGACAAGATACTGATAAACTTCTTATGTTTAAGAAAAAAATTATTTCTGATTAATCTAAGGGGAGAATATACATATATTTGTAAAAGAGATGTCAGATTTTATGCATTATTGCATTCAAATGAATAAATATAGCAATTAGAACAACAAAAATTTTAAAAAATATATCTATTGAATGTTTTACCATAAGAAATAAACTTTTCATTATTTTGAATAATATTAACCCTAGTGATAGGGATACTGTCTTGTGAAATATTTGTATAATCTTATAGTCATCATAACACCTATTTCTTAGAAGTGTCTTCTCTCAGGGAACATATATGATTCTAGTCCCAGTGTTTCACACAAAATTGGTATGATTTTATTTTTATTTTTTAAAACCCTGGAAATATAGAAATAAAGATGATAATGTGAAAAAAAAGTTATGTATGCCATAGTTCTAACGTAATTTTCACCTTGGAGTATGAATAATAGATTATAGATTTTTTTTTTTAATTGGGCTAAATATTCAGCTTGCATAAAACAAATCATCTCAATGGTTAAATCTTCAAATAGTCCAATTTGCAATCAGCTGTTCTGAACTACATCAGAGCCTCATGATTTCCGTATAAGAAGGTATATTTATGTGAATCATAGTGTTGATCTTCATGTTTCTCTCTCTGCCACACTTCTTTTTCTTTTCCTCTCTTTAAACAGTAAATATTTTATCTGCTTTCAGTTTCTAAGTGAATGGTTTGCTGTGGATGTCTAACAGTGTGGATGTATATGTATTTATCTGCTTTCTGTTACTTTTACTTCTATCAGTCTTCTGTCATAAAGTGTGGCTGGTGTCAATCACAAGATCAGTTTGATCTATTTGAAGCAAAAGACTTGGGTTTTGTGCTTACAGACATTTACTGCATGAATAGATAGTTAACACAGCACACATCATATTAATGGCATGGTAAACAAAAGGTTAAAAATGCTCACATTTAATTTTCAAAATAAGACTCTCAAATCTTTAATATTTGAGCATCTGATTTGCAAGGGCACAAATGATGGCGTATCACAAATGGGTGATACTGCCCCACTGCAGAAACAGCAGCAGCTGTGAATGCTGTGCTTTTAAAGAATACAATGCATTTAAAGCAGTGGAAGTGAAACTCTGCCCTGAAATCAATAGCATCTTGTAAGGAATACGCATATCTGCCGGAACAAAAGGAGACAATCCATAGGGACAACAGAGTAGTCCTCAGTAAAGCTAACCACTGAAAGCAAACTGAGTGATTTAATACTAAAACCAAATCTATATAGTAAAATAATATTGTACATCTGTATTGTAAAATAATAAATAATTAAACTCTTTCTATATAACTTATCTGCAATTAGCAAGAAGTTTAAAATCTGCTCTAGGATTTAGCACAGATGCAGACAGGCAATGCACAGCTGCAGATTTCAAGCTACTGCTTCAGCCTCTTTTTTCTGTCCTCAGCCAAAGGAAGAGAACGTGAGAACGTGCCTGTGATAAACCTACTGTGTTTCTGGATTTCTGCGCCCAAAGGGGCGGGTGAGAGTTGGAGGCAGCTGCAGCAAAATCAAAAACATTTAATTTTTTTTCTGAGAATCGAGAGTGTGTTCCAAAGGACTGCAATTTAAACTGGATTTCAGCCCTTGTAGTCCTCAGAATTCCCTCAATTTAAAGTGGCACATAGAACCCATAACAAAATGCTATTGCGCCACGGGTGGAAAAAAATTGTTTGGAAAGGATTGATGTGAGTAGTTTTTAATATCCCATTTCCAATCATCAATAATCTAATTCAAACTGACTGCAGCCATACTTAATAACCACATTTTAATAAAAAATCATAATGAATTCATTGTTTTAAACTTTTATTCACATTGTATCGGTGACAAACCTGTGCTCTTATCTCTGACTGAATTTAAATAGGTGGCAGTTTTTTGTGCACCTCAATACCCCTCCAGTTCTCCTTTTTCCTTTTAACACAGCCCCACTTTCACAAATGTTTAGCAAAAAACTGAAACACTTAAGTCTCTACATTATACAATCCTGATTGCTCACTGCTGTCACTTTCTTTCTACAATGACCTTACTATGCTAAGGTGACCAGAAACGCTCACAGCATATTAAATGTGACCTCATTAAGGAATATAAATGTTCAACTACTATTGCTTTACTTGTATCTCACACTATGGGACAAACCAGCCTTTGGCTGTGTGCATGGACTTCATTGACCTAGTATTTTCAAGAGCATAATTTGGCTGATTTTGTCCAGGGAGGATGTAGTGTTAGTATTTCTCTTTCTATTTGCTTCATGGAAATTAGTGTGGGAAAGGGCGTAGAGCAATATGTCTTCTGTTGTGGAAACATTTTTTGGCCCTTACTATGATACAAATGCAAAACATTACTGCAATATTTATTAGTGCAATTCTAAGGATAGGCAGGAACAGAGTGGAAATGCTGCTACAGGGCTCTCTGGGAAATAATGCCAAGGATTTCTTTCTTAACATTCAGCATGAAATTCCGAATTCAAAACCAACATGCTGCTCCTAGCAGTGATCCATTTTCTCCCACTTTTAACCTCATTTGAACATTCATAGCCTCTTACAGTTTCTTTCTCTCACATCACCTCTTTTAATCCATCTGTCTGTCTTCATAACACTTCCTGTTGCTCTTTTCTACGCTCCTGAGAGTATCTTTCTGTTTTGGGGGTGCTTTGAAGTGTCACAGGTGGGGTCACAGCAGGGCTTCAGAGAAAGACATTATCATTGGCACTCCCTGCTCCATGATGAGATCCTTCACAGGATGCAATTTTAATCTTTAGTGGCCATTTCAGCTGTTATATCAGGTTTTATTTCAGAGCTTGTGTGCAGATTTCATGAGACCAGAATTACCCATCTGTTATGGAATCAGTGCTGTTGTGCCCTGCAGGAAATTGTGTGTTACACGATAAAGCCAAAGCACAGTCTAATTGGATGCCTATGGACACACCTAGCATATAGCCTAACTCAAGAGTTTGCTCCTAAGTCCTTAACTGCCCACACGGCATAACTGTGAATGAGTGTAGTGCTTTTTTTATAAGTTTTTCTTCCTTTGAAACAAAACCCTATGAGGGGGTCATTGAGGTTCAACATGGGATCCTCAAGAGGATCAACAAGGCAAAGTGCAAGGTGCTGCACCTGGGGTGGGGCAACTCCCAGTATCAACACAGGCTGGGGTATGAATGGATTGAGAACAGTCCTGCCAAGAAAGAATTGGGTATGCTGGTGGAGGAGAGATTGGACATGAGCAGGCAATGTGCACTTGCAAGGCAGAAGGCCAAGTGCATCCTGGGCTGCATCAGAAGAAGCACAGCCAGCAGGTGAGGGGAGGTGATTCTACCTCTTCTCCACTCTGTTAAGACCCTACCTGGCGTCCACTGCATCCAGCTCTGGGGTTCCTACTACAAAGAAAACATGGATTTGTTGGAGCAAGTCCAGAAGAGGACCACAAAGATGATCAGAGGGTTGGAACACCTCTCCTATGGAGACAGGCTGAGATACTTGGGTTTGTTCAGCCTGGAGGAGAGAAGGCTCCAGGAAGACCTTATAGCAGCCTTCCAGTACCTAAAGGGGGCCTACAGGAAAGCTGGAGGGACTTTTTACAGAGGTGTGAAGTAAAAGGCCAAGGGCTGATGGCTTTAAAATGAAAGAAGATAGATTCAGACTGATATAAGGAAGAAGTTTTTTACAAAGAGGATGATGAATCACTGAAACAGGTTGCCCAGAAAGGTGGTGAATACCCTTTCGCTCGAAACATTGAAGGCCAGGTTGAACAGGGCTCTGAGAAACACAATATACTTGAAGATGTCCCTGCTTATTTTAGGATGGTAGGACTAGATGACCTTTAAAAGTCCCTTCCAACCCAAACTGTTCTATGATTCATTCACTTCACGGTCCCATATGAGAGGCAGTATAAGGAAGACAACCAGGTTTGGCTCCTTGTGTCCCTTTCCCTTCAGGCTTTGTTGTCCCAGTTGCCCTGTGCTGAGACATCGTGCTCCAGGGTGTGTCAGACATAAGCTCAGACTTCCATCTTCCAATTAAGCTCTTCTCTTGAGCACCTCTAAGTCACATGTTTTTCTAATTTCTTCTTTTGTCTATATTTGCATTTTCCATCCTGGAAAATGGATGGGATTTTGGTGTATACTCAAGTGGGAGATCATACATAGATTTACCCATGCTGTAGGCATCAACTTTTCATCATCACTTGAATTCTTTTTCCAGCCATGCCAAAGAAGGTAAAGAATATTTTGTGTTCTGAAAAGCAATAAAAGCACACTGGAAAGACTGAATGGTTAAAAATACAGCCAGCAGAAAGCAGCACACTTCCAAGTGCCCTCTTCTTTGCTTGCAGTCCTGCTATTTTGAGAGCTCACAGTCTACAAGGAACAGTTACAAATAGATGTAAAACACACAAAGTCATGATCCCTTCCATCCTATGTGCTGCTTGATTATTATCTAACCTTTTAATGTAAGTTATGTACAGTTGCATGGAATATATAATATCTTTCTGAATTAAAAAACTATTAAACACTGACTATAGAGGATAAACTACCCAGCCATTGGTCATACACAGTTCAAATCTTTTTCCTTGCTAATATCAAACTAAATGTTCTAGAGAAGTTTTTCAAAGCACAAACAAGAATATGAGGAGGAAATATCTGCATACGCCTAAATAATTTCCTTCTTAATTTAACAAAAATATATGCTCATGAAATGAAAATGCAAATCCAATGCAAATCTTGTAAAGGGTTTTCTATCTACGGAGAGATCAAAAGTGTGTATAGATTCTCCACTAATCTCAAGTATTACTCTAATACCCAGAAGATTGGATTTAAAAGGATTTTTGTGGTCACCACTGCTTTCCCTGCTTTAAAGTCATATCTTGGTAAGGATGATTTGAAGAACTGAGAGAGCAGCAAATCAAAACACAGACAAAAAACCCCAAGCAAACAAACAAACAGAAAGAAAATCAAAACCATGGCATAGAAATAAGTTACTGAAGAAACCTTAGCAAATAAATTTCAGCAGAAACAATGTCAGGTATCAAATAGGAGAGGAAAACATACTCCTCCAGGCCCCACAATGGATATTGTTTTTATCCAAAATCAGCAATGGCAACTCTGCAGCTAAACATTAGCGCATCAAATTCAGTAGCATAAATCAAAACAGAACCTTCCAAAATCATTAATAGAAATGATGCAGATTCAAAATGGGTATTAAGAACTTCATTCCGGAGCAAGCCATAACTAATCATAGACTGGACTGTATCCAGTATTCAGTGATTCACACTGAGGGTGAACCCTGCTTTGTAAAAGGCTGAAAAATCTCCTTTCTTACCACCTGGTTTTCCTAGGCACTGCAGAGCTGGTAGCAAACTCATTTGCTCTCCAAGCTCAGGGCTCTCCATCTGCTGCTGACTTTTGATGGGACAGGAGCAAGAAAGACCCAGGTGACCTCAGAAAGCAAGATCATTTTTAAAGCATCTAAATCCTTTGAAGGGGATGCAGGAAAGGCCAGGAGCCTTGTACTTCTCCAATTTGTCAGTTTGGAATAGTTGTACAATACAAATTATTTCTTCTTTTCTGCTACTTACTTACAATTTAAGGAGTTACAGCAATGATACCTTAAATTTTGTAACTTCATGTTTTTCACCTGTTTCCGTGCATCTCTAATCCTTGTCAAAGAAATTCATGCAGTGATGTAAAATAGCACCTGACGAATTTTGAGCTTGTGTGGGATGAGTTTCTCTTTATTTAGAATTTCTGCAGGAAACAGTTATTCAGACTGAAAGTTGCACAGGCTAGGTAGGCAGCACCAAAAAATAGTTGGAAACAGCTCAAGTACAGAAATACGGGTTTCTCCAATGTCTTAAAACTTCATCTCAGAGTAAACACTGACATCCTAAAATTCATATGTGATTATAACAGACATTTCATATTTGTCTATTCTCTACTACCCAGTGTCTCATGAATTTGAAAATGAAGGACTAAGGAGATCTATGTGTTCTAGCAGAAGGCACTAAGTGATAGCCCGTGGCCACAGGAAACAATGGTAGAAACTGTTGCGGTCTTCAGAGCATAAGAGACTAAAAGAGCATTATGCTTTTCAGTAAAATGAAAATCTTATCTACATATAGACTGACTGATACTGGAAAGACTCAATAGTTTCTGGAACTGATGATAACGGTTAACCACAATCTCCTGGTACAGCCACATTTTATTTTAAAATTCTCCTTGGTATGTCTTTGTCTGTTCTCCATTTGTGAGATTCTGTCCATTTATCTACCAGGTGGAAGATTATTTTCCTGTGGTTACTACTCATTTGTTATAGCATGAAGGATAGCTGATCCTTAATGAGACTCTTTCTTAAAAGATTCTGTTCATAGGTAATTCTGCTTAATATAAATTTTATGGCATAGCAAGCAGGGTTGTGTTCTTCATCTCCTTTTATTGCTAACAGTATTTATACTAAGTACAATAATATTAGTAATATTCTATTACATTTGTGCAATATTTTCCATTTGAGCTTTTTCAAAGCATTTATGAAAAATATTTAGCACACTGTAGTTTTGTGAGGAGCCTTCTGATTTCCTATCTTATCTCTGCACCGTTGGACCCATCTTTCTCATATGTCCTGTAAGCTGTTGGAGTTCATTATCACCAGTTAAAAATAGCTCATCATACAGCTCAGTTCATATAAACAGATAAAATTATGTCAAACTCATAGAATTTAGGTCCATTTCTGCCAGTAGTTTGGTAGATATAATAATTCTCCAGGCCGCAGTTTTTATAATCCAAAAAGATTATTGCTGCTTATGAATGTGTTCAAAAGGGAGCTGATTCCCTTCTTCCATTATCCCCCTTGTCCCCTCTTTCAGTATTTGTTTCATTGTTAGAAATTTTCCTGATCTATGAGATGGAACAGTGAACAAGGTCCCCTACCCAGATAAATCTTTGTCTCTAGGAGCACTAAGGCATAGTCTGTGCTTTTCTTCTTTGACATCGAAACACAGACTAATTTAGGTAGCAAGAATCCTGGGATCCAAGGTCCTTCTCAAAAAAAATGGGTCCTGCTCATGGCCTTGGCCAGGTGAGTTTTGAATATCTCCAAGGAGGCATGTTCCTTATCACCTCTGGGGAACCTACTCCTGAAATTAGCCACTCTATCTGTGAGGACGTTTTTCCTTATATGTAAATTGAACTGGCCATACATGTGCTAGCACTGCCCTGATGAGGGCTCAGTTTCATTGCTACCGTGGCCTGCTGCTGACTCCTGCTCATCGTGCACCTGCCAGGCCCCCTCGTCCTCTCCTTCCCAGCTGCTTCAAAGCCTGTGCAGGAGCTGCATGGGTTATTTCCCTGCAGATGCAGAGCTCTGCATTTGCTCTTGTTGATCTGGGTGAGATTTCTGCCAGCCCATCTCTCCAGCTTGCTTGAGAAGGACTCAGTGGCGATCTCTGAGGATGCTAATTGTAAGCAGACACAGGTTGCACTTTGGATCACACTCAGCAGTTCAGCCAGTTTTTCAGCCACTTCATAGTTCACCCATCCAGTTCTCCTTTTCTCTCCAAGAAAAATATTTGCAAGAAACTGTCATTCCTTAGAGGTTTAGAACTGGACATTAATTATTTTCTATTCTTTTGCCAGTCCTACCATTGTTAAACCTGAAATATCAAGCAAAGCAGGTACAGAAAACTAAAATTAATGACAAAAACAGCTTATGTTTTCCCCTCTGCTCTGTATTTTTTAATGAATGGTTGCTCTAACTATAGGGAACTATGGGCAAAACACAATTGGTTGCGAAGGATATGCTACTCCTGTGCTGCTAGAGCTGAAGAACTCCTTCCAATGTGGCCATAGCAGAGATGCTCTTCAGGAAGGGAAGGGCAGACAAGCAGCCTACATGTATTGCTATCCAGAGCTCAGGCTTTACCTTCTGCCTGCTTGTTTTTCACCCCTCTGTGGTTACAACACACATCTGCTCAACTATGCATGGGGACAAGTGATTAGGTGAAGTAATTCTCTCCTGAAGTGCTGTAGATATTTCACTTATTTAGACTTTGAAAGGGGAAGATGACAAATCAAACCCATTCTGTCTCTCCCAGATATGATATCCCATGCTCTCCACAGAGAGCACTTCCAACCCTGATTACAGGTTTTTAGCATAAGTATAAATCAATCTGCTCCTTCCAGTGGAACAAAGTGGTTTTGCTGCTTTTATTCTCCCCTAAAGAAAAAAGGCTGTTTCAGTTGTATTGGATATCAAAAATACCATCAAAACATAATCTGAAACAGTATGTAATTATTTTTTCATTTCAGATCAGTCTTTGACAGACATGCCTGAAGGCAAAATAGATTAATATCCCTAACAACCTTCTAGCAGTTGAAATCTATAAACAGCTTATACAATGTGCAAATTGCTATTTCAACAAATGAGGAAGGCTTAAAATAAATCTTTGAAAAGTAAAGTAACTAAATTAAACTCTGAACAGTAAACACTTTCTGTAGCAGAGAAAAAGTGGACAGCCATTTAATAAATCTCTTTTTAATTGCATTCATTTTGTTAAAGGAAATATTCCAAAATGAACGCAGTTTGTGTTGGTTCCTCTAAATATTGCACTGAAGTCAGACCAACTACACTGATTTTCTTCTAGAGACCATGAAAACTCAGTCATATCATGAGCGTAAGAAATGGGAACTTAGATACTACCCTATGATACATATCCTGAGTACATTCTCAAATTACAGAAGAGCCTGGGGACATGTAATGTTGTGAATAACCAAAACTCTATTGTATAAAACTGAGCTGTATCTTCTGTCGTAGCATCTCCTTTGGGCTTTATTCCTGCAAGTTTTGCTGGAGCAGAAACATTTCGGATTTCTCAGTGAAACTGTACTTCTAGGAGGGAATATTCAAAGTTCAAATTTTTTTTCAGCATCAGGAAACTAGGTGTTCTGGAGAATCTGATTAAAACTAGTGTGTGAATCATAAGGTCAACAAATGCAGAGACAATATGTTTCATGTAGGCAGCTAGTTATCCTCAGGGATACATCGATGGCCTTAACTGTCCAGAAAGATAAGTTAAATAATCTATTCTTCGAATTTAGTGCAAGAACCCAGTCACGCACCCTTTCTATTTTCCCCTTTAGTTTATTTGTCTAGTTTCACTAGTCTGAGGAACAGACACTGATGCCGTATAAGGAAGAAAAAGAAGTTGAGTCCAAAGGGAGACAGATCCTCTGTTTCTTCATCAATCTGAACTCTAACCACACAACACTGCACTGCATTTCCCAGGGAGGAGATGGTGCAACCAGGGGGTGCAAGCCCCCCCTACACTTCCCAGGGCACAGGGAAGCCTCCTCAACAGCCCATGTGTGCCCCACTGCTGGGCTGCATCCCAAAGCTGGGTTGATGTAAACCCAGAAGATGGTAAAGACTCTTTGTCCCATGGACTGATAACATAGGGATCTATTATTTGGCTGAAAGGAAAAGATCTCTGTGTCCTTCTTGTGGTTAAATAGTGCAAGAGCATATGTCAGGTTTGTAGCTGATTCACCAAGTAGTCCTATTGCTATGGAAAAAACCACGGCATGACTTTATGGTATGGCATGGCATAACCATGACAAGTACTTAACAAAGAAAAAATAAAACCCAAAGTAGGAACTGATTTCATTACATTCAGGAATTTTTTTGGTCCCATGAAAAATGATATTTGTTAAACTAGTGGAATACTGACAATAGTTACCAAATTGTTGTCACAATGCTGAAATCTCTACATATGCTGTTCGCCTACGGATGAGACATCAAGAATTAATACTTTTCTTATTATATGGTTATCTAATTTCCAGATCTTAAAATGGAAGTTTGATGCTATAAAAAAGCATTATACAAACTCAGCAGTATCTAAGTGGGGAGTTTTCTGTTACAGGCAGTACCTATGTTTTGACTACAGTTGTATAACAGTGAATCAAAATATAAAGATTATCCAAAACACTAAAGTTAAATCGAGGGATGCATCTATACAAAATGAAACACAGGCATGTGTGCTTTCTCCTGGGTTATGAAAATAATGTATTTAAATATTTTAGCAGACTTTTGTGTTCTCCATTAAGTAGAAATATACTCCACCAGTTATGCTAGCACAGCTTAAAGCATTTAAAGCAGTAGCATTTCTTCAAGATTTAGCATGCATGACTCCTAGTTAATATTCCCTTGGTATTTTTAAAAAACTGAATTATCTATTTATGTTTAAATTCTGAAACATATTTCGTTTAGGTTGCTAGTACAAAGTCTTACTGAAGTTTTTTAATCCATTTCAGCTTTAGCAAATATTCTCCACAGTATATCACCTGAAGACTTTCCTGTTTGTCTTAATTTACTGTGAATAAATTTGTTTCTACAATTAGCACACAGGCCCCTAAAGCCAGAAATACCCTAAATTAGTGGTACAGCGCATTTTGGGATGTAACTTAATTACTAAATCTAAGTAGTAGAACTGTGAACGAGAAGCTTCTTTTAAGTATTAGGCAACTTTCAAGACAGAGTTGAAAATTCCTAGTGGAAATACGATGGTCTTTACATGTTTCACTAACAAAACCTACTTAAAGCAATGTGAGGCATTATGTAACATTTAAAAATAAAGGAGATAAAACAGCTTTGTTTTTGTAAAAAAACCCTTTTATATAAGCCTATTGAAGCTTATGTGCCAATTATGAATACTCAGCCTGTCATTTTAAACTCTTGCAGACAAGGACAGAACCTTTTGTCGTTAGAGTTGTGGCTATTTGTGGGAGCAAGCAAGAAATATCATGGGGGTTTTGAGCTTTCCTCAGCCTGTGGGTGTGCAAATCAAGAGAGCTGATTCCTCCTTGCATAGTTGCTTCATGTGAAAAACGTGAGCAGCACCGGGTGCAGGGAAAGCACATTTGGCCAGCGCGAGCCAGAGAAAATCTGTCTATTGTGCTCAAAGACAGTGGTCTTCCACGAAGCCCTGGAGAGAAATTTGCAGTGCTGTTATGCATGAGACTGAATAATTCAGCTTATATTTCTTTTATGTGTCACAAGGCAGTGACAACAAATAAAAGATATTTGTTAAAGCAACTTGATGTTTACGTTTTTTGGGAAATACGGCATCCCTCATGATAAATGAACTCCTTCTTTGGGAGCACACGGGGCCGTGCCTGCTACCAGCTTCTGAGCAAAGAGTAAAGCAGTTTGTGAAAGCTTTAGCACAGCATTTCCTTGCCTTTACGGTTTTGTCACCATGTCAGCATTTTAACATCACACGAAACCTAATTTTTTTCATAATAGCATAATCTAAATCAAGAGTTTAGTTTCTTAAGTTATAATGAGATTTCTATACATGGTTCCAGCTCCAGGTGGGGCACCATCTGCAGCACTGGTTGTTAAGCAAACATTGCCACATTAGTCACTGGACAGGTACAAAATAAATGCTATCAAAATGCAAAAAAGAAAATTGAGCAACAGATTTGTGGGAAAAATGAGTCTCCGATGTTCATATCACCTAGACATTTAAAAGAGGAATTCTTAACATTTTCTTAATCTGATTTTGTTTTCTTTTTATAATACATTAAACAAATGGATCTTTTTCTAATATTTCCATATCTCACAATGGTCTGGAACAGATATAATAATATAATAATATATAGAAAAATTGTACAATCATGTTAGTGAAGTTTACCTCCTTCCTAATAGAAATAATAATCCGAATGTTGTTGTTATGCACGTCTTTATTTTGTCACTTTTATTCTCTTTTTATTTTTATATCAACATTTATATTGTCACAGTAGCTATCTATGGCTAGTACTACTTACTGGTATATAGTAGGCCAGCTTCTCACCAACAACAAAATGGATTTGTCACTCAAGTCCCTGGGCAAGATGGATGGATTTTGACCTGCATAATGGGCTTTTCCTCTTCTGGAAAACTGAGAGACAAAGGAGAAATCTGTAGTACTCTTGCACTGTTTGACTCGGACCCTTGTGAGTTGCACACACCTTTTCTGAGAACTGGGAAATGTTGCTGCATCCCATATTTTGGACATAGCCAGCAAATATCAGGGAATTGTCTTGGGTAGGTATGCCTTTGTTTTCAATCGTTCTTTTGTTGGCACTTATTTTTCTGTTTTTACATAAGAAAAGGATGAGCGGAGAGTTCTTATTTACCCTCTCAGCCCAACTCACTGCTTCAATTTTTTCTATCATGGATACTTTTGAGCATCTCCTCTTCAGTGCAAATTCTCTTTTGAGCATTTTTTAATATATGTTGTTTATACTCATCTTTGCTGTCTTTTTTTTCTGAGCCATCCATTCTTTGTGAGCTGATTCAAAATCTGTATGGCTCACATATCTGTTTTTTCAAGACAGTGAAACCTTCATAAGTTTTCATTTCATTTTATACTGTATGTATTCTAGCAATTTCTTCACTTTCTTAGTGGATGGTGCATGTTAAAGAGCATTTTTTTATTGAGCTCTCCACAATGACATCAAGTATTTCCTCTGTGTGCTTGGAATTAATTTTAAATGAGTTGACCTGTATGAGCAATTCAAATGAATGTTGTCAACATGTATTGTCAGTTTTGACTTGCGCAATGTTCACTAACAGTTTTGTTATCTTCCACTGAAATTTTAGAGATATTTCTCGGACTTTTGTAACAAGTACGTATTTGCCAGCTGTAAATTTGTCACCTAACAAATCATTTTCTTTCCAAAGCATGGGAAATTACACAAAGCAGGATGAGATATATTAAATATAACACTTGTTTCCAAAAGGAGACTTTTGGCAGTCCAATATTATTTGGAACGCTTGGAACAGACACATGGTTAGATGATAAGGTGTCTACAATTTCATGTACAATTTCACATTTTTCATGAAGAGTCGTACTAATGAAAATGAAAAGGTTCCAGGCAAAATAAAGACATCTCAAGAGAACATTTTGGTTAAATCTGAAAACATCAGATATACTAGTTCTTCCCCCAACACCAAGGCCATTTCAAAGCCATGTTGATGTGCACATGGAATGCATTTTAAATAAACTAATCTTTTGTTCAGATTATATTTCAACTAGTCATTCTTTTCTGTGCAGAAAAATGACCATTTCTCCATTTTCTGATTTTCTTTTCAGACAGATGAAATTAACCTTACCACTGTAAAGGATTTAGCTGAAGGAACAGGTCCAGGTTGGTGTATTATATGTCAAGAAAGATGCTAATAAAAATGACAAAGCCTAGAAAAAATTACCTTTGGAAAAAGATAGGATGAACTGAGCTTATTTATCCTGATAGAGAAAAGACCACAGAGAACATACTAATAGTTTTGAAATACTCAAAAAAATTGCTTCCTACAGGGGGGATACATGATATGTATACAGCAAAAGCAATGAGCTTAAATAACAGACAAAAGCTTTCAGTTTATACATTATCAAAGATTCAGTTTAGACATTATTATTACTGATGAAAGTAGTGGAGCTTGGGAGTTGATTGCCTGGATAGATTATGCAGTCTCTGCTAACAGACATGTTTAAGAAGCAGTAAGTCAAATATCTGTTAGGAGGGTCACAGATTCTGTTTTCAGGCATGAAACTGGGATAAGAATATTTTTGAGACACTGTGATTTCTTCATTTGAAGTTCTGATTTTTATTAATGATGATTTTTTTTGTCTCATTCCATGGCCACTCATTTCTTTAGACAGCTCGTGTAGGAGATGTTACCTTTCTCTGACTCTTTCTTTTGTCTTCTGATTTCTGAGGTACTAAGCAGTGCAGTGTCAATTAGTTTTCCGTCTTTACCTATAATGGTATTCAAAAGTCCTGCTTAGAGTTTCTAATTTGCCATTAATTTTATTTTACTGTCTTTTATTTTACAATACTAAAATAATCACAGTCTCAGAACATACTGTAGTGTCCCATAATGTATAATGATTCTTCTAATGGTTCAGGTTTGAAATGGAATAATCTTCCTAGACTAATCACCTCATCAAAGAATCATAATGGCAACCTCAAGTGGTGTCTGTAGTCGTGAACTCAAAGCATTGCACCAATCTTAATCTCACAATTGACCTTCTAATGCCTCTGTAGCAGAAGCTTCAACAACCTTAAACTGAAATAATGTTGCCAATGCATATTCATCTCTCATTATCAGCAAGGCCTCCACAAATTTTAACTGATTCTCTACTGAGACTATTGGTGTCACATGAACACCACTCTCATGTGAGCAAGGAGTGCATGAAAGCGACAAATATAACTATTCTCCAAGGTTGCATATCAAAATGGATGTCTTTACAATGTTTTTGTGGGTTTTTTTTAACTGAAGAATTACGCTCTATGCACACTCAGCAAATACTAAACACACCTTCAGTTCTTATGTTGTAACTGGGAAAACGTCTAGCTGGCTAATATGATTCCTATTTGTTTTGCTGATGTTTATGTCTGGTTTATTACTTAATTTAAATTTTATGTCAGTTACAATGAGATATGTCTTTGCTTTGAGGGATACAGGAACAGGACTAGCTGTGTTTTGGTTTTCAGCCTTAAATGTAAATTTCCTGGTTTGCTTGGTCATTAACAGAAGAACATGTAAGCTTTTCCCTGTGATAGGAGATGCAATACTTAAATAGACCTTAAATGTTGTGAATGAATACATAGAGCTGGAAAGGGCTATTATATAATTATATAATACAATTTTATTGTCTAATTATATTGTACACTGTATATTGTATAAAGCTTGTTGAGGACAACAAAATCTTTGCAGTGCAGAATGACAGAATGTTTTTGTCTCATTCAAGGAAAGAAGTTTGAAAAAATCACTCAGTTAATTCAGTTTTCTTAGAAAGTACAGTTCTGCTCAAATTAAAGCAAGGTAGTGACCAAAGGCGATGCCATTAATCCACACTGATGGATTAATTTCTTTGCAAATCCAAGCTCTCCAAAGTCTTCAGAAGAACTTTATGGGTAAGCTTTGTAAAGACAAAATGCTTCAGGTATTAAATACCTTCACTTAACTCTAAAACCCGAGAACTCTACCAGAAACTGTGGAGAAATACCAGAATGATTTCTGCATTCCTCTATGACAAAATATTATCCTTACCTTTGTTACCTAAAGTGGAGTCAGAGAAAGGCAGGTTTTTAAAACTTAGAAATGGTTCCTTTTTATCAGTTCTAATTGGCAGTGAACCATTTGCTATGCATTCACAATATTTAAATACAGGAGAAGATGCACTACTCTCCAGCCTGCCCTTGTGCCTTAATGAGTCTGTCAAAGAAGTATACTGAAATATAGCATTAATATAAGGGGCAAAGCAAAAGTAATAACTATTTCTTATAATTCCTTCATAATTCAGCAAACCAAGCACAGCAATAAGACAGCATTTCCAGGATGGTAAAATAAACTAGACATTGTTTTAATTCATGGATCAAATAGATTACTGTATAAACACAGAAATAAAGAAAAAGTAGAAATAAAGCCACACTTCACGTGTGATTTTTATTTAGTTTTCTTCCAAACCCACAAAAGTTGAATCTGTCAGAAAAAGGATAAGGTAAATCTCCTTTTATTCAAATTGTGATTCTTGTGAGCCAGTTTTTCTTAGAAGAATATGAATATTAATTCACAAAGAATAGACTTCTTAAAAATGGCAAAGACAAAGAGAGGTTCTAAGAAAAAGTCTGTTAAATGTGATGGTTTCCTAAATGGTCTTGAACTCTCTTTTCTTTATATGTATCGGTTGCCTAGTAAGATTTCAAGCCCTGACTCAGGCTACTGGCAGAGTTTCTTCTGCAAGATCTGTTTAATATTTTCATGTAAGAATTCTTGGGCACAGATTTGTTTGCAAGATCAAGGCAGAGGTTATATTTTCCCAGGTGGTAGAATATTCTGAGTTGAAAGGGCCCCACAAGACTCATCAAGTTCAACTTCTGCCAGGTAGAACAGCATCTTTTGGTAGCCTCGAAAGACCACACATACCATACCTGCTATACAAATAAAGAATAATGAAAACTTATGTTTAAAAAATAATTTATTATATTAATTAAATATAATAATTTTAATATGTAATTTTACTAGTCCATTTACATTTAATCTACAAATCTGCAGTTCTATTCTCCTTTCTCATTAGTTGAAGTCTTCCTTCCTCTCCACTACCTTCTGCCCAGATGACAATTAAACATTTATTTTCTGGTCTTAGAAATACTCGTGGCTCCTTGGTGTTTAGTATTAAAGTCCAGGTCTGGCTCAGGCAGAATATTTGCACTCTTCTTTTTCTTTCAAGTCTTCAGTTGTGGGGTCTGAGAGACACAAATTTATTTTTCATTTCTCTGTAGAGAAGAACGTCTTCCTTTGATGTATCTCTAAGAGAGTTCGCAAGATTCTAGGTGCCATCACCTACTCACTGACATTTTTCTAATCCATGTTCTCTCACATGATGCAGAAGCAAGATTTCTCATAAAATAGATACTTCACTTAATCCTCCTTTAACTGCCCAGCCCAACCTACAGGTCTAGACTCCTGGACCCATTAGTTGTAATTCTCCTTTTCAACACTTAGCACCCCAGTGCTATAACATATCAATACTAAATCATTGTTCCCTAAACAACTCTCTGGACAGTGTCTATGTTTTCTTGTATTTGTTAGTACAAAGCACAGCAAACCTTTGCTTCCTGGAAACTGCTGCTGTATAAATAATATCTTCAGGATCTCTTGTGTGTTTGCTTGTTATCACAGGGATAGGAGAAGAGACACAAAAAGATGACAAAAAAAGGAATTTTGTCAAATACTTCATTGACATTTCCATGTTGGCAATTGGTCCAATTGTTTATTCAAGGAAAACTCTTTGATCTACTGTATTTCTAGACATTCATACAGTTTTAATAATTACTGCAGTCACCTCTCTGGAAATTGTTAAGGATGTGAAAAGAATCATGGCTAGGCTTCGCGAACGAAGATTTGGGAAGGCTCTATCCACATTTGTTACAGGCACGCTGGTGGCTTATGAGGCCAATACGAGATAGGCACATCCAATTGCAAAAGGCACAGCAGAAAGACTCCTTAGGTGGTAAATTCTGCAAGACACGATTCTTTCTGCGTTGCCTTTTCTCCTCGAGAGTGATCCTGCGTGCTTTCTCAAAGGCATCAGCAGCGTTATAGATGGTGTGTCTTCAGGCCTCCCGATTTGAGGCCAGAGTAGACCAGTTATAGTGATCAATATGGCCAAGGTTGAGATGTTGTTTCAGGGAGTCCTTGTATCTTTTCTTCAGGGCTCCTCTCATGTGGCAGCCAGTGTCAAGTTCACCATAGAGCAAGATCTTAGGGAGGCAGTGGTCCTTCATCCTGGAGACGTGCCCTGCCCAGCGCAGCTGTGTTCTCATCAACATGGCCTCTATACTTGTGACTGCTGCTTGTTCTAGAACAGATGTATTGGTCACATAATCTGACCAGTGGATGTTTAGGATAGTACGGAGGCAGCGCTGATGAAACCGTTCTAGGAGACGCAGGTGATGGCGGTAGATGACCCATGATTCGGAACCATACAAGAGAGTAGACAGCACTATGGCTCTGTAAACACTGGTCTTGGTACTTTTCTTCAAGGAAAAGAATAGATTCCTTACAAAACAATGGTATTCTTGATGATATCATACTTGAATAATTTCGCTTCTCCTCCTAAGCCGTACTTTAATGACCTCCTGAGAGGTCTCTGAAGGTCAGCTGATACGGTTTTCTTTGATGAAAGCAAGGTAGCATCGATGGGTTTTGATCAAATATATATATATATGATATTGGAGATATCCCTGTTAAAAAAAATATACTCCCTTCAAAGAGTATCCATCATGAAAGACTTGTTTTAATAAAAACAAATATTTTAACGGTTCAGCTCTGTGTGCCTTGCTTTCTAAGTGGATATGTTTGCAATCTGTTAGAGCATTACAGTCTATCTGGGATCACTTAGCTAGCATAATTTAAATAGTGCTCTGGTTTTAAATCAAATCTGCAGAAACAGATTCTTTTGTAAACTCTTAACATGGGGCATTTGGATCAGGTACACCATGAAAAGTTCTTATTCTCTCCAATTTAAGAATACAAAACAAACATAAAATGAAAATTAAGTACTAAGTGGACAAAAAGTTTTCACAAATTTTCTTTTCCTTTTTTTTTTAAAAAAGAACCTTATTTTGATAAATTTAAAAAAAAAAAACAAACACAAAAAACTTCAGGTGACATTATTGTGTATTTATAGTTCAAGCTATTATTATGGCTCCTAAGTCACAATAATATTTGTTCAAAGAGAGATAAAACTCATCAAAGGGAAAATGCAGCATATAACAGGCCCTGCTGTTATCACAAGTGGAAATATGGAAGTAAAAAGGCAGCTAATATAGACTTCTGGGATATAAGGCACGGTGTAATGGTAAATCTAATATAGCTCCTGAATTTGTTTGAGCAAGGTGATAAGGCGACTTGATGATGTTGCATATAAACTAGGGCACATCTAGTAGATGTTAATGATGGTGAAGTGCATAGATGAGAGACATATGCTTTCCAACTTCCCTTTGAAAGCACTGGATTCCTGAGGCAACGCACCCAACTGTGACCTTGACAGTTTTCTCATAAATGAACGACTCTATATCACAAGTTCTGAAAAAAAAAAAAAAAAAAAAAAAAAAAAAAAAGAAGGGAGTGTCCAAGCTCCATAAAGAAACATATTTTTAATTTATCATGGCTAGGCTCCACGAACAAAGATTTGGGAAGGGCTCTACCCACGTTTATTACAAGCGCGCTGGTGGCTAAAAAAGCCAGTGCAAGATAGGAACATCCGATTGCAAAAGGCACAGCAGAAAGACTCCTTAGGTGGTAAATTCTGCAAGACACGGTTCTTTCTGCGTTGCCTTTTCTCCTCGAGAGTGATCCTGCGTGCTTTCTCAAAGGCATCAGCAGCGTTATAGATGGTGTGTCTCCAGGCCTCCTGATTTGAGGCCAGAGTAGACCAGTTATGTTGATCAATATGGCCAAGGCTGAGATGTTGTTTCAGGGAGTCCTTGTATCTTCTCTTCAGGGCTCCTCTCTTGCGGCAGCCAGTGGCAAGTTCACCATAGAGCAAGATCTTCGGGAGGCGGTGGTCCTTCATCCTTGAGATGTGCCCTGCCCATCGCAGCTGTGTTCTCAGCAACATGGCCTCGATACTTGTGATTGCTGCCTGTTCTAGAACAGATGTATTGGTCACATAATCTGATCAGTGGATGTTTAGGATTGTATGGAGGCAGCGTTGATGGAAGCGTTCTAGGAGTCGCAGGTGGCAGCAGTAGACGACCCATGATTCGGATCCATATAAAAGAGTAGAGTAGACAGCACAATGGCTCTGTAAACACTGATCTTGGTACATTTCTTCAGGTGTTTATTTTGCCAAACTCTTTTATGAAGCTTTCCGAAGGCACTATATGCCTTTGCTAACCTATTGTCTATCTCTCCGTCAATCTTACCATCTGAGGAGATGAGGCTACCTAGGTAATTAAACTGCTGGACTGATTTGAGCTCTGATTCGCCAATGGTGATATGGGGATGATGGAAGACTTCCTGAGGTGCAGGTTGATAGAGAACTTCTGTCTCCTTTAAGCTGACTTCCAGCCCAAAGAGCTCAGCAGCGTCTGCAAAGCAGGATGTTAAACGCTGCAGGGCTGCTTCTGTGTGGGCAACAAGGGTGGCATCATCAGCATAAAGGAGCTCCCGGACAAGATGATTTATGGTCTTAGTGTGGGCCTTCAGTTGCCTTAGGTTGAAAAGGCTTCCATCAGTACGATATCAAATGTAGATACCGTCTGATCATCGAGGTCTGCCATGGCCCTTTGGAGCATCATGATGAAAAAGATTGTGAATAGGGTTGGTGCAAGAACGCAGCCTTGTTTCACACCATTGGTTATTAGAAAGGGCTCAGAAAGTGCATCAGCATATCTGACTTGGCCATGCTGATCCTCATGGAGTGAGATGATCATTTTAAGGAACTTGGGGGGACAACCTAAACGTTCCAAAATCTGCCATAGACCTTTTCTGCTCACAGTATTGAAAGCCTTGGTGAGATCAACAAAGGTTACATAGAGACCTTTGTTCTGTTCCCTACACTTCACCAATGGACCAAATGAAGTTTGTCTTCCTTCATCTGGCAACTCAATCTTTTACTGAGTGAAAACCCTAATACAAAAAGTTGTGTGACATATATTTGCATATTTAAAATTAAATGTCTAACTCTTCACAAGATGCCCAAGTATGTTATGTGGGAACATACAAATGAAAGAGAACAGATCATACTTGTCAGTAGAGTTGGGGCAAGCTGGGATTAAGAGTCAAAGGAGTATAAGAAGTCACTGCTTAGACCTTTACAGGTTTAACAGTGACAGGTCTTACAGTGACAACTGCATAAACAGTTTATCCGTGAAGACAAACCATAAATGAATTATCATTAATTCAAAACATATTGCAAGTGTGGCAATAGGGAATGTTCAACAAATGGACTGTCTGATTCGAAGGGCAAACAGCCTGGTTTTTTTTCCTAACAAATGAAGTAAGCTGGTACATCTAAAATACTTCTGAAAGGAAACATAAAAATTTACAACATATGAATGTATGTAGTGTGAATAATTGTTGCATAGTTAAGAGCTTGAAGACATCCTTCCAGCAATTACTGATCATAAAAAACCCCACAACCTTCTAGTAAGAAATTGAATAAGAGTGAGGTCTCGATAACTCGTTGTCACAAGAAGTTTTATCCTTTGCGTGTAGAGAGAGGACTTGCCTGTAGCAGAAATCAAGTGAATCCTTGAGCTGCCCCTGTGCTGCATCAGCCCGCAGGCAGCCCACTGAGCCCCTGCGCTGACGCAGAGGCCTCTGGGCTCTCAATGCTCTACTCCTGTAACTGGCTTGGCCTGTTAGTTATTCAGGGACTTCAACACATATAAATAAAGCAAACAGATTGTAACTTGCAGGTGTCAAAGTTCCTATTTCTCTGAGGGTTGAGAACTGCAGGATCAGACCCTGAGCAGTGAACCTGTTTGACCCATGCAGAAGTTGTCCTAA
Organism: Lepidothrix coronata; assembly: GCF_001604755.1. Classification (NCBI taxonomy): domain Eukaryota; kingdom Metazoa; phylum Chordata; class Aves; order Passeriformes; family Pipridae; genus Lepidothrix; species Lepidothrix coronata. The sequence goes on from NW_016690186.1 coordinate 11,916,926, forward strand.
AAATTAACAGTCAACAGATACAAACAAGCTCTTGAAATGAACAGACGTGATGAGGGAGAAAGGCTAAATATCAAATTTTCCTAACCAAGCAGCGAGATAGATGTCAATGAAGTAAGTGAAATGTTGTACAACACAAATGTCCACTAAAATTACTATTATAATCTCTCTGGGTGTAAGATGATGCAAACATATTACATGTAAGATCATAAGGAGGCACTTCCATGAAAGGTCTAGCTTAGAGAATAACTTGCTTGAACAAGTTGCTAAGCCAAAAAATTTTGTTTTGTAAAGAAAACAGTAGTGGATTAAGTCTGGATTTTTAAACCAGTCAGTGGGGATTGTCTTAATTTACAGCAGAAGATGTCTTGTTTCCTTCCTGTTGTTGCCACTTTGACATGGTGCGATTCTGCCATGCCATGCTTCCGCTAACAGAAAAAAGCAGAAGCACTAAAGCAGTCGTCAGAGAATTAGGCCTGAGATATTCAGAATGACTGATGATTGACTTCAGAATTTAAGAAAAAGGGACTTGTTTAATGAAGGTGACTGCTGAGTATTTTCTAATAACCTTGTCCCTGTAGAAGTTTGAACATTTGAAGCAGAGCTCTAAAAATCCCTCTCTCTTCCTTGGAATCATTACTATTGCATGCATTTCTGAGGATGCCATTAGATAGGAATAGGACACCATTTCCCCATTTCCTCTTTTACAGGATACAGCTGTTTACACAGCAGAAACAGATGCATCATATTTTTAAAAACAAGCTGCCACTCCCACTTAGCAATTTTATTTGAAGGAGAACGTATGCCACTTCTATGCAACAAAGATACCTTGTCTCCTGTTGTAAGGGTAGGAAGGTGCAGCTTTATCTCCAGGGCTCAGCAGAGGCTGTTAACTATCAACGCTGCTGCTTCCTCCAACCTGCTGTTATGCTTGTCATCTGCTCCAGCTGCGGTGACTGATCACGGAGCAGGAGGCCCACTCTCAGGAATGTCTGTTGGAGGCATACGTTGTTTGCAAATAAAGACAGCCTACACTACCTCTGATTCCCTGTGGTTTGTGGGGTTTATTGACTTTGTGGCAGGTCTCTACCCATTTCTTTATTACAGTTTCTGAGTCACTCAGTAGGAATTAAGAAGTGACTGTTTTCACTGACTTGTGGTAGAAGCTTATGTGACATTTCCATCATCCAAATTTGGCATCAGGTCCTTGAAATAGTGTCTGAAGTTTATTTAGGTTCACTTCACCCCAATCCAAGAATGTAATCATCTGACCTATTTTATACTTAGAGTGAGATGAACATCTGCCCAGAAATGCCTGCTTTTCTCTGCTGAGCAAAAAAGGTGTCTACAAAACAAGCTCAGAGCTAACCAGCTGTACTATAGATAACTACATTTGTTAAATTCCCTGTGGTGTCAGGACAGGCACAGTCTTGGGTGGGATTTACTCCTGATGGCTTGCCTGTTTGAGAAAAAGTATTTTGAAAAAAAGGATGTTTAGAGTAGTACCTAAATAATGCCTAAGTCTCAGATGACCAACTCAAGGAATGAAACATCTAACACTAATTAAGGTCTTAACACCTAAGCTTGTTGCTATTAGGTGTACAGGACAGGTATATTAGGATTCACAACAGCCATCAGACTTCAAGCTGGGACACCTAATGACCCAGAGGAAATGATGGAGTGACCAGAGTCTGACATGTCCTGCAGGACGTTATTGGCCTATTTTGTTGATGCAACTAAGATCCTCCCCTTAGAATGCAAATTTACACAATTTGTGAAGGAATAAGGTACAGGAGGGTTACTCACATCAGAGAGTAGTTCAGCTGACTCTGCCAATACAAGAGGGGCTGCAGGAACAACTTGCACCCATAATCACTGCCATTGTTTGAAAGAGACATAGAGACAGAGCTTACCCCATCAGCCTTCAAAGGACAGCCAAACACCTGTGGCTTAACTTCTAGAGGCAAAAGAAAAACTCAATACATGAGGTCTGAGAGGTGACGTCTCTAAAACAGCCAGACATGCTTCTCAACAGTACAAAGGACTGCATTACCTGATGCTGCTGGGTGTGCAGGATCAAAGTGTTCCTTTAGTCTCAGGAAACAGTTTCGGATTTAATTTACTTAGTAGATTTTCAGTGAAGGCCAGAGCTAATGTCAACATGAAATATGAAGGGAGTTTTTTGTGCATATATATAAAGGTCATACATTATGCCAAGACAGATTGGGCAGCATTAGTTCTTACCTGGGCTTTCTGCAAGGCTTGTGTGTAAATGACCGGGACTGGGGATGTGGTGATTCACGAAGCAAGGATGATGCCCAGGCATCCATTGATGTCACTTATTTACTGTCCTTATACAGTAAATATAATTTATACAAAAGGCCTGTAACATTGTGCTGTATTAGTGCCCTTCAAGAGAAACAGAAATGAGACAATTTTGCTGGCTCATCATTTCTTGGAGACTTGCTGTTTGATGGAGGAAATGCCTCTCTCACCCTTGTAGTGCTTGGTCTGCCAGCTGAGATTCAGCCTGATGTTAAGCCCAGAGAACTCCCACGTCAGATATTTTGCCCTCTACCAAGACCTGTCCTAGTCCTAAGCAGTAGTAAAGAGAAATTGATGTGAATTTGTAGCCAAAACAGAAAACTAGGCCTTATTGTAACAAATGACAATAACTTCTCTAAAAAACCCCACATTTCCTAAATTTTCATCTATGTGGCAGGAAGAGCTAGAAATTACTTGTTTCACACAATGTGATAAAAAATAATTTTAAAATAAGAAACCAAGGAGCCAGAGACATGTTACAGTGAAGTCTAGCAACTGTGAAGAAAACAGACTTTTTTAAACCACTCAGTCTCTGAAGTCTCTGCTGCCAAAAATACAAATAAAGGATGTTGTAGAGATGATGAAAAAGACAAATAAAAATAAGAAAAAAATATTAGTAGCTATGATGGGTAAATACAGCATTCCTTAGAAAGAAAGAGGAAAAGATGAAGTGACCGGATAGGAGAATTAAGGTATATATGCCAATCATTACCAAACTATCACTTGTCCCAGCCTAGTAAATCCAATTCAGTAACTCAGGGGTAGTGGAAATTTTCCAAACACCATTTTCATGCTGAAAAGCTACTCCTGCAAAGCAATGAATTAGAAACGCAAAATCATACCAATAAATGTGTCAGATAACTGTATAGAAAAGCAATTCCTTCAGGTTCCCTGGGGTCAGCAGATCCCTGCCTCATGGTAAAACCCTTCTTCAGGGACCTTGAGCCCAAATGCTGGCATCAACTTCTGAATGTACATCGGAAAGTGTAATTACTGCAATCTGTCTGGCACTCAGAAGCTTTATTTTGGAAAAAGCTGATGATTGCTACTTTATTGTCCTAACAAAAATCTTATGGCAGCACAGTGTGACATCACCCTGGCTAATAAGAGTGTGAGGTTAGAAATGTAATTTTTCTGGGGTGCTGTTTGCTAATTTATACTAAGCAGTGGCCAGTGGAAGGTATTACAACTATAAGACAAGAGGGCATGGTCTTAAGCTCTGCCAGGGAAGGTTTAGGTTAGATTTTAGGAAGATATTCTTTACAGAGAGGATAATCAGACATTGGAATGGGCTGCCCAGGGAAGAAGTGGATTCTCCATCCCTAGAGGTTTTTAAGATGAGACTGGATGTGGCACTTAGTGCCATGGTCTAGTAACCACAGCGGTAGTGGATCAAGGGTTGGACTTGATGATCTCGGAGGTCCCTTCCAACCTGGCTGATTCTATGATTCTGTGATTCTATGTTGCTGTTTTTGGAAACAGATATCAGAGTGCTGCAGGAGGCAACAGACAGAGTAGGGACAACCAACTTGTTACCAGGGGAAAAGTACTCAATGTGTGTGGAAAGACTCAAATCTTTGGTCTTTAACACTCAAGTCCTCAAAAATGTATGTGAAACACATACATCTGGTGGCCTTGGTGCTCGTCCAGCCAACCACATTCAAGCAGCAGGCCAAGAGACTACTTGAAATACTAATTTCAGTTAGAGAGGATGATAAAGCTGTTAATGATGATAATGCAAGCAGGTGCATATTGGAAATTGGGAGGAGCAAAGTGGTAGTGGAAGTGTTAAGGTGCCATCATAAGAGCAATTTGACCACCCAAAGAAATCTCCCTGAGAATAACTGTGCTATCTGAGTTATCAGCATTTCTCTCCTAAGGCATCTAGCAGAGACAGGAAAAGTTGCTCCACTGCAGGTGTTCAAAATATTTCATGAAATCACAGTTGCATTCTGAAACATAAATTAACCTGCAACTAAATGTGCAGAAAGCTTTTACTGAGCTGCAGGGTCCTTAGAACTGAAATAAAGAAACATTATCATATGTGCAGTTTAAGCTACCATAAAAACCACATAAGCTTTATTGTTGTAAAAAAACCTATATTACCCTAGCACAGTTCTTACCAACAAGCAGCAGGGGTTACCTTCATCCAGTGTTTTCTCTTACTGAGCATCAAAATGCCTAATCTGGAGGAAATTGGAGTGCATAAAATCCCTCCTTTTGCAGTACTTCTTAACTCAGCCTGAGTTCAGAAATTTCTTCCTTGAAATTACTGTAATTAGCACCATGTTCTTCTGCTTGTCACCTGTGTGGCTGCTGTTCCCCTATAATAGCCATTCAGGCACAATCTCTACTTTAAGATGAGTTTTCCAACTTGCCTCTGGAGCCAGCTGTCATACATCTCTGGGAGGACATGTTTCCAGAAGAGAATAATTGGTTGCAAAAGGAATTACAGTGAGGGATGCTTCAATGAGGATGGCCAAGTGTTAATATACACAGAAACATATCTTTCTCATTGTATGACTCCTCCATCTCTGCTGCAGAGGTAAGAACTGTTTTGGCCTGCTCAAGGAGTTTTACATAGAATCCATCATAATTATTTTTTCTTTATGTTTTTATTCTGCAAAATGCAACTTTTGAGCATCTACTCTGAACAATGTTTATACAAAAATGTGCTGTAGATTTGCAGCTTTTAAACAAAAACTTGGAGCAGCTCGATGTCTAACTGTTAGATGGCTGAAGTGCAAGTAATTTATTCTATTAATGACATAAAAGTTGGTATAGAATCTAGCTTACAGTCCCACAGTTGTATTGATTCACACGTGCACATAAGACCCCAGAAAGGAATGCAATACTTAATTCAGGCACTAATGAAGTTACAAGTATGAATAAACCTGTTGTCTTCTCAGCTGAATAAACTAGTCCTAATTTTACATAATTATTTTTCTGAATACTTTCATACTGCTTTTACAGCAGGACTGCTCTGAATCAAGTGACGTTTGCTACTATTTGCACTGGTCTAAGTAAGCTACATAACATGCATATTAATGATAACTCTGGAATGTGCTTTTTGGTTAAGCAAAGTAAATTATAGAGTAACGTTAAACATCACATTGATTGAAGACATCATCTAGACAATAGGGACTAAATAAAGCTCGATGACAGGGCAATAGATCATTATTAACAAATAAATATCACCAAATTTATTCATGCTTTTTTTTTCTCAAATGATTGAAAACTCCTTTATATTCCTATAGAGTTCATTGTCCAGTACACTTCAAATAATGGTATTTTTGAACACTAAGCTCAAATTTAAATTTGCTAAATCATCTTTAAATTGTGCTCCTATCTATCCATGATTTGTATTTCACTCTCTTAGTCTTCATGTCACTGCTTCTCCTCTGGATAACCATCTTGAGAATTACTTGCTTTCAATTTCATACAGACCAACCATTTCAGCTGTTCTGTTGTAAACAAATTTCTTCTTATGTACCTTGTCCCCTCTGTTGTCCCTTTGTCCAGCACATACACTGAGCTAAGCATCAATGCTTTTACAGTTATTGAAATCAAAGCTAGCAGAATTATTTTTGACTTATTCTTGTGGCTACATAAATCTTGTTGAATCAAACACAATAAATAAGATGCTGCAAACACATAAAAGAAAACTATCAAGTGTGGAATTAATTTTTCACCTCTATAAACAACAAGAATGCAGAGATCTAAATTAGGATAAGAGGAAAGCTGCTCTAGAAGTGCTTATTTCTCTTTTGTACCCTTATATGTAGGTGCCTATATTAAACATTTGAAGTAAGGTATGGTGACACCCACAACTTGTTCTTCTATTTCTCATCATCTCAGTTGATGCTTTACTGAGTTGGGGTTTTTTTAAAGAATGACAGACACCATGCACCTCACAATTCATCACATTCTATTTCCACTTTTCTAGCTCAGACTTACATCCCTGCATTTAACTTGGTAGCAAAATATATAGGACATTTTCTGGAGAAATATTTAAAGTAATGCCTCTATTATAATAATAATAATATAATATAATACGATACAATATAACATAATATAATACAATATCATATAATACATTATCATATAATATTATATTATATATTATACATTATATAATATATTATAATTATAATGCATAGTACTGGTTGCATAACATTAAATCAGGTGTTAGACATGCCTACATTCATGGATCACACTCACTTTTATTAAATATTGTTTTAGTAGATTTGTTTAGTCAAGTTTTCAAATATTGTTATCTAGTTTCTGGTACTTTTAGATACCAATAATTCTAGCTTAACAAATATTTGAAGGGAGTGGTAACCACAGCAAACTCATCTGTTCTGATTCTACCAATCTTTTCTTAGTCCACCACTAGGTGAATTTTATGGGTTAATAATAAGGAGGACTCACTGTTCTCAAATATCCATTCCTTTTTTTTTTTTCTCTGCTTCCTGACCAATACCCTTGTTTCCTTGGGATTCCCTTGGGACTGTTGGTTTGTTTCAAAATTTGGCACTGCTGTGGAACTAAAGATTCAGTAACAATTTTGCTGCATACAGCTTAATTGGCTGTTTCAGGAACAGGTACAACTAGGTTATAAAAACACTGCAGCATCCTGCTCACTCTTTAACCCTCTTTTGAAAAGTCTTGCAGTTGGTGCTGCGTGGTTTGACAGGGTCTGTTCCTGCAGCACTATTGTTCTCAGAGCAGCTCTCTAAGGATCCCTCTTCTTTCTCTCCTGCTTTTTTTCTTCACTCCCAAGGTATCAATTATGTTTTGGTGTATTGCTGACCAATTTGAAAGGGTCAAATGAAAAGCCAGATATCACATAGATGAACAGCATATTATGCACCCAATAGAAACAGATGAGCAGGACATTATACAAACCCAGTAGCAGAAAAGTTGCGTTTCACGATGCCATCTGCTAGTTTCTCACATAAAGCCCTTACTGCAGTGATTGCTGATACAGAAGTGCTGAAATAGTCACTGTCTGGAATCCCTTTTCCATCAATTGTCACAGAATCATAGGATCTTTTAGGCAAGTACTGTTAATTGCCTACCATTGGTATTATACACAGTAATAAGACTACAACAGTTATTTGCTGCATTGTTAAAGTGGATGTGAAGAAGACATATATATATATTTATATAATCACTACTGTTATTCAAATATCTGATAAGTAAGAATGACATCTCAAAGGTTGTAAATGCTGTGGGATCTTTCTTTCCCATTCATGAAACTCATTTTATTTTGTAAGTCTTCATTATTCATTTAAGAGAATATGATACACACTGTTTTGATTGAAGAAAATGTGGGTTTTGTTGTTTTTTTTTCAAAAGAAGGAAGATTCCTATTTATGAGTTTGAACTTCTTTCCCCCAGAAGCCACAGAGCAATCAAGTCATTCACAAGATGATGGAAAAAATTTAAGAAAAAAATCAGTAGAGCACATGTTAGCAATGAAGAAAATACAGATGAATCACTTAATAAGTTGCCTAGACAAAGATCAAGCTAAAAATTCACTTGAGTGAATGCAAACAAATGTCTGACAGCACACAGGAGCTGTGTTGTCATTTTGGACAAGTAGATACATTATTTTCTTAGTGCACTGCAGAGAATGAATTATCCAGTTGCAGCCCTCCAAAGACTGAATTGGAAGCTGAGGCATTAGTTACATTCATTGTAGACACGTGGCAGTGTACTTCTCCTGTGGTGAGATAACAAAGTCAAAACGAAAGATGGATCTAGCATAACTATTGAAATGCTAGAATTTATTGAAGTTTTTAAGCCTGAGGCTTTGTGGATACATCTAAATTACCCAGATCTGACATACTAATTTCATATTTGAGAATTCACTAAGTTATCATCTTTGCTCTCAGTGACAAATAGAACTCAGGTGAAAAGTGTCACTGAGAGTCTGTGCAGACAGAGGAGAGAAGGTAGACAGAATGTTTTGGCAGGCTATCAACCTGAGATCTAAAGGGCAAATAAGCACTCTGACTAAACCTCTCTTTTTGAAAAGATAAGAATACACTACAATTAACTGGGAGGGTTCTTTCTATGGTTCACCAGGCAAGAGTCTTACTGAGTTGAAACAGTTATCATCAGATATGCAAAACCTTCCGGAAAACCCGATTACTTGCTTTGGGCGAGAAAGACAAATACTGGGGAGAATGTAACCATTTTAGTTGGCAATTCACAATATGACTGAGTAACACTTCAGCAGATACATTTTAGACTATAATTAAAGAAAGCAATGCTGTGTTCAAAAACATGGATTTGGGCTGAAAGATAGCAGAGTTATTTGGGGGAAAAAAGGAAAAAAACACATTTACTGAAACTTTTTTCCAAGCTCCATACGTCACTGAACAATAAATCTCTGTCAGCAAATATTTCAGATACTGGAATATCCACATTCATTGGCAAGGACAGACTTTGCAGAGTTGCTGTCCCAAAGTGTACATTTAGTATTCATAAGCAGACCTAGGCCAAGATTCACTAAGTACTGCATTTCCTGAAATGTGAATGGAGAAAGCATCCACAATTTTGGCCATGGAATATTTCACACTCCAAGAATGTTCACCACAATCAGTTTTTTAGCTTATGGACATATTTTTAAGAGGATCTAGCTGTCCCTTTCCTGGCTGTCTTCCACTGAAGCAATGTCCAGCAAAATTCTTTGGGATTCACTGAGTGCTGAAATAGTGTCCAGTGTTGCATTATGTTAGAAGTTTGTGTTGAACTCATCTGAAGTGTTCATATCTATATTTAAGCATGTATAGAACATATAGTTATGGTAAAACATGGCATAGCTGTGCAATGTGCATGCTTAAAACAGTTATTCTGTAAATATAGGAAAGCTTTTTACACACTTCATAATCTGAAAAAATCCCACTCCCTTTAGTGTGCCTACCTGAAGACATATGGGAATTTTATATATAGTATGGACATGGAAAAAATTTAGCTGGGGCCTGCTGAAGTGAACAGTCTTTCCTCTGTTCTGTTCTTTTAATTAAAACAGACTTTTAATCAGACCCTTTTTTCATCCACAGCAGTAGCCTCAGTCTAGCTCCCTTGGTATTCACTGGACATCATCATTAATTCAGCTAGGGACATAAACTAGTTCTGCTTTACAACTATACTTAAATAGATTCATGTCTTTTATCCTGTGTCCTACTTTATGTAATTGTTTGTTCAACTAAATAGTGCGTGCTCTTCACAGTCTCCCTTTACCTTCCCTAGACCTTGTATTGCCTCCTGGAGGAAAAGCCCTACCTGAGGGCACAGGAAAAAATAAAAAGTATGTTAGGCTTCTTCCTCACACTAACATAGTATTCAGAGACACATGCTACAGAAAAAAACAAAAACAACTACATTAGCATTGATAACAGTATGTGCTATATTTTTTCAGACTTAAAGTAGCTGACACGTAGAATTTTTTTGAAATTCAATTTCAAAAATTTGCCTTCATTGTTCCCTGGGGCAAAAAAGTTTTAAAAAACCTACATTCATAAATCTTTCACAAAGAAAGATGTCCAATATAGAGCTTTTCTTTCAAAATGTGATTTTTTTCTTTTTCTGATTGTTGTTGGATATTCCAAGAAGAAGTATCATCTCTCCTACACAACTACATCAGATTTTCAGCTGGGGTAGCAGTGTTTTAACTCAATCCATAAGGCACTGACTAATTTTACTTTCTTCTTTTCCACTGACTAATAAATATCACTGCTCACCTCTCCAATTACTGTTTATTCAGCAGGAGAAATGTCTTTCCTTTGAGCAGCATTGCAGGACAAAAAATAGCATCCTCTGTCCTGTAATCTGGTGCAACTGCCTCCACACTGCTTTGTGATGGGCAGGAATGATTCTCTCTCACAATTCCCTGGAACAGCTCATGTCCTGTAAGCCCTGAAAACTAAAGCTTTCAGGCTCTGATATGACTTCCCTTCTGGGGTCATAGCCACAGGAAGGTTTGCAGCATAAATGCAGCAACAAGGGAAACACTTTTTAAATAAGAAAATACGTATACAGATGCTAATCACAATACTGGATTTCATAAAGGATGAAATTGGATTGAAAACCAACTGCAGATGTTTAAATTAAGCCAAGCCAGACTTAATAATCTTCCTCCTCTTTTTTTTTTTTTTTTTTTGTTGTTTTAGAGGAAACTGTGTCATAATATGGTAACAGAAAGAAAAAATACTAAGTATGATGAACATGACAACAGCAATAACAATACATTTTTATTTATTTATGTACTTACTTTATTTTGGGTATAGCACAATAAGAAAAGAAGTGATAAACTGCACAACTACATTTTTCAGCTAAGAGAAGAACTGTTTTGTTATTAGAGTTAAATGTAGCAAATATGTTTTTGAAATTCCACTGTTAACTAAATGTTTTTCAGTATAGCTGAATTTTAAGTTATATACTTATGGAATTTAAATGCATTTGCCCTTGATTTTTCTGCAAGTTCCCCTTCACAACTTGTACAAGAAATATATGGAGGGCTTTAACATTTTACCTGTTACGGAAAGTGTGCATTTTCCCTTCATTTATTAGGGACAAGGTTTCACACAACTCCTGCACTGTGTATCCATCACAGGGGCAGGACAGGCATAAAAACAGTGTCACATGAATCAGTTTTCTGTAGTCAGTTAGGCACCTTCATTAGATGTTACTTCTCCTGTGGTCATGCTAAAATGTTGTGGTGGGGGGAAAAAAAGTGGTTTTCCCCCTGGAGTTAAAAAACATGGTAACCCCCGAGGGGGTGGTGTCTCTCTTGGTGTTGACCCAATCAGCACCTCTGCAAAATTTAAACATATCACACCAGACTGGAAAAGAAGGATGATGAGGTAGTTGAAGAAGAAGTGGCCATGTTCTGAGACCATGAGGGGAGAAGGGGCAGGAGCCCTGCTGGGGACCACAGCCCCCCAGCCCCCGGCTGAAGTTGCAGAAACTCGGAAACAGTGTTAAACTGGACTGAGGTCTGTAACTGAAAAGCTGAGGGAGTATTTCTCCACTGCAAGTGGGCAGCAGAAGACAGAAAAGTGGTGGCAGAGGCAGCGCTGAGTGGAAGGCTGTGGCTGAAAGCCAAGAAGATAAGGAACGAGCAGCAATGGCGGCATGCAGCTGAGCTGAGAGACACAGAGAGATGTCTGATGGAGAGAGAGAGAGAGAGGGGACTAAGCTCTACAGAGACAGTTTTGGGGGTAAGAACTGAATTAAAAACCCCCAAAACCCCTTTGAGACCCCTTCTAAGAGGAGGGGGTGGACTCCTACTGGATGGAAGTCCTAAAATGCAACATGCAGCAGAGAGAGAGGAGCTGAGAAGCTCAAGACGTCCTGGAAGCTGGACTGGGACAGCCAGAAGGAATACGGGGGAAGTGGCCTCACTCCCCTGCTGCTGCTGCCAGGCTGGCAGACTGAGACAGAGCACAGGAGCTTTAATAGAACGCTTGAGGCAAAGACTTTCAACTGAAAGCTGCCCTAGACGTTCTGACTCAGGGGAACTTAAAGCCCCTGAGGAAAGGGACTGTCACGAAGACCTCTGCACTTCGTGATATGACATTGTGAAGTGAGCCTCTGTACCAGCTATCCCAGTCCACGGGCGAGACCTTCGCTTGGAGTCGAAGGGCTGAGAGGGGTGAGAGGAGACCCCCCTTGTGTGTGATGGAGAAAGAAAACCAGCTACAACTTCAGCTATGACTGCTGCATGGAAGAAGACAGACACTGCTGCCCTGAACGTGGAAAGGATCTTTCCTTCTTCCCTCCTGGACTTTTATTGGAGGGAAAAGAGATTTGATCCAATATAAATACTGGTTTATCATAGGAGAGATAGTTAGGATTATGGATATAATGTATTATAATATTTATTTGTGTAGTGGTTGTAATATAATTCCCTTCCCCTCATATTGAGTTATGTGTTGTGTCTGGAAAACCCCTCTCACACTGGGATGAGTTGTGGGAGGGGGGCTTGGACTCGAGAATTGGATTTTTAGGGGTTTCAAACCACGACAAATATTTAAAGCTATAAAAAGAAACTTTTAAAACCTTTTCTCCATCTTTTGGCACAAGATACTTTACTCAGCTACAATAATAATGCATACCAGACTTCTGGGGTCCAAGTAAATTATATAAATATAGCTGGTATTAGGACAAGAAATTTGCCATATTCTGTAAAGTAAAGGATAAAATTCTGTCTTCATTAAAAGTGATGGCAAGATGCATATTGATTTCAAAAGAGTTAGGACTGAATGTATAGGTAAAAAACAAATACCCTGTAATATCTGTTGCTACATCTTAAAAACATATGCTACCTGCTATTTGTTCTGTTATGGGAAATGCAAAGTGTATTCAGGTCTTTTTATCAGTGTACCAGCTACCAAATGAGTAGGAGTAATGCTAAAAATCAGTTGGTAACAGACATGAAAACACTGTAATAGGATAACGAGAGAAACTGATGCTTCTTCATGACAGATAACTGTTCCTTCTCATTGCTTAATGTTTTCAAGACTATATGAATGTAAAAAAGTCAAGAAGTTTTGGCATGGAAAATCGAAGAACAATGGACAAAATATATTGCTGACATCACAAACTCCTATACCAAGTTTCTTTTCATTTTCTAAAGATTTGCATAATAAAGAAAATAAACACAATTAAATGTTTGAAATCAGAATATTTCCCAACCCTTGTGACATATTGTTCTGTCTAACAACAACACAGTAGCATTCTGTAGACAATTTTATGTGGGGATATTTAACAAAGAAAAATATGCTTTTGTAGACCAGCTTCTGTCCCTCAGGATTTGTAGAGATGCAAAAGCACATTAAATGTATGTCTGGAGCTTAAAAGCCATCCACAAAAGACCACACCATTTTTCAAGTTCCTTCTTTCTTCTGTAAATTCCTTTTTTCTTCCATTTATACTGTAAAACACAACACAGATTCTAATGTTTTATTTTTAAACAGCTCTGTAAAAAATTAAGTGTAGAACTGTGAATGCATCCAGGAGCTAGGAGCGGAATTGTATTTCAAAGTCTTTTACAGATATTGTAGATTTTGAAAAACTCAACTTTTTTCCATTTTTTAGTCAGTGAAATTCAGTATAGGCTACTATCCCACCTTTTCCTTCAGAGTTGTAATGTGCTAACTAATATTATATAGACAATACACCCATGAGGTTTTGAGTTCTTGAGAAAGCTCTTACAAATAATACCTGCAAAGGGGATGCCAGAAGTCATTTTACCTCAGCATTCTTGGGGAATTCTCTAAGCTATATATTGCAAAACATAGATGCTCCCAATTTATAAAATGTCCTTAAATTCTTAAATCTTTCAGGGTTTTTTTGGGTAGAGACACAAAAAAAAATCTGGAGAAATGCCACAGTTAATTACTGCCTCCTGTATACACAGTCAACAGTGTATGTGGAGATGCCTGTATGCTCCTCCACATGCAATCCTAGAGGCAACGCAGAGAAAAGTGTTATTCCTCGCTTAGAAGTCTTACTTACCCTTTGCACTTGTCCAGAGCCAGAGATAAGCATGTTCCTTCTGTGAAGGAGAGTGGAAATTCGGGTTCCTCCGCATTCCTCAGAGAGAGGCTCAGAACTGAAGGTCTGGTCCTCCGTTACCAGCTGTCAGGGAGGTGCTCTTCTTCCAGAGCATGCCTTGCTTTACAGAGCCCCATGCTTATGGGGCACAGCATATTCCTGGGTGCCAGCTTTAATGCACCTAGGTGGGCAGGAAGCTGCCAGGAAAGCTGTTGCTTATGTACAGAAATAGCTCAGGACAAGTTATTTCATTCACACTATTGCATATACGCAGAAATAGCCCAGGATGGACAAGTTCAGTGTGGTCGGTGGGACACGTGCCAAGGAAGGATTTTGTGGAACCTACTTACTCTAGAGTCAACTCACAGCATGGGACAATTCAACACAGCACAGAACTCTTTCTGCCATTTTGTCAAGGAAAATAAGTTTAAAGGCGGTTTCACTAAGTCATCCAGTTCCCTATTGAAACCCAAACCAGGATCAACCATGTATATAAGTATCTGAAGAGCAGGTGTCAAGAGGACAGAGCCAGGGTCTTCTTGGTTCTGCACAATAGGACAAGAGGCAATGGGCAGAAACTGGAACACAGGAAGTTCCACCTGGACATGAGGAAGAGCTTTTTTACTGTGACGGTGACTGAGCACTGGAACAGGTTTGCCAGAGAGGTTAAGGTGTTTGCTTCTCTAGAAATACTCAAGAAAGGTCTGGACACAATCCTGAGTGCCCTAAGGGACCCCTCTTGAACTGGATAACCTCCAGTGGTCCTTTCCAACCTTGACCATTCTGTGTTTCTGTGATTCTATGTTCTCAGTTTTGTTCTAGATATGTGCAGCAGGGATTCTTCAATATTATTTTTTTCCTCCCTTTACTTATGGTTGACTCAAGCACCACTTCATTTTGTGTTGTCTGGCTTGTGAAACAGAGAACGTGCTGCCCAGCAGCAACCCTTGCAGTCTGTTTTAATGTGCACTCCTCATCAGCTTCACATTTTATTCAAATATCCAGCAAAGAAGATGAAAGAAAACACAGGCCACAATTGTTCACACGGATTATATAATGTCTGCTCTGTAATCAGTGGAAAACAATTTGTCTGCCTCATCACTGCTCCCATTTATGTAAAAAAATAAACTGCATGAAAAAATGAGTTTCAACCTTGGCAACATCTACTCCTACTTACAATAGAGCAGCAACTGGAAATGAAAGAGGTATAGCTGCCTACAGTCTTAAGGCGTATCTGAGGACACGGATGTGTGTCGCATTCCTGAGCATGACCTGAATTCCCCCTGCACAATGAGACCTGATGGAGAAGGCTGTGGGGAAAAAAAGAGAGACATAAATGACATGACATGTCATTTTTGTGACATAAAGCACAGACCGCTATAAACTAAAGAGAAAGAAACTTTTCTATAATGGAAAAAAAATTGTGTTATAGATTATATTTAGAATAATGGGGCAGTTTATGATCTGATGATCAACGTTACACAAGGAGGTATGTGCTTTATGAGGTGCTCTTTTACACTCTGTTTCCCCATGCTGAGTGCCAAGGGGCAGGCAGCAATGTGGCAAGTGGGGCCATACATTTGTTTTATGTTTTACCTGGGGATAGGGGAAATAAAAACTCTCTTTAAATTTTTGAAATATTTATACCATAAGAAAATCACCCTGAAGGAGATATTCTTCATGTGCAATATAAAAATAACACCTTTGCATAGAATTTTGCCTTGACCTATAAAAACCACTGAAGGACATTTTGCTGTCAGCGTTGTTTAGTTTTAAAAAAAGATTCTTGCTCCTTTGGAGTTGGAATTTTTGTTAAAGGTTTTGGGAAGCTCAAAACCTACCTTAGGCCCAGGTGTAAGGCATTAAATGTGTTAGGAGGAAACAAAATGGAGAAGGGAACCTATCCAAAGAGTGCTAATATATTCTTTTAAAACCACACATGGAATATTACATTGGGGAAGATTTCTGCCTTCCAAACAGGGCAATCAAGAAGGTATTCACTGACAGCTGACAGTCCTAAGTTTTTGCTCATTTCTTCAAAATAAATAGGAGTTATCTAATCCCATATTCATTGTTTTCTTTTTCTTCTGTATGAAAATCAGAAGCTTACAAACATATTTAATGTCTCTGATATTTGGGGGTACTTTTTCCACTTATTTTTCAGCAGAGATACAAAATGGAACTTATTCCATTATTGTACCTTTCTATTAAATTAAATAATAATGCAAAATGTTTCTGCTATTCATTTATCAGTATTTATCAGTATTCAAATCAACTACATTAATGGGCAAGTAGATGGCTTTTTTATCATTCAGTGTTCATTCAGAGGACAAAAATAAAAGTTGTTTGCAAATCTTTCTACACATTTTTTTCATCATGAGTAATATTTCCCTGGTGGCCCTGAAAGCTAAAGTATATTTTTATTTTTGGTCAGCCTCATTGTGGGACTGTCCAGTTCATCTTGTTACAGCAGAGGCAGTTTGGTAGAAATACCTAGATTTGCCATGTTTGCTGTAGGTTGACTATTGTATTAGCTTTCCATAAATTGCTGACAGGCTTTTAAGCATAAGACAGTTAACATCTAATTTATTACTCCAATTTAATAAAATATCCTCAAATGTCACTTTTAAGATGTAAATATATCAAATAAGTATTTAATTGCAATATTTTGAACAATTAAACCAAACTTTTCTAAAGTGGCAAAAGGTTTTTCCATTGATTGAAAGAGGCTTTGAATCAGATCTCCAGTTAATTCAGAAGTCTTTATTAATTCTGTTGTTACTGCTGACTCTGAAAAAGCTACATCTTTCCCAACACTATATAATGTTATAAATTTTAAAAAAATTCTTAAACAAAATTTCTCACTTTCTCATCTACAGAAGCATAATTTTCAATACTTGGTGAAGTGAGGAGGAGTGTCAACAAAACCTCTACCATGGACTTCCAGAGGATGGACTTTGGACATTGATTTGGAAAGTCCCTTGGGAAGCAACCTTTAAAAACACAGGGGCCCAGGAAGGCTGAACATACTTTTAGAAAGAAATCTTGAAGGCTCAGGAAGAGACCATCCCTTTATGCCAAAAGATCAACCAGTGGGGAAGAAAACCGGCCTGGCTGAGCAGGGAGCTTTCTCAGGAACTCAGGGCAAAAAGAAGAGGATGTATCACCTTTGGAAAAAGGGGCAGGCAACTCTGGAGGTATTTAAGGATGTCATTAGGTCATGTAGAAAGAAAAGTAGAGAGGGAAAATCTCAGAACTTAATCTGGTCACTTCTGTAAAAGACAATAAAAAGTATTTTTATAAATACATTAATAAAAAAGGGAGGGCCAAGGAAAACCTCCATTCTTTATTGGACCCAGAGGGGAATATAGTCACCAATGACAATGAAAAGGCTGAGGTACTTAACGCCTTCTTTGTGTCTATCTTCAACAGTAAGACCAGTTATCCTCAAGGCAAACATCCTCCTGAGGTGGTAGACAGGAACAAGGAGCTTAATGGACCCCCTGTAATCCAGGAGGAAGTAGTTAGTGACCTGCTGACCCACTTAGAGGCACACAAGTCTATGGGACCAGATGGGATTCATCCTAGGGTGATGAGGGAGCTGGAAGAAGAGCTCACTAAGCCAATCTCCATCATCCATAATCAGTCCTGGTTAACCGGGAAGGTCCTGGATGACTGGAAGTTGGCCAATGTGACACCCATCCACAAGAAGGGTTAGAAGGAGGATCCCCAAAACTACAGGCCTCTCAGCCTGACCTCAGTGCCTGGCAAGGTTATGGAGCAGATCATCCTGAGTGTGTTTACATGGCACATGCAGGACAATCAAGGGGTCAGACCCAACCAGCATCAGTTTAGGGAGGGCAGGTCCTGCCTGACCAACCTGACCTCCTTTGTGATCAGGTGACCCATCTGGTGGATGAGGGGAAGGCTGTGAGTGTTGTCTACTTGGATTTCAGCAAAGCCTTTGACACCATCTCCCACAGCATACTCCTGGAAAAGCTGGCAGCCCACAGCTTGGACAAGGGCACTCTGCTGGGTTAAGAACTGGCTGATGGCTGGGCCCAGAGAGTGGTGGGGAACGGTGCTGCATCCAGTTGGTGTCTCGTCACTAGTGGTATCCCCCAGGGATCAGTGTTGGGCCCAGTCCTGTTTAATATCTTTATTGATGATCTAGACGAGGGGATTGAATCTACCATTAGTAAACTCGTGGACAACACCAAATTGAGCTTGAGTGTCAATCTCCTGGAGGGTAGGAAGGCTCTGCAGAGGGATCTGGATGAGCTGGATAGATGGGTCAAGACCAACAGCATGAGGTTCAACAGACCAGGTACCAGGTCCTGCACTTTGGCTACAATAATCCCAAGCAGCACTACAGATTGTAAAGTTGTGGGCCCCTCACTGTCCACCAAAGGGCAACAAGGCTCATGAAAGGTCTAGTAAACATGTCTTATTAGGGATGGCTGAGAGAGCTGGGTTTGTTTAGTTTCAAGAAGAGGACGCTCAGGGGGGACCTCACAGCTCTCTACAACTACCTGAAAGGAAGTTGTCGTTAGATGGGGGCTGGTCTCTTCTACCGTGCCTGTAGTGAGAGGACCAGAGGAAATGGCCTTACTCAAATCATGTGGCAAGAATTCTCAGATATGAAAAAGACTTTGAAAAGAATAATTATAAAATGTTTCCTTGATCAATTCCAAGCATATGTATGTAAGGTGTTCTTCCTCTTTGCCCATAAAACAAGGTTTTGAGCATAGCAATACATAGCACCTACACAGTACTGGATATTCCCTCTACTCTGCTAGAAATGAGTAAATAGCTTCTGGCAAATATTTAACTTGTATTTTAGTTTGCGTATATCTCTCATATTCTTTTTGGAAATAAATATAGTCCCTTCCTAATGTGAGATAGTAATTTTATAGTTCACATAAGCTGTGTTCTCTCAGACTGGTCTGTGACAACCACAGTGGAGAAAAGTGGTTCAGATTGAGAATGAGTAGATAACAGCAATATTGCATTTCCTGTAATATCTTCTGTCACGGTACCTATTCATTTTGATGCTCTGTTGGTTTCCTCAACACCTGCAACCCGAGAGCATTCAAGGGGGTGTCTGTAATGGGCTGGCAGATATTTTCACCCTATGGTGGATACCACTGAAGCGTGAGTGCATCATTCCTGTTGCTATGGTTATCAGGCTGCAATTCTCCTTAACGAAGGAGGTGAAATATGAGGCATTTTTCTAAATATTTAAGTGTGCTTATCATTAGAGGTGGCTTGATGGCAAGGCTGACTTACCACTTTCTGGCAAAGGGATCTTGCAAATTTGGCACGGTGTGACATGGAGAGCAGCAAGTGGGCTCCTCATGGAGATTTTCTGCCCTGAGAAAAGGGACTTAAATATCCCTATATCTCTAGTTCCAGGCTGAACTTGAAAACTTCAGTTTGACAGCCCTTGGGATCCCCACCCTGGTGAAGTCCTTGCAGGAATACTTAGTTGCATTTTTTTGGTGAATCAGCACCCTCATTTCCTGGAAATGCTGTTTTCTTTTGTGATACATGGGCCAATTTTGTTTTTTAACAAATGAGTTCAAAAGCTTGATGAACAACCTGAGTAAATCTCCACGACTGATAGCCTTGTCCTTGGTTTAATCTTGCAAACCCCTGCATATATCTGGGTGAATTAGAAGCAGTTAGCAACCTCTAATTTTCTTGGATGTTAACTATCAAATTTGTGCTAAAGCTTTCAGTATATATTTGTGTCACTTGTAAGTTTTGTCCTGCTTCACATTCCAAGGCAAGAACCTGTGATGTTATTGCTGATAGCAATTTTAATTAATTGTTATTCTCTGCTGGTATAAGTAATGCTGGAGAAATCTGCATATTAACAAACAAACAAAACAAACCAAAAAAAACCAAAACACAAAAACCCAACAAAAACCTAGAAACACTATGCAAACTGCTCTATAGTCTTGCATGTTTATCTTAACTTGAAACAACATAAGCAAAAGAGTAGAGTTCTGACATTCTACTATGTATTCCTCTTTATTGTAAGGGTGTCTTACATATTTCATTTTTTAAAAATTATCCTATTGAACTATCAGAGCTTTTTAATTAACTAATATATCCTGTAATAACACATAATGTAGAAGATAAAATAATAATTTTTATTGAAGATTGTTTTCTCCCCTGAAAAGAAAGAAACAAATGCACAAAGGCTGCATCAGGATTACTGACATAAGTGAGGAGAGGTTTCAGTATAGCAGAACTGATTTAGTTCCCTTGACTCAAAGATTGTGCTGATGCGGAAGATGCAGAAAACTCCAGTATTAACAGATCCATATGTATAAGAGTTCATCCTAAAAGTGAGTAGGGCACAGTTGCCCAAATATTAATGTTTAAGAAGTTTTATTAAGTTAATAAAGAAAAATTAGTCTTTAAATCACAAAATAGGTTCCACTAATGTAGAACTGTTAATAACTGGCATAGGTAAGTATGGTGCATGGATGATCATCCTTGACAAGAAAGATCAATGATTTAATTCTCATGATATGACGTTTGCCTATGTTAAGCCTAAAAAATAAGCTTTATTTAGTATGTACAGCTTATACTTTATTGCCTAATCCAATATATGTATTAAAAATTTATGTATTTGAGTGAGGCTAGTACCATTCTGATCTCATGGTACTTTGTTTTAAATGCAGATGTAGCTATAATGAACCAATAAAACATGGAAGCCTGGCTTATTGTGGAGATCACACCTGTAATATATAATTTGTTAGTGGGCATGTAAATTAGATATCTTGAATATATAAGGGGTGGTAAAGGGAAATACTTAGAATCCATTCTTACACTCAGATGTACACCTTTCAACTTGTTTTTATCATGTCAAGATTTTGAACATAAAAGAACTTATTTATAAGTTCTGTTATCTCCAGTCCTGATTTCTAACAATGGAAACAATGCAATTCCCTCTAGAGACAATATTCTGCTATACTAAAAAAATACATTGTAGTAAATTTTATGACAGCGTTTAACAGGAATAAACTATGAACCCTGTAAAAGGAATCTAAAACTAGAATATCCATCACGGCTTAAGAACACAGAGAGGAGAATATGTATAGGCAGACAATATCTTCTGTTAGACAGATTAGTGTAGTTGGGAAGTTTAATAAACTTACAGACTTATATATGTTTCAAACTGATGATGATTTCATGTACCCAAAGGCTTGTCTGATGTTTCCAATCATACTTACTTACAAACCTAGTCTTGCTTAAAAACTAACTTGATTTTTACTAAGCAGTTGCATCACCTTAAATATCTTTATGGACTTAACTGCAAGCTTTTTTTTAAGCAGAATTTGTTCATTAACAAACATGGTACAGGTATTGCACTAGATAGGAAATTTGTATTTCCCGGTATATCTGTTCATGAAAACCAATAAATATGTACTAGAAATTATAGATGAACCAGAACAATATATGAAGTAATTTTAATTATAGATGCACATCACCAAGTCATATTGCCATCAAAGAGAAAAAACAGAATAAAATTAAATAGATAATATTTTAAAAGATAACTTTTCCCCCCAGACTGTGTGACTGTCACTGGAGATGCATAGAACTAACATTCCCAATTCCCATTCGCACTTTTGAGCATATCTGCTAAACACAGCTCTTTGCTTTTCAGGCAACACTTTCAAAATGACACTTGATTAATATCTATCCATGTAAAATAGTTAACAAAGTTAGTAAACATTTTCACATTAATTATTATTAATAAGAAATTGTGAAACACATATCATTACATATTTCTGCTTTAATTATATTAGTGTCACCAAAATATTTTATCATCATTATCAGATTCTCTTTCAGAAGGTGGTGTGAGATTTTTTTCACCTCACTCTGTGCGCACAAAAACATGAGATATGTTGCAGTACAGTGTGACTAACCTAAAAATGTAAAACTTTAGCACAGAAACTATGGCAAAAGTTTGATAAATTATTTTAAGAGGTGTCTTTTGCTCTCAATTGGGTTTAGACCCACACTGGGATGTCACGATATCTCATATTTTAAGTGCTGAAGTCATATAAAAGGAGTTCCAAGTTGGGAGGCAAAGAGTTACATTTTGTCTTTTGATAGCTTAGACTGCCCTCATATTGAATGACTTTCATTGAAACATAAAGATTTTCTCAGGATGTTGCATAGACAAATTGTTCCCACCTATTTAAGAGTGAAGAAATTCAACGTGGTCAACAATGCTGGGGAGACCCTCCAAAGGGTATTTCACTGTTCTTCTTGACTGAATTAAAAAAGAACTAAGACCTTAACTAAATCAAGTCTTATGTTGAAGGAAAATTTACAACAGGAAAAAGACTCCATGATTATAGCACCTGTCTGCAGGTAGACAGTATAATTGTATCCTTTGGAAATCAAACACAGTTTATGTGGGAGAATGCAAAGACTATGAATCCTGGAAAGAACGACTCTAGAAATGGGTCCATCACAGCGGCAGCTCTCCAGGACTGAGCGGAGTGGAAAAACAGCGCCATGTTCTCTCCCCCCCCTGAACCAGTCCCCGCCCTGCACAAGCATTATTGGTTGTCTCATCCGTCTCTCCCCAACCCCTGGTTTGTTATTGGACTTTGGTCCTCCTGTATCCCCCATTGGCTAGCAGAGCCCCAAGCCACTCCCTTTCCCCTGGACCTTAACTTGAGTAACATTGCATATTATCAGTGTAAATTTTTTGTTAGCTTTGTACATTTTGAAAGAATGAACAACATACATTTATATAATTTGTTTCATTACTTCTGTATTTGCTTGATTTACCTGATTATTAGAGGAAAGGAGCACCTCTTGTACAAGGAAAGGTTGAGAGAATTGGGTTTGTTCAGCCTGGAAAAGAGAAGGTTTTGGAGTGACTGGAGTGGCCTTCCAGTACCTGAGGAGAGCCTACAAGAAAGACAAAGAGGGACTTTTCACAAGAGCATGCAGTGAGAGGACAATGGGGGATGGATACAAACTAAGAGAGTAGGTTTAGATTAGATATTAGGAGGAAGGTCTTTGCTGTGAGGATGGTGAGGCACTGGAACAGTGCCCAGAGAAACTGTGGATACACCTAAGCCTGGAAATGTTCGAAGCCAGGTTGGATGGGGCTCTGAGCAACCTGGTCTAGAGAAAGGTGCCCCTTTTTTAAGGATGATGTTTTAGAACACATCCAGTTAAGCCTAAAGAGATTGGATGACTGTCTTTCAGCTTCATCTCAGGACTCTTAACAAATTCTTTCAATTTCTTTTACTTCTTGTTAATGAACAGAAATCTCTTAGCAAATTCCTTGTGAATAATGTAGCTCTTGAAAAAAGTACTAGAGCTCTCTGTTAAAGCTCGGGACAGGAAAAAAATGCATTAACAACTCTACTTGGTGTTCATATTGCAGAGATACACAGTTTCAGAGAACAAACAATGAGCAATAACATTTGATTTTAGGAAAAAAACAACAAACAAAACACAATAAAGACTTAAAATGTATAGTAACTACTCACTCTTTACTTATTTATTTTTGAGGTAGTTGTCAGAATCACAAAAAAATTGGTTATACTTAAACTTGCATCCTTTTTATGTCTATATACAGAATTTCCTGGAAATGGTGATTACAGATCCAACAAACCATGTGAAACAATGTTGATAGTTCAAAAAGACAATAGAAGAAATATTCCAGTCCAAGATACTTCTTTTGATTTTTGCTTTTATGTGTATTTATTTATCTTAAATCATTATTTACATTCAATAGTTCCCTACTTGTTGATATTGGAAGACAAAGGCTGAATAAATTCAATATAATGACAAAAGATAAATTTCATACTGTCTAACTAAAATTTCTAAATTCTGCCCTTCTCTGTAAGTGAACAATTTAAAATCTCTGCCTGTGGCATACAACTGCCAAGCCTGGGCCATGTGTCACAAGTACTTGTCCTGATGCCTGCCTCGCTTTCAGTAATTAATGATGACTCACAGCTTGCACACTAAAATGAGACTCTTTGTTTATAGCTTATCTCCCTCTTCCTCCTTCCAGCTTATTAAGAACATGCTAGAAATATTTAGGACTCCCAAAGGGCTTTATCAGAAACAAGAAACAAATTTACAAGACTCTCAGTGCTGCAAAAAATACAGCAGTCTCAATGATAACATTACAAAACAATAAATAATAACTGCTGCATGGTCATACCTTCAGGCCTTTAAGCATAAAACAGAAATTAGAAGATAATTTGCTTACCACACCTTTAAGATGACAGTCTTCCTCCAGGATAAAAAAATAAGATTGGTAGGGAAAAAGAAAGAAAATTATGCTGCAGACCTTTGCAAAAAAAAAAAAAATCTGGCATGCACTCTTTCCTTCGTCCTTTGACATTAAGGTGTTCAATACAAATTACAATTTTGATTTTCCAGCTCTTTTCCAGTCTCCAAGCATTACAGCTACTGTCCCTCAGCTAAAGTAGCACTGGACTATAATCCCAGGGCAATAATGGAGCCTGCCTTGACCTGACCATGGTGAGCACCAAATAATGACCCCACGAAAGGAAGGTTTTGCCACAAGCCAGTCTGATTACCACAAAAGAGCTAGGTAATTTTGCTGAAGTCTCTGAAAAGGACCAAGGAAAGAGTAATTAGTAGCAATCAGAAAGTGAAGGGACACTGTGAAGAGCAAGACAAAGTATCAGTGATCTGTCAAAACTGAATAGATAAAGGAGAAGATAAAAAATAAAATGTTAGAGCCATCTGTCCAGAACAGTCACCGAAGTACCCAGGTAGGAGGCTTGAATTTTAAAAAAGCAAAATGGAATAGAGTCTAAATGTGAAACAGAGTCTAAACTTTTGTCCCCAGTTCCTCATAACAGCAAATAAATATGAGAAATGGATGGAAAGCCTAGACTTCATCTTTGAGGAGAATAAATGAACTTCAAAGATGGCACACAAACTATTCTGTGGAGATGTATTCCTGAGTAAAACCTCTGGGTTTGAAAGATTCATGTTAATAACTTTTAAGAGCTTTTGTATACTCACTGAGTTAACCTTTAGAAAGTATACTGAAACCAAATGTGCATCTGTTGTTTGCAGATGACCACAGAAAGGAAGTCTGAAAGCAAAGATGGATGCCTATGCCACGCCCTGTTTCACAGGTAAGTGCAATTAGAGAATGCATCCAGGCTAAACCGACAGCAGAAGGCACACAATACGAAGTTTCTTTAATATGGTGGCAAGAAATGTTTGAGATTTTTCATGGTTGTTGCAAGGACTCTACTTTTAACTTCATCCCCATTCAAGGCAGTCCTAGAACGGAGGAGAGCATCCAGGCCAGGAAAGCCTGTCTGCAACCTGCCTGTCCCTCTCCATCTGTTGAAAGACCTGCAATCTTCCAGCCTCAGGGAGTGGGTTGCAAACACAGAGCCAGAGGTGAACAGAGTAAAAGAGCAGCTCAAAGTGCTATAGGTAAATTAGGGTAAAATAGAGAGGTCTTAACTTTTTTTTTTTGAGTGAATACAATGTGATGAAATGATGTGATAAAGTAATTCAATTACAACCTACTGTAAGGCACTGGAGTTAATGATGGGTAGAGTGATAGGATTTTAGGAGGACAGTATTTCAATTTATGGTAGAGATGTCAAATTTTGAACCTGACTTGATTTCTGAATATCCATGAAGATCTTATGTATTACCTCTTAGGACAAAAATTAAGTGATAAATTAGCTATGACTGTCTTCCTTTTTCATTCTCATGTCAGTCACTAATATTGACATATTTAGGCAAATATAAAATTTGTAACTTTTTTTTCAGCTTTTAGGGCATATTTATTTAAGCTATACAGGGAATATAATAATTTTTCAGGGGTTCATTTTCTTCACGGTTACACCCAATATTGGTACATACAACATGAAATCCAAGGAATTCTTGCAACTTCACTGTAACTTCTACATCTACCTACTGAAAGGTGGGTTTTGCCTTTTATAAGAAAAAATTACTTTGGAAAGAAGTCCTGCAATTTATGCAGCAAGTAGTGGACTTGGCACTGTTTCTGTTTGTACTGGAATTCACTTTAAAATGTGAATCCAAATGTAAAATAATAAAAAATGTATATGGATTTGGCAAAAAAAGTGATGGGCTCCAGGGAGAAAATGATATATTTCCTACATTCTTAGGTCTGTTATATGAGATATCAACATCTTTTATGACTACCAACTTTGCACATGAGTAATCAATTTGCAGCAGGTGCTATTTCCCAATTACATGAGATCTGAGTAACTTGTTAGTCTTTTCCCTGGACTATCTATTATCATCATTCTATCCCACTTTAATAAAGCTCAGGACTCCCTGAAAGTGCTCCTATCAACTTTCTTCAAATAATCTCCCAAGCATATTTTTATCTGGACAGAGTAAGATGGCATTGTTTACAAACTAGGTCATTAAGATGGCATCTTGACAGGGTCATGGGTGAGACGACTACTGAGGTAGGTGTAAATTTAACCAGTTTAGGTCTTGCTCTGCACTCACACACATCCTCATCTCTAATTTAATCTGAGGCTGGATCAGCCCTCGGTGTCATCTCTGGATAAGGGGTAACGCTGGCTCACAGGTTTCCATCTCCCCCACGAGACTACTTTGTTTCTGTGACTCCACTGCTGCTGACCCTGCTGAGACAAATTTAAACTGTCTTTGAG
This sequence comes from Lepidothrix coronata, assembly GCF_001604755.1. Lineage (NCBI taxonomy): Eukaryota > Metazoa > Chordata > Aves > Passeriformes > Pipridae > Lepidothrix > Lepidothrix coronata. The sequence goes on from NW_016690186.1 coordinate 11,943,523, forward strand.
GGTGTACAGATGCAATGCCTCTGTAGTCTGGAAGCAGGTCATCAGGATGCAGGTTTCCATAGGTACTTGCTGTGCCTCCAAATTACTACTGGTTGTTCAGCCCTCTACGAGGCAGAATGGACAAAAATCACAAAACACAGTGACTGGGTCTGACTCTACCACCTCTACCACCATCAGCATTTCTTCCATTGCTTCAGCTGGTACTGGGTTGCTTCCTAAAAACCCAGCACTGTGAAGGATGTAACCACGAACCTGATTGCCTGCTTTAAATTGGGCTGCTGAAATAATATGGACTATTCACAGGCTTAGAAATACATGCTTCTTTAGATAACTTGCTGCAAAATATTACAATAAAATGTGTGGAAGTGCACACACACATGCTAATTAAAAAGAAATCTTCCATATGGGCTTCCATATGTGTACATATCCATGTGATATATCTGAGTTTATAAACTACAGCATTTGCAGAATGAGAAAAATTATTATTTGCCTCTTGCCAATGCATTTTTTTCTCCCACTCCAGGACAAACAACTAGAAATTATTGTATTTATTATTTCAGAGAGCACGGAAATGAACAATTCCCTTACTGAAACCCAGATCAGGGTTGCAAACACTATTAAGAAACTAGCCGAAATCCTTCTTCACTCTCTGTAGGCCAAAATGTGTGTGTTTGTGTTTCACCCTTTTACTGAAGCAGACATAAATCCCAGACCACTGAGTAATCCAAGTACCTGCTCAAGTACTTGACATTTGGAAATATTGGACATAATTTCCTCCATAATTTTCCTGGTAGTATAACATCAGCAGAATCCAAAAGTCAACCCAGTCCTGGAACCTGTGAGCTGGCACTGCATCATATTGGTTTAGCTACTGCCTTTTGGGCTTTCAGTTCCCAGCTGTCCCTCTAGGCTTCAACGTTAAATAACATTGTACAAGACATGTACACCAAATTGAAAGGGTACTAAATGATAAATGTGTAAGATCTGGTGTTTACTGTCTCAGATGTTAAGCTAAGGTTACAAATATAGCATATAGACCTACTTATGTGCAGTCTTTTTACTGTGCTGTCAGGAATGTGCAGAAAATTCAAAGATATCTAAGCAAATGAAAAATATTTCTGCCAATTGTCAGTGCAACTGAACCTTTTCAGCTTCATTTAACTTCTTCTACAAACCAAAAGCAATTTTCAGAGTAGATAATGATTTTCACTGCGGGAATGCCAAAGCTTCTCAGACAAAATGGGCAACTTTCGCTGAAGACAAGTGTATAAAAAAATATGCTGTTTATTCTACCACAAAAATTATCAATTTAAAAGCCTTTTCACCGATTAAACCAGAAAATATTTTATATATTTATGAGAAAAGATTGTAAAAGATCTGTTTGTTGCAGTGTTGATAAAATAATGTGACAGTTTCTAGAAACATTCCTGAGTGTCAAAGGTAAAACAGTCATATGGTAAAACTGTCTCTTCACTTACACACCATCAGTAGAGGGAAGGAATACTATGGGAACTGTCATGCCCTGAATGGGCTCTTTACCTGAAGCTTTTTAGCAAGTAAGGATAGTTGTTTCACAGACAGTGAGATGGGTGCACAGTGCATCCAGCACATCAGAACCAGCGTGAAAGGACATGCGCTTTGTATATTATGGTGCCCTAGAATTAGTAAGGAGGCAGGACAGAAATACAGAAGTCCCTATTTCGTTTGAAAACTGCAAGATCAAACACTGCTTTTTATTTAAATAATTTTTCTTCTTAAATTTAAAACAATAAATTCAACCTTGATATTGGGGTTTTTTTTATAAAAAATCTTTTTCGATCCCAGTAAAAACACTACTTAACTAATTACTTTAAATGTAATAGATATTCTTGGTGTTTGTATGTGTGTAAAAATATGATATATGTGTTTCATTTTGCTATGCCACTAGCTGCAGTACTAATTGGACACCACCATAGTAGTACAGATTGACTTCTCTGTAAAAAAAAAAAATTACTTTAAAGTAATTTTTCACTCTCAGAAGCAGAGAAATCTCTTTTGTACGCAAACTTAAAACATCTCTGAGACTTAGATGGACGTTCTGGAACAGGAGCAGCATAGCTACTAAGAATAGTGTCATCGACATAACTTTCTACGTTAAAGCAAAAGTAGATCATAACTGATATTTTTTCTGTTGGACAACTACAGGTCCTGGGACTCCAAAGGATAGTGATTACAGCAGCGAAGAGTGCTTCTGTTTGATGATAAAGTCTCCTTTTAAACGTTATATATACCACACTCAATCAATAAGTTTCTCAGTAATGAAAAAGCTATTTCCTTTTCCTAATAAAATATGGCACAGAGAAAAGACTATGAATCCCAGAAAACTAGGGAAACAGTAGGCTGAACACCGGATCATTTTCTCAGTGCAGTTTTTTTAAAAAGACTGTGATTTCTCATTTCCGCTGGTATAAACACAGTTTCTTAGTTCATACTCAGATTAGATCAAATCCTTTCAAAATTAGACTAACAGAGCTATTATTAAATGGGGGATGAATGTGATCCTAGTAGAAAGTTGCAGGAGTTGTTATTATTAATAATCATATCCTGCAACACACTCCAGGAGTCCTAGGAGTTATTGGATCCTATTGTAAGCTCTAATATGGAGTCATAGTCACCTCATGTTTTCTCCTCTCACACATACTCAGCTAAAGCAGTTCTCATATACAAGAGATACAAAGGTTTTTATTTTGCTTAGGTCATTTACCAAGTGCAAAGTCCTGCACGTGGGATGACATAACCAAAGAGCCCAATACAGGTTGGGATCTGTGTGGATGGGGAGCAGCCTTGCTGACCTGGTGGTCCTAGTGGACAACAAACTGAACATGAGTCAGAACAGCACAGCTGCAGCAACAAACTCGAACTGGATCCTGGGCTACACCCACAGGGGCATTATGGGCAGATATGGAGATGTGATGTCTTTACTCAGCGCTGATCAGGCCACACCTGGAGTCCAGCTCTTGCCCCCCATATTTCAAGAAAGACATAAACTGGAGGTGGTCCAAAGGAAGGCTGCAAAGATGATCAAGGGACTGGAATACCTGCCCAATGAGCAATGACTGAAGGAGTGAGGCCTTTCATCCCTGAAGGAGGGAGTGGGGACCTCATCATAGTACTTAAAGCATTCCAGCACTTAAAGGATAGGTGCAAAGAGGACACAGATTTTCCCTCCATGAGGAGCCACATGAAGAACACAATGGGCAACAGCACAAGCTGCACTGAGAGCTTTTATCTTGATGTAAGAAAGAATTTTACTGTAGAGAGACAATCAGCCTCTGGAACAACCTCCCCAGGGTTGTAGCAGTCCCCGTCGCTGGAGGTTTCAAGATGTAATGGGACAGGATGGTAGATAATGTCATCTAGGGTACCTTTCCCATGAAACATTGGACCAGATGATCTTCTGAGGTCCCCTCCAGCCTGGGCTGTTTCATGATTCTTTAAGACATTTCTTCCCTGAAGGTCAGGAAGTAACTACAGTGCACAATAAGGAGTTGAATTAGAATCACAGAAAGATTTGAGTCAGAAGGTACCTCTGAAGGTTATCTGGGCCAACCTTGTACTGAAGACAGGGCTAACATCAGTTTTTCCAGGCCCTTTTCCAGTTAAAGTTCGAAAATCTCAAAAGAAAAGCAAATTTTCATTGCCTGTTGAGTTTGACCGCTCCATTATTCTTCCCCCTTGTGTCTAATAGGAATTTCTTTTGCTTGTGGCCACTGTCTCATTCTTCTAGTGTGCATCTCTGATAAGACACTGGCTTCATCTTCTCTGCAACTTCTTTCTAGGTACACAAAGGCAATAAGTAATTTTCTCTATTTTCTCCAGGATGAACAAGTCCAGCTCCCCCTGCTTGTTTGTAAGATACATCTCCATGTTTCCTAAACATTCTGGTGGATGTCTGCTGGATTGATTGTCTCTTCTTTGTTGATATTCCTCTTGCACTGGGGAGGGGAGAGCAAAAACAGGACGCAATGCTGAACATGTAGCCTCACCACAGTGCCAGGCTAATCACTTACCTCAAACTGCTGCTTATGCTCCTGTCAGTGCAGCCCAATGTGCTTTTAGCTTTCCTTGCAGGAGCAACTGATGGCTCATATTCAGTGGCACAAATAGGTTCAGCCTTACTGGTTTGCATAGCAGAAGAAGAATAGTGCAGCTGCAGTCATAATCATATTTGAGACCTGCTAAGCAGGTCCTAAAAAACCTGATTTAGAGCTAGTCTAGCTGTATTTTCAAAAGTGAAAGTCACACAGCATGTATTTAGTCCAAGTTTCAGTTATCACAGCAGGAGGCAACAACATACTGGCTTGAAGACAACATCAGTTGATTGGTAAAAATGCATGGAGAAAGGCAGCACAAGTGATCCAGATGATGGACAGCCCCTTGGGATAAAGCCATGCTATGTGGTACACAACATTGAGAGAGCTGAAAGCTATTGATGAGGGACACTGCATGAAGTCAGACAATTCCAGTTTCCTGTTTTGATAAATTCATCCAATCCACCTCTTTGCCCCAAGGCGGGCTCAGCCATTGCTGACTCCATCACACTTGGCTAATGTTTGTCTCAACTGCAGTTAAAAACCTCCCATGTGGCAGGTTCTCCAGGCAACTATGTCCTTGCTGTCCTGCCATTACAGTTAGAAACAAATTCCTAATATCTAACTTGATATAGAGCTGTCATTTTAGGTTTCCAGAAAAAGATATCTGTTAAGGTAAAGGACAGACATCTTCAAGATGTGATTTAAGAGCAGATGGCCCTGCCTTAGACCGACTTCCACAGACTGAACAACATCTTGGGGGCTTTTCCAGCCCCATGTGCCATGCTTTCTCTGGTAATCTTGCTGCTTTCAGGAAAATTATTTGACAACTAAATCATCTGGAAGTTGCCTTTTGCCATAAGGCCAAAGAGAGTACTAAAAGCTGACAGTGAGACAAATGTTGTATTGATGCAACAAAGGATAAAACTATGCTATAACAATGACCTTCTTAGGATGTGATTTTATATCCCCCCAGACACTAAACCAGCTCAAGTGCGGATAATTTGCTCATTTTAAAAAAAGAATAATAGTTTGTACTTATATATAAATTTGTACATAGGAAAAAAAAAGACAATTATAGCAAGACAACTTTTTTTTTAAAATCTAAAAACAACTCTACAGTTAACCCAGGAAGGGTGCATTAATTATACAAACATTTTGGAGGAATGTAGTGATGCCCCCAGTCTGACGTATAAAATTTAATTTCAATATTTTTGTAGCTTTATTGCTGTCTCTGGACAAAGTTCACTGAACTGGATTTATCTCAGCATAAATTTGTTCTACATCATATGGACTGCAGTTATGATTGCAGTTAAACTGCAGTTAAAATTGTGTTGAATTTTGAACTAAACACAGACAAACTCACAGACCACTCTTTTATAAAGATTTTGAAGTGAATATTATATTCTTTTTACTCTTAGTTCCCTATTAGAAACTTAAAATGTTTATTTTGCCTCACAAAATCAATGTTACACATACATTTGGTTTCTCAAACTTGGAATGGATGATATAACAGACTGCAGAAGCAGATCCTTCCATTTTTCATCATATACAAACCACCTGAGAGATGAAGGCAGTGAATGACCAGTGAATTTGAATGCTATGAACCTTTCTGGTTTTAAGTTGCCACCTGCTGTCAGGAAGACATGCAGCCATGGACACACAGAGACACCAAACAGCTGCGAGTGAGGCTGCTGAACCTGAATGAGATGTGCAAAGACAACCTTTGAGTATCTGAGATTTAGGGTTTTATCCAGACCTCAATGCCACATCAGCAGAATGCTAATATTTGTTTTGTCCTAACCCTTTGCTTCCTTCAATTGCTTGAGTAGGAGAAACCTTGTTAGTAGAAACTGGCTTTAGGGGTAAGATGCTGCTCATCTATATTTATGCATACTTGCAAGGTAACAATCCTTATGCAGGGAGCAACAGCAGTTATAGATGCCAATTCATCTGCCCTGTGGTAAAAAAATCCCAGTGCCCAAAAATCCCACAGAGCACATTACCAAGACTGTCTGGATGTACAACAGCCAACTGGAGCCACATGGTCAGGCACATAAGGCAGGTCAAAAGGCTTTCAACTCAAACAAAGTATCCTGTTTCATATGATGTAGATCTACTGGTATTTGTTGCTTCAGTTGCTTCCAATTTTTTTCCACATAATATTGCAGTGCAACAACAAGCATGGAAATGGAGGCACCAGTGCACTACTTTCTTCATCATAACTCCCATTTCACACTCTTAATTGCTACTTACGAGGCCCTCAGTATCTCAGTCATCATCAAACACTTTAGCAAGCTAGTGGTTGGTACAATTTAAATTAATTATGCAACATTAAACATTCATAGCCAAGATTTTTAATGCTGTAGTCTTAAAGCAGAGGTTGTACTAACAGATTTTTTTTTAAACTGCTAATATGAAGTCAGTGCAGAATGCAAGACCTTGATAGTGACTCTCTTACGCAGCTACCAGACTGTTCATACTGCTGTCACAGCAGATTGCCAGTGCCAACCAAAGACTGAGTTTTATTTGATTTATAGATTTCTTCTAGGTAGCAAAAAAGCCAATGTGTATTCTGTTCTTCAGCATGCACGTAGGCCATAAAGTAAGAGAATCATAAGACAAACCTTGAAATTTGTATATTTTTTTGCAATCTTTCTCTGTTTAATAATTGCTTAACAAGAAATTGATATTTCAGAACTGATATGTGACATACTAATAACAAGTCGGCAAGTAAAAAAGTAATTTTCTGTTATTTAAATGCAATACCTAAAGCAAAACCAGATTTTTCTAAACCAAGTAACTTTGAAGGCTACATGACTGAGTAATGAACTACTTACTTCTGAGAGCATAGGTTCTATTGGAAATTATAATAGCTTGCATTTAAATTAACTTTAATCAGATAATCTTGATGCTCTTTACAATTAGTAAGCAAACTGTTAATGCCTTATCAAAACAGTTCAATGATAATTAGATCCTTTTAAACAATATATAAATTAAAGGCCCAGGAAGGTTAACTTAATTTCCTGTTTATGCTCAAGTGCAAAAGTTAAGACAATAGAAAAAGGGCAGATCAGATCAGACTGGAAGGAAACAGATACTATGAAATTCAGGAAAGTTTAGGTAAAGATGGGGTCCAAAGTCCACTTACTCTGGTAAGAGCAGACATTTTTACAACCCCTTGACATACAATTTCACTTTTCCACTTCTACTGAAACCTCTTTTAACTTGATCACTCTCATTGGTCTTTTCTTTAGCTTTTCTTCATCCAAATCTGCGGCCCACTCTTGTTTTTCACTGACCAGACCAGTAGAATACTGGATGCATACCTGCTGATGGCTTAAGGATTTTTGCAGGTGCACTCAGTCATATATAAGACATTCTAGTTATTTGAGCCTTGCTTAAAACAAAGAGTGACCTACCATTTTGAAAAGAATCCCACATGCTTCCACTGAATAGAAGAAGCAGCAAAATAAGTGCCTGGAGAACCATAGAAAAACAGGAATTCTGGAAAAGGGAAGAACTTCAAGCTGCAAAGATGTGAAAAGGGGAGAATCAAACCTGGAGAAAAAAAAGAAGCCAAGCAGAGGGAATCAAGAATTATGCTAAACCATAAAAAAAAGGATGAAAACTTTTCTTCCCCCAAATAAATAACGAAGATATAAAGGAAAATGGAACAAAGAAAACAATGACTGGGAAAGAGAATGGAGGCAGCGTAACATAAAGAGAATGAGCTATGGGTTGAACAGAGATAGGAGGGAGGAAGAGCAATGAAAAAACCCACATTTTGTATTTAGATAGTTATATATATTTTTAGTACAAGTTTTATCTTTTGTGGCAGCCATAATTATGCAGAATAGCAGTCTGCGTCCTAAGTATCTAGTAAAAGCAAAAACAGTGGTTTACAGTCTTTCAGAGAACACATACGATGTGTCATAAGTTATGACATTTTTCAGCATGATATCTGTCATCATCAGTCTGTTCAGAAATTCATTGATTAAAATTTAGCTAAAGCCTGTGTAATTTTTATAGCACTTAGGTGGCAATGCTCTTGTTCAGACTTGATGATTTTTAAATAAATGTCTGACACCTGATGATATCCTGAAATCAATAAGCTGAGACAAAAGCTAGGAGAAATGGAGGAGTAGAAAAAGAATTGGTTTGCTCTGTAGTGGGTTTTAATCATCACTACGTTCTCTCACATAATGCTTTGTGCATCATACCATCTCTCTTAGCAGGAGAATAAGGTGTAAATGAAAACTTGCACCCTAAAAGGTTTTGAAGTCTTAAATAGCAGGATTAAAACAAGTTGTACTTGTTGTGGGAGAAGCTTGACTATAAGAAAACCATTCATTCTTTACTGCTGTCACAGAATCTTTCTTCTAACATTTGTTGGTTTATTTGTTTTTACTCTAAGGAATCATCACAGGCTTTTCATTGGACTCTACTTAAAAACATGATACATTGAACTAGTAACTCCAGAAGAAATAAAACAACACTTTACTGTTCTGAGGTGCTTAACCTCATGACACCTGCTGGGAATTCAATTGGCTGGGATATTTCCCTCAATACCAGAATTGAAAAGGTCTTGAAAGTAGCAATAGCTATTTACAGCTAGCAGACTCAATTTTAAGCAGGACAAATCCCCAAGCCCAATGCATTCCCAAAAGCTGGATTAGAAACAACCTGTATGGAATATAAAATTTACATTTCAGCTACAGGACCTGAGTGAAATCAAAGGAATAGCATAGGAAACTAGCATCTTTTTCTTAAAAAGGGGATCTTGATTCTAGTGTTGTGTTGATTATTGTAATCATAAGTTGGCTTGATCAAAAAGTCTTTCATATGTGGATGATTCAGCAACCAGATGTAGAACAAATCTTTTGTGCCAAAAGGTAACCAGTGGTCAATAATTACATCAAAACATATTTGGTTTCTCTAAAGAAGTGTTTAGATAAACATCATCTAAAGTTCAGCTAATATTATATTCAACCAAATTGTGCTTTCTCTCTTAAGAAGAATAAATAACATTGTATTCTATTTAGAAAGCATCCATTCCTTTTTAATTCTCTGCAGATGAATATAAAATATCTTGGTTTGTTGAGAGGTACTAGACATTTCCCAAATATTTAAGTAAAAGGGCTTCATTTATGATTGGTTACATTGGGCACATGAGTATTGCTAAAATGGTAACTGTATAGATTTTTTGTCTGCACTAAGCTTCTCAATTCTCTCTTCAAACATTTGAATAGTGCGATTAGCATCTTCATTTGTCAAGGGAAAATGTTAAAATTCAGATGGAACTCATCTAATTTTAATCATTTTGGAAATTAATATGGAGCTTCCTATAGAACGAAGTTAATCAAGCTCTTATTATTGTGATATCTGCATATATTTAATTCTAGCTAGTTCCACTGCACATTTCATGGAGAAATTTGTAAGGATATGCAGAGTATGGCCATTGTCATAATTGAAGAACTTCTGCCTGAACAATGTAAGGTCCTTATTTTGTACAGGACTCTAAAATCAGGAATCAGTTTGCTAGCTGAAATAAAGGTTCCTTTCAATACAAGTAAAAGTTAAAAGTATCCACCACTTTCAAATAAAAACATTCTTTGCATTGATAATTAATTTTGTAGTTATTTTTCTGGTCTATTATCAAACTGCTTTTCTATTGCTGCTACCTTATTATCAGGTTGTTTGTCCCAAGTTTGGATTATTCTGTTGTGGGTGGGGTTTTTTCCCATATGGTAAGCCTGACAGCTGTTGTTTTGTGGAAAGTTTACTCTTTGAAAATTACCACTAGCACTGTGCTGTGGCTCTGCTGCAGATTCACTGAAATGGAAACGAAGGAAAGGTGCCACTCAAAACAAACAGAAAGCTGATATCATTGCTGGCACAGCAGCTTCCACTGAAAAAATGAAAAAGGTGTTTGCAATCCAGCAGCACGGTTATGGTCTATGTCCTGCAGCAAATTCAAAGCCTCAGGACAGTTGACCAGATCTTGCCCTCAGGGAGGCAAAAAGCTGGGCTACCCTTTGGTTCAACCAGAGTTTTGGGATTGGTATCTGTTTCTTTTCCTAAGAGGTTAACATATTAAAGAGGAAAATGACCTCTTGTGAAAGGTTGTAGTTAATTCTGTCACACTCATAAATGCTAAAAACCAGAGGTTTAGATAAGGCTTTTCTCCTTGCTGATTTTCATCATCTTTTTTTTTCCTGGCTTGTTGTTTTTTTTTGGAGAATGTGTAAAGGTGTTTAAAAACAATAAAATAAAATTGCATCTTCAGCCGGTGGAAGGTAATGAGTGAGTATGCTTTTTGCATGCTCTCTTAGAAGAAACATATACAGAAGCAGAGGGATTCAGGTCATAAAAATGGTTTTGGTTTTGAACTTCTGCCTTGAGGCAGGGCTGCTGGCAGGGAGCAGAAGCAGAAACATGACTTTCCAGCTCTTTGAACAGTTCCTGTGTCACTTTGGTGAACCACTAGAAGATTAAGTTAAACATGGATGGTCTCATGACTTCAGAAGAGCTTACGGTGCTGTTTGAGGGAGATCTCTAGAAAATAAAAATGTCTGCTCCACTGAGGAATATGTGCATTCCTCTTCAACTGTGCTACATAAATCTGGAATTAAAGATGATGAAAAGTACACAATGTAAAGCCTGCATCACTGTTGACATTAAAGTGAACAGCTGAACTGTTGAAAAAATAACAACCTTAAATCTAAAATTCAGCTGTCATATTGATGAATTACATTAATTTATGTACATAGAGATCTCAAGAAAGAGCAACAGAATCAGACAAGTGCAAAACGGAACATTGATTACACAGGACCTCAGAGTATGCTGAGAACTAGCCACTATAGAGCTTGGATTTATTTATTCAATAAATTACTGCATTTTACCTAATATTTCAACTCTGTGTCAAATGCTTCATACAGGCACAAGGAATAACATCTTAAGGTACAACAAAGCAGTGAAACAGTGAATAAAGGAAAGGAAGAGACCTGTATACCTGCTATTCACATCACACAGAACTCAGCTGTATTGCAGATATAGTAATATTCATGGCTATGGAACTGTGATATTAAAATATAGCATATGTATCCTTAATAGACATTATAACTTTTTTTCCTTCGCTATCCAGCAGTTGTTGGGAAGGACATCTGTCTCATATAGGTTGACTAATACATAGTATATTCAATGCAGATGCCAGTTTTGGATGTCAGGAGTCCAATTTCACATGCTGTTGTGTTATGTACCTGACATTTTGCAGCTCAATATTTATCTGAATATTTCAGAAGAAGACTTTGTTTTTATTATATTCATTTAATCACACAAAAAAATTAGGTACTTTCTGGACAGCGTTCCATTATTTTTGTTATTACTGAGGGATTTCCAAAACAATAATAATATTATTGCTATTGTTAAAGTTAAAACTTTATTTTTTAACCTTCTCAAGGCACATAAATTCCCTACATATTTTCCTGCAGACAGGGCAGAAAGTCCAACAGATTTCACTTACAGAGTGAGTCTTCCTTCCTTTGATTTTTTTATGCAAAGCAAGGCAGTTGCATTGAGGAGAGGAGTAAGTTTGATCAGCCGATCTTACCCAAAAAGTTATCTAACACTTCCATGCCCCAGAGCTGCTGTTACTCCCTCAGAGTTCAGATTACTCAAAACCAGATTCTGGGACCATTGTCTGCTAACCCTGAACAGGTGCTGCCTTTAAGGAAGAAGAAATAGCCAACTCCTACTGTAAATCTCTACATTCTTCCATATTTTCTAACAGAAATGTGTGCAGACATCCTCAGCAAAGGATGTCTTAGAGATGTCTAAGCAATCAGGTTTTTTTTAAATTTTCTATTTAACTTTTTTTTTTTTTTTAAACACAGTAAATCTTTATTTCTTTAGAGAAAATTTAGCCAACAGCTTCAACACTTACAAAGATTTGGTCAAATTCTGTGAAAAATTCTCTCAAATTAAATGTCAACAGAAAAAAAGAGAACCATTAAATAAAAAATAGTAGTAACAGCTGTGTATGTTAGTAGGTCTTTTGCATTCCCTGGTGTTTTCTTTCACAGATGGGATATTAGAATACCAAAACATTCTTCACGGTGTTCAGTAACTTGTGCTATATTAATAGCTGATAATTTCTCCAGTTCATAAAGTCTCTAGTAACACTATAGACCATTATTAATTAAACAACAGAATAAAGCTTTGTGGAAAAGATTGGATAAGAAAGGAGGAGAATAACATTCGGATATCACAATGAAACCAAGTTTCATGGTTTATTTAGCTCCCACTTAAAAAATAGCATTTAATTATGCAGCAGAATAACTATATCCAAAAAAGGTAGCTCTTCAGAAAGAACAAATTATGACTCAATAGTGCAGTTTTATTGAAATATGATGCTGCAAAACTGCAACTGGGAAACTTCACTACTAAGCCTAAGAAAATATTTGGAGAAATTATTTATATCAGGCAACCATACTGGAATCACGTTGTGAAAAAAGCAATTCAGAAATTACAAAGCATTGTTGTTTTCCACAGGCACAGTCCAGTGTATTTCAGAGATTTCTTGGCCACACATGACCTGAAGTTCACGTTTAATTAGAGAAGTCCAGGAACCACTCCTAAAGTGACATCACTGTCATGACTGCCTAGAAAATAAAAAAAGGATCTTACTGACTATTAGGTGTTTTTCTTGACTCAGACACTGCATCAGGCTGCGATGTAGAAAATACAGGGCAGAGCTCCAGATTTGCAAATTTTAGCACTTGCTTAAACTTGGGTTACAATCGTTAGGATAAGACCGTTGTGCTTCTGTGAAGACAATACCTCCTGACACATCTCAGTCCACTTCATAAAGTGTTTCAATAATATTTTTATCTTAACAGAAAGTGAGACTGACTGCCTTATCACTTTTTCTTTATACAAGGCCAAAGGCTCATTGATGGTTGACATGCTCTCTTTTAAAAACACAGATTTAAGCAATATGAAACATTTTATAAAGTCAGCTTAAATAATGATAATAAGGATAAGAATTTTGAAATATTGGTGAAATCATGAGGCAGCTTTTGATATTGTAGCTTTAGCTTATGTTCAGTACCATGGGTTCTGCTATTTTCATCAAAACTTCTTTGTGACCTATTATATCCACAGAGGTTCTCATACTCAAAGAGAGTCCAATTTATCATCTTGGTGTAGGTGAGAGCCTAGTTTCTAATCCTTTCTGAACTGGCCATTTCAGAGCAAAATTTTGCACACCAAAATTCTTTCAGTGGTGATATGAAAAAAAAAATGAATGTGGCATGGTAGGGCTCCCTCCTCCATTTCCCGCCTCTCCCCTCCAGATGTTACATTCCTTTCTCTTCAAGACAGTTCAGTTTTCAAGGGTTGTAATACAGCTGTAGAAGGATGGATCACACCAAAACCATAGCTAAACTGGAGCCACCTCTTCACCACCATAATTTTACTGTAAGCATGGTCTTTTGGAAATGGCATTTTTTTACTATTGAGGATCCTCAACATGGCTGATACAGGTAAGTTGAATGTAGGGCTCTAATGGCATTGTAGGTTAAGTGAAAGCAGGGCACAGCAGTAAGTGCAGGGCACCTGGAGAGGATGGAAATTTTACCCTCAAGCATTTACCCAGGCTAGAATATACCCATAGTAATTGTAGCACATTATACAAGATGATAGACAAAGACTGTAGGAAACATGTATCAGCTTCAAAGGGAAGGGAAAGGAATAATTACAGACCCGTGAGACAGTCTGATGTTTGTCCAGCTCCTTTTCAGAGTGAAGCCTTAATCGGAAAAGCCGTTGTATTTTGGTGCTTCTGAAGCACGGTGACTGCAAAGCCTTAGAAGCTTTAATAAGAAAAAGGAAACAGTGCCACCTAACTGTGGAAACTGTATTTTTTTTTAACTCATTAAAGCTGAACAAACAGATATTTTGTACTTTAAAGCTTGGAGGAGGGTAAGAATCCTGCCTATAATTCAGGTGTTATTAGTGCCTGCCTTTTCTAAAATCACTACTGGGAAAATCTAATTTTCAGAAGAAAAGTCTTCTTTTAACAAGCATGTGTTAAAAATTTGTGGTTTTTTTCATTTGAAGGCAACTAATTGAAACAGGATTCATACTTAATTGAGAAAACCACCATACGTGTATGATGAAGTTTTACTTTAAGGACACTAACTACTCCCTTTTAAACATAATATATATTCTCTACGAATATACAGACATTTGCATGTTTGCTTTTTCTGTATTTCTTTCCATCAGAATTTATTTTCAGAATTGTCACTTTGGATTCTGTAGTAGAAAAAAGCAAAGCTTGTTGTGACTAAATATCATAACAGTCCCTTAACTGAGAACAGAATGGGAGTTTTGTGAAACTTTTCGCCATAATGACTGAATGTATTTAGCACTGTCAGGTGAATCCTTAGGTAGTGTAAATCCTTGGCAGTGTAAATGCCCATCCAGACCTGAATTACACATGTGTAAGCTCATAGCCCAGTTTCCAAAACCATTCTCACTGCAAGTACCTGTGCAAAAACAACACACAGGATTTATGAACCAACTACAGTTGTCCAAGTACCTGAATGAAAAACAACAAAGAGGAAATACTTTGAAAAAATTAGTCAGAACATGAGTCATAAAGCTCAGTGAATGTCATAAATGCTAAACTGTTATCATAAATCCAGGTTTTTTTGCAATGAAAAGAATTTTTATGCTAGTAGATACTTTTATTTTAAAGTATCTACTATAAATTCAAATGTACACATTTTGAGTAAGTTGTTTTCTGGTTGCAACAAAGAAAAATGTGATGTAGTGGGCCCTAGAGTTCATATGTGTTTGCTCTGAAGAGGAAAAAACATCCTCTTTCTTGGCATCTTATTCTTATACCTTCACTGAATCTATTGCTTATCTTCTTATACTTACACTTCTTCACATCACAAACCTCTCACAAAGAAGAGGGTGAAAATGTGCAGCAAAATGTCCGTTAGCTGAAAATGAAATTATTTTTTTTAAGAAAACAAGCTAATAGTATGCTCTCAGGCATGAGATTTTTAGCTATTTGCTTTGATGTTTCCATTGTAAAGAAAACTTAATCTTGGTGTCATTTTGCATGATTTTGCCTAACAATGAGTTTTGTTGACTAACAGTGTTATAGATGAGAATCTCTTTACTTCAAAGACCAGAACCCATCTGACATTCTCAAATAACATTGAAGTATTCAGAAAAGCAAAGTGTAGCATATTCTACCACAGTGAAAAGAATTACACTCGAGTCTGATGCTAAGCACGAGATATCATTCCCACATTTAACATTTTTTGTATGCTCTTTATCCAGCACAGAAATATGCAATTATTTCCTTTTGAACTTTTTAGCTTGACAGGAAAACATCAGAAAAATATTCTTATTGGTAATAATATCTCTATGTGATTCTTTTCAAAATTGTCTCTCACTTTTTACTTCAGAAATGTGCTGGGAATAATGCAAACATACAATTCTGGAACTTAATGCTTGAAAGATTTCATGTATCTGTACATCTAGGAGAACCTTAGATTCATTTCTGTAATACCAATGCCATGAATGGAAGCCTGCCTGTTTCAGGGCTATGTACTTTGAATATGAAATAGCCATATCTAAGAGCAAATTGTGGCTGTGGAGACAGAAGTCATAATCTGTGCAACTGCCTGTGAAAGAGATCTAATTATCTCTCAGAAAAACTAAACTGTTTTTTGGGGGTATTTTTGAGATTCCACACCACTTTAGAAGTTAAAAAAAAATATATATTCTATGTGTCTAATTTAAATTGTAATTTTATCATTAAGAGAAAAAGAGAAAATGTTGCTATTTCATTAAGTTTCTGTATTAAGTATAGCTACACTATTAATGTACACGGAGAAAAGTCTTCTCTTGGATTGGAATTTATTTTATTGATTTCCTTCTTCAGCTAATAAGATGAAAAAAGGCAGCAAACCCCAGTTTACACTGAAGTAAGTGCCACTGGGCATCTCTCAGCAGGTGGTTAGTTATTGTATTGGACATCGCTCGTTTTTCTTGTGTTTCATTCCTTTTCTCTCTCCTCTTTTCATTAGTATTATTATTATTTTAAGTAGGTAGTATCTCAGTCTCTAGATAGTAGCCTCATTATTCTGACTAGTATAATTAATATCAGTAGTATTATTATATTTTACTTTGTTTCAGTTATTGAATTGTTCATATCTCAATCCCTGAGTTTTGGGGTTTTTTTCCCAATTCTCTTCCCCATCTCACCCGGGGGCCAGGTGTGAGTGAGTGGCTGCATGATGCTTAGTTGCTGTCTGGGGTTAAACCATGACAGCCCTTTTAGGCACCCAGTGTGGGGCTGCCTCACATACATCACCTCCTCCTTTGGTGACATTTCAAAATCTTTGCCTTCTGGCCAGTCAATTATCACTTCCAGGATTCCTGGATGACTGGGATTTCCTATTAGAGCTTGTGTTATCAGTGTGACCCAGTTACTCCATGTAGCATCAGTTACATGACATGTCAAGGAGACCCCTTGAACATCCAGCCCAGCACCAGCAGCTGCGGTGCCAGGAGGAGCTGTGCTTTAGTGGCCTGACTCATCTATGGGACATCCCTTCAAAAACCAGGTTTTCCACCCTGGGCAGCAGTATCTTGCCACAATGTGGCAGCCCAGATGGGTTTACCTCTGCACTGCCAGTTATCCTGTTTCCATTGCTACAGAGACCCTCAGCAGGGCATTTGTCAGCATCCATGAGCCCCCACAAAGGTAAAGTATTGTCAATTTTTCTCATCCAGCATCTCGTTCAGACTTCATGCTACTTCAAAAGTAACAAAAAAAAAAATTCCATTTGTCTAATGCAAATGATAATTTTCTCATTAAGATAAAATGGACAACAAATGTTACTATTTTATTCCGTTTCTGTATTAGGTGTTAGCTACACTATTAAGGTACACACAGAAAAGTCTTCCCTTGGGCTGATATTTATTTTACTGCCTCTCTTCTTCAGTCATTAAGTTGGAAAAATGCAGCAAAACCAAGTTTATGCTGAAGTAAGTGCAGCGTGAAGGAAGCTAAGGAAGTGAAGGAAGCAATATTTCAAGAAAATATGATATCAGCACTCAAACAGGAGAGTTAGAATATCACTCTGCTCTTCCGTCTTGCTCGCACACTTGCAGTCCCCCCATTCCCTGCCTCTGTGCACACAGACACTCACACATCTAGTCAACTGCTGTATAACAAAAGCAACTACAAGAGATAGAAGTGATTGCCACACTCCTTCAAAAGGATTTTTTAAAAATATTTTATAATATTTTTAAATATTATACGTACGTATAATGTCTTTTATGTACGTATATGTCTTTTATGTATGTACATGAACACACACACACATATATTTATATATATACTGGGAGATGTATTGGCATATTTCCTTGCACTAAGGAAAATAAAGGGTGAGTGCCATCCACAGAAGAAAACAGGATGAGCTTGCCTCTAGCACCGTGATCTGGAAGTCATAACATGTGCTTTCTAGCAAAAGGACACCTGAGAAGTGCCAGCTAGAGACACTCGCCCTTCCCTTATGTCCTTCCTCTCCCCACCTAACATGAACAGAAACAATCTGGCACCCTGACACAGTCTGAATGCGGCTACTTTTACAAGACTTCCAAGATAGCAAACCCCATACAGCTCAAGACCTCTCAGCTGCTTGACATTTTCTCTCAAAATAGATTTTCTAAGTAGGAATAACAATCCACATGGATATTTCTGCAGCTGTCTAAAAACAAATAAATTTGTATCCTGAAAAATTACAATTTGAACACATAAGTCAAAGTTAATTGGTTAAGGAAAGGTTGCTCTTCTACCTCCAAAAGCACTCACATATTTTCAGTCTGAAGTAGAAATAAGTTTGAAAAAAAAATAAAGAAAATAAGAGGAAAAAAAGCCCCTACACAAGAGACACAGTGCCTGTCTTAACTGCAATCACCTGAACTGGTTTAGCACTAAGCAAAAATCATGGTTTGTATCTGTAGAGCCCTTAGCATATCCTAAGCTCTGTTCTAAAAACAAGTTCAGAATCACTGGATGTGTATATGTATCATTTTTACCTTGACTAGCAGAAGAGATTTGTCATGCAATGGAGAAGAGGTGTGCTCTTTAACAATAAATATTAACAGCCTGAAACCAAAAGAATTTTAATTTCTTGTAATTTATTTCAATGCAATTTCCCTGATTTTTTTGTTGTTGTTGTTATTTAAAATAAAAAATATTCCTAGTTGCTTTCTGTCATAAATACCACGCAGACTCAGAATCCCCTGTGTGCAAGATTTAGGCACATAGTAGCTGCTAGGCTAAGGCTTGGTTGTTGGGATTTCACAGTGCAGTTGTTTACACTATATATTTTCTCCTGATAGCTCTATAAAAGTTCCCAATGCATTACAGATGTTGCTGTTGGAAGGAGGAACAGTCTACTGGTCAGATCCCAAGAGGTTCATAGAACTTGTTATATTTTAATGGGAGTCAGTGGGAGGCAGGTAAACTGCAAATACTTATTATCACTCAGGCTGTGTACCACATCGAAGACAAGATACAACAAGAAATGCTGACTAATGCCAGCAAAAAGGAAGATGAAAAGTAGAAAAGAAGATTTCCCTAGAGGTAATACAACAGATATGGGGAAATCTATGTCAGTGTATAGGATTGGACCCTGCTGCTTGTTCAGAAAAATAATCAGAGAGGCAGCTCAACTTGGTATTAGAGGACTTCCTGTGTGTAAATGGAACCAGCATGTGACATATCAGATACCAAGGCCAATGTGGGAAAGTAAAGTCAAAGGTCCTTATGCTCTATCTGTTCTTGGCTGCCGAAATTGTCCTGTGGGTGATAGGCAGCTGGAGGTGAGTTATACCAGCCTAAAACTATTCTCACTTATTATATAGAACTGGAGAGCTGTGAAGCTGGTAGTTCAGCTGCATTATTTGTTCTCACCTTCCAAGCACCTGCTATGATTTCAGCTTTGCTGGTCCCAAGCAGGGTGACTAACATGGAATCCACTAGCAACACAGCCTGGCCTCAAGAGGAGATGTAAGCTGACACTGTGTCCCTTGTGAAACAAGCCACCACTTAGATCAAGAGGCTGAATTTGGGTCACAGAACTGAGCAGGAGCTATACAGGTTGCTAAAGGATGGCTCAAAGCTGTACACCAGGGCTTGTGGAGAGGTCCTCTTATTCAAAAGAGCACTCAGAAGAAGAGTTTCTCTTGTCCTTGCTATGGTTATCACTGAAATCATTAGGAATGTTAAGAATTATTCTCATTCCTAACTTTTGAATCTCTTCCTCATATTCATCCATTTCATTAATGAGAGCTTGTCTTCCTGTCTTCCTTTCTGTTTCATCACGGGCTTTCGCAGTTCTGTATTTCCAGGTTGTCTGAATGACAGTCAAAGTAACAGGCATTTTCCTAAATATCTGTCCCATCACCTCACATGGAGGCTATTTCAAAATGAGGTGATGCTGATATTTATCTCATCTTTTTATGTGAAGAATCTCTAAAGCTCTAATTTTTCTGTCAGAGCTGCTGGGCTGCTTCTGTTTCTTTTGGGTTTGTTTTTGACGCAGTGACCAAAATTCTGTATAATCTACTCATTTGGAAAATATGCCAATGATTTCTGTAATGGCGCTGCCTTTGCTGCTTTCTGTACTTCTCTTCATGCAGCTTACTAATAGCTCAATAATACAGCCTAATTTTCTCTCCAGTATATCTCTGAAGCTACAAAGACATGCTGTTAGAGATTTTCAGCAATTTTTGAAAACCTTATTTCACCTAGATCAATCATGTTCAAAATCACGCCTCAGCATTCACTGAACTACATATGTTCAGACAGAGTTTCTGTGGCCATTTAGTAGGGTTCATTTATTAATTTGGTAGAACCATCTGACAAAGAACACTCTTCCCTTGCTGGCGAATTATTTGTTTCATGTCTACAGGAGGAGTCAGGAGTCTGAGGTTACATCTTGGCAACTAAGATATTTAATCACAGAATAATTTGGCAGGCTCTCTTATGAGGCTACTAAGTTTTTGTCTTTTGTTAGAAATTCTTGCCATTAATTGCTGAGAATAGTATGATTGATAAAACAGGGAAAGATTAAATGCTATACTATGATATTCACCATGTGAACCTACTGACAAATATATGCCTTAGAATGCTCTTAACTATCAAAATGTATATTAATTTTTTTTTCTAGAAAAGAAAACAATATTTATTTTTAACAATCACTTGCATTAATACCGGCTTACTGACTGTTCAGATTCACAAATAAATATGAGATTCTTGGAAAACACTTCTGCATATGCTATTTATTCCTTCAGCATTTGTTGCAAAAGTACATCTACAATCACATTTCATAACCCCTAGGCCTTTTGGAAACCTTTCCAGAAAGCTTGTAATATAAGCAAGAATGAAATGCTGATCCTTTTGAAGTTTTGTCATGGACTTCAATTAATTCAGAATTCAATTCTTATGTTACTGCTGTTTGAAAAATGGGAAGTAACCTCCTCAGGGACATTAATTAAGTGAAAACAAGAAAATATTAAAGCTACTAATATGCTTTTCTTATGTTTATTGTTATAGGTTTGGCTAGCTTTTAATATGGATAGAATCCATCTGTTGCTCATAATGCCATATTTTTCTGTCAGTTTATTAAAAAAGAATATGTAGTTACGGATCCATATCCTCAAAATGATAGAGCAGGGCTAATTTTGTTAAAGAATAGTGTATGCAGAACTGCTCTTGACCACGTGAATTCATATTTCAGAACCTTGTTCAAATCAAAATTAGCCTTGCTGTAGAACTTGTCAGCCATGTCCCTCATGTTTACCCTAAGGTCTTTTTACAATCCTGAAACAATGATAAACAATATTCAAATGGCTACAGTTCCTCATATACGCTCACATTTCTGTTTTATATCATCCAGGGGACTTCAAATGCAGAACAGATTTTTGTGAAGCAGCCATCTTTCACAGAATATTTAACTTCCCATTTCCTTCAGTCTATCTATGTTAACAGAAGCTTAAAGTACTAATGTTACTCTTGGAAGACGACTTAGCTGTTATTCATGACACATTTCCTGTAAGCTATATAAAACCAAAATTAGCACAGCTACAGCTTCTTAATATATCTGGCAAAAAACATGGGATTTTGGGAGTTTTGGCAGAAAAGTTGCAGTAATACCACACAACTGGTTTGGTAGCCTTGTGATTATCACCCCATGATACCTTCAGAATTCAACTTGTCAGCCCATTTTTCCACTTAGCAGGTCACCAACTGGTGAAAATACTACAGACTTAATATTTTTCCAGAATGCAGTTGGTCACCAAGATCAGTTCATAGAGCTAAAAGCTCCTAACTATTCTTTCTTGGCTAAAAAACAATTTGTGCCATTTAAAGGCTAAAAAAAGAAAGAGAAGAACAGAGAACTGTGTAGCCCATGCTTTTTCCAGAGGCAGTTATTTAGTGTTGGAAGGTTAAGAGTCAGCACTGGCCCATATTTTGTAATGCCATGGTAGTATTGATACAAGTGCACATTTCTTGTCACAGTGCAGCATTCACAAGCAAACTGAGGAGACAGACATCAGTCTGACTCTCAGTGATTTAATGCAAACCCATTGCATACCAACTAGTGCATTTTTCCAAGGTTCACACACTGAATCCACGTACAGTTTTCCCATTTACTCTCATGTTTTCACATGCTAACAAGACTGACAGTACTTGAGCTGAATGCATGTCTTCCTCACGTATGCAGAAACAGTGTTCACCTGTCATGTGCACCTCTGATTTAGAGCTCATGGAAAGTGCCAGGCAAACACTTAAGTATATGCTGGAATATCAATCTGTTTTTCTCCAGGTTTATTCTCCCTTTTTCCTGAGTTCCAAATGAAAAACCTTTAAAAATTTCACTGTGACAGTAATACCCCTTTACCTGTAAAACTGCTCCATTTAATCTTAAAGCTGTGATTGCGACTGACAGACTGTGTTCACTTTCTGGAGAAAGATTTCTGCTTCCTTTGAAAGGTATTTTTGTTTGGTTGATTGGTTTTTTTGTCTATTTTCATTTTGTAAAATGAAATGCCATGTTACACTGTCAGATGAATGAATTCTGATTACTGTATTTATATCAAAGCTGTCTACAATTGCTTCTCCAGAGATCAAGTCGCAGACATGATACCACTCTTAACAAGCAACAGGACTCCTTGCAAGCATCATCTTTCCTTCACAGACCTCAGGGAACAGGAACAGGATCCCCCAAAATGGTTGAAATGTATGTAGTTATTATAGTGGGTATTTCAGACAGTTTTAATCTCACAATAATATTAGTAGGAAGGGGCCTCCTGTTCCAAGATGAGTCATCTGTGAGATCCGACCAGGTTGCCCAGGGCTACGTCCAGGTGGGTCATGAAAACCTCCAAGGACAGAGTCTGTACAGTGCCCCTGCCTATCTGTCCTCAGGCGTAAAGCCTTCCTTGACTGTTGTTTCTCATCCTCCCACCACAACTCCCTCTTTAATGAGCTGGCTATTGTTTTCTGGGTAACTCTGTGTGTACCAGGAGCCGCTGTTAGGTACCCCCAAAATCTTCTTATCTTCAGACTAAACCAGCCCTAGTCCCTCAACCTCACACTACAGGACAAGTGCTCCAGTCCCAACCATCCTGGTGGCCTTCCATCCAGCCTCACTTGTATACAAGAATGTAGCAGAAGTGTCAAAAACTCTGCTAAAGTCACATTAAGTTACATCTGCTGCCCATGCTTTATCCATCCCACCACCTTCTACTCCTTCACATATACAGACATCATTGATAATTAGTGCTTCTGCTAACTTTCATCAAAACCAAAAAATTAGGAAGTTGTTAGAAAATTTTATTCAATGTTTTTGCTAGGGAAGTTAATTTAATATAGTGCACTCTGTGTGCAGAGCTATTTAAATATTTTGCATTAAATAAAATATCTAAAAATGGGAATTCTCTAAAGTAAGAGATTATAATTCATGCAGATCCTGTTAGAGGGAGTATTCATGTAAAATGAAAAATGTGTGAACTATATTTACTGTAATATTTCTTTCCTGATTTGAAAATCCACTCCCTATTTCAGCATATTAAAAATTTATTTATTATGCTTATTGGTATTATGCTTCAAAAGTTGTTGCTGAAGATGAAATATAGTCTTAATTCTGCACATCTTTGATATAGATATTACTCCAATAGATTATAGTTTACAAAAAATATTTTATACAAAAGGATTGGGTTAAATAAATCTATTTTATTATGATATTTAGTACCAATAGTAATAACAGCACAACATAATACACGTGAAAACTAGTAACACCAGGAGTTTTTACATATATATTATTCCATTGTCTTGCATTTCTGACTTCAATTGTTCTTGATATTAATGTACCGTGCTGTGCATATTCAGACATAGTTTCATAATTGGATATATTTTTTGGCCCACAGTAATTTCATCAGAAAACTGTAAGTACAGAAAACTTTTTAATGCTATCTACAAAAGTGTAATTTCCTGGAAAAGCAATATTCACAATAGTATATTATTCAAATGGATAATCAGTTAGTTAACTGGTGCATGCCTTCATAATTTTCACTACTTCTCCTGGCTATGTTTTCCTTTCCTTGTCTGCATTTTCACCATACATCACTGTCACTACTTAAACAGTCCACTCATAAAGAGGCTAAATTTTCTAAGTTTTCAGAACTGTTAAAATAACATTATGTATGTTCTTTCTTTCCCGGTTGCTTTTCATGTCCTGACTTCTAATAAACATCAGTGAGGCCATGATTATGAAATCCTGCTTATCCATGTCCAGAAAGGCAAATAGTCAGTATGCCAAAGTTGATTGCAAAGTATAACCTAATTAATAGGAGGAAAAAAGCTGCTTTGTTGCGAAAAAATCCAATCAAATTGGGAATAAAAAATATCCCCAAGGATTTTCAAAAAAAAAAAGAAACAAGCTTCAAAAACCTTGAGCATGGAAGAGGCTTCCATTAACAGAAAGCATCTGATGTTACATTGAAGTATATAAATGAAGAAGTAATTTCAGAAATTACTAAAACCCAAGTTATCCCTTTCCCAAGTGATTGACGTAAACAACAAGTTATGATCTTGCTTTGATTATTGTCAAGTTGTAGTCATGGTAGAATGAATCAACTCTGATGATTAAAGCATATTTCTCAGTAAGTGAAGGTTCACATCTTCTTACAGTAGACTCAGTCATAGTTTCATAATATTTTGAATAATCAAAATTCAGCTCTGCTTATGGTTGTGGCAGCTGCTGATCTGGTTGGCTATTTATCGTTCTAAGTTTAACTTGAATGATAAAGAGAAGCAATCTGTTAAACTAGAGAGACTAAATAAAATTAAAATTATTAAATATTTGCAGTCTACATAATGTTTATATTGCATAAATAACAGGAAGGGTCACAAATCTGATTTCACTGCAGGCTCTTCAGCAAAATGTATTGTATCTACTTAGAAGCATTTAACTAGCAAAATATCTTCTCATTTGTATCTTCAGGCCAAGTGTGTTAGAATAAATTACCTCAAATCAACCTTAGATTTGGTGTCTATTTATAAAGAATGATCATTGTTGATTAGTAAATGACTGTGTAGGTGCTATATAAAATGGAAATATTTTAGATTAACTGTGAAATGTGGAAATGCTGAAGAAGATGAGAAATTTTCCTTCATAGCTTTATGATAAAAGCTTATCTGTGTCAAAGATGTCATATTGTTTGCCACTGTTTTTATTGTGTGTATTTATAAAGTTCTAGCTATTATAATTGCTGCAGTAAACAGGACAACACTTAGTAAAGTGATCTCAGTATCCCTGTATAATACTATACAGCTGTAGTCACATGGTCTTCAATCATGTGAACTAAAAATTAGGTCTTGGATTAAATCTGTAATTGGGAATAGATGCCTGTGTCCTCTTATTAAGCTGTGGAATAGTCACAAAATCAAAGAATGAGTCAGATTGGAAGGGACCATGCAGGTCATTTCATCCAGCTTCCCTCCTCAAGCAGGATCATCCTTGAGCACAGTGCACAGGATTGAGTCCAGGTGGCTTTTGAATATCTCCAGGGAATGAGACCCCACAACCTCTCTGGGCACTGTTCCAGTGCTTGGTCACCCACACAGCAAAGAAGTTCTTCCTCATATTCAGGTAGAACTTCCTGTGCATCAGTTTCTGCCCATTGCCTCTTGTTCTATTACTTGGCAAGACCAAGTGCCAGGCTCCATCCTTTTGGCTTCCTCCCTTCAGATACTGATTGACATTGATGACACCCCCTCTCTGTCATCTCTTCTCAAGGCTGAACAGGGCAAACTCTCTCACCCTTTCCTCATAAGTTAGTTTCTCCATCTCTTAATCATCTTTGTTGCCCTTTGCTGGACCTGCTCCAGGACCTCCATGTCTCTTTTGTCCTGAAGAGTCCAGAACTGGACACAGTAGTCCAGATGCGGCCTCACTAGGGTTAAGTATAAGGACAGAATCACCTCTCTCAATCATCATAACATAGAAACAAATGTAAATTAATTATATTTTTTAAATTATCATATTTTACTAAAACAGCTTTAGAAGCTAGGGCAGTTATTTTATCAAGGTCTTTATGATTCTAAAAATAGTCTAAATAGTCTAAAATAGTGATGACTTTAGAATAAGATTAGATAATCAGGGAGATTAATTTCTTCCTAAGTCATCCCCCTAATGAATAGAATGTAGCTCAAAAAAGTGATTATGCAGTGATGACAGTATAAAATCAAATAAATTATTTGTTTATAGGTGTCCTTTTACAACAACCTTTTTTTGTTGAATGAAAAAAAGATCTGAAAATCTGTTTTGATTAGCGTGAACTCCAAATAAACTCAGCTACTTCCATTAGAAATCAGATTTTAATACAGTTTCACCCTTCAAGTAAGATATTTTAAAACTGGAACATTGAATACTTGTGGGATGAGAAATGAAGTCATAGAAAGCAGTGATTCTGATAAGTGCTGGGTAATGACCTCAGAATTTCTCATAAGAAATGTTATTACTTGATTCTGGCTCTATAATAGCTTTAGCTATTTATGTGGGGATGGTGACATGAAAGTAAGGAATTTACTTACAAACTGCTCAGCTTGAGGCAGTTGATTGTGCTTCAAGATGATTATGAAAACGGGAGAAATTTCAAAGTACACTGAAAGATGCGGGAATTGGATAACAACACTTCTAATAAATATGTAAGGACCTTTGCTCATTTTGATGCCCAAGAAGACCACAAGAAACTTGACCACTGTGTCTAGGTACAGGAACAATATGAGGTCTTAAGTGTCTGATGAGCTGATAAGAAGGCCCAGCTGCTGCAACTATGAAGCTATGGAAACCAATGTGGTTTAATATTCATCCAGTTTAACCATGGAAAGTGGTGAATAGGCCATCGCCAAAAATCATTAGCGTGAAACAGCAGAGTTTTTATTAATATCTTCAGAGTGCTCTTTATGTGGACATAGGAGCACAGATGAGCACATATTTTCAAACCTCCATGTGATAAATGTGTCGGGTAAGAGCTTAGACAAATAATAATCATGGTCTACTAGAGCTTGAAATGTGGGGTTCTGAATTCACTTGTTCACCCATTTCCACTGGAGCTCCTAACCTGCTTCTGACACTGGTAGGTTTATTTATGTTAAAACAAGTACTATAACTAAACCTCAGGTTCCAAGTTTCATTTAGTGTCTCAACAAAGCTAAAGTGGATGTTTTTCCCAAAGCATCACTTCTCTTTTGCTTCTGCTTTGTTTATAAGCCTTCTCTTGAAGCATCAGTAGCTGGTCATCTCTGAAGACAGACTGAGCTGGATGGGCATTGTCCTGAGATAGCACAAAAAATTCATGCAACAACATTCGTCATTTCCTGCACTACTTTCTGTCTGTTTTGATCTTATAACTTTAATTGAACATATAATGTGTGAAAGGTTAAGTAAACACTGCTAGCAGACAATACGCATTTTTGCTGTGGTAGTTCAAAACATCTTGCTCAATACATCCTGTGTTTTGGCTGCTTTTTCTTCTTCCTGCTGCTTTTGATTCTGTCCAATGTAGAAAGGCTTTTAGGTTACTCTTAAAATCTTTGTTCCTATCAAGTAGCATCTTCCAGTTTTCTTAATTCCTTGCTCTGATTTGCTGCAGTGATCTCACCAATTAGTTCATTGACTCTGGCTCTAGCTCATGTTCTTTCCCCATGAGCATAATGCCATTTAGATTCTATTTGTAAAGGTAATTCTGGAGAATAGTTACCATTTTGGTGGTTATGGCATACCAGCTAGTGTACTGTTGTGATTTTCTTTATCATCACTAAAAAATATGTTGTATATATTTTCACCTTTAAGACATGTATAGGCAATGCAAGTATATACATTTTTGTGACAATTTTCCAATTGTAGGATTCAGTGAAGTTGCTAAATTGCCTGACGTGTTTGTTATCAGCATAGTCCAAGATTTTTTCCTCACGTTTATATTCTAGACAAGCCTCCCTATTTCTTTTTCATATCACTTAAGATACAAATAAGTGTATCCTTTTGATTTCACTTTTCAATGATATTTAAATTTGTCTAGCTCAAAGAAAAGAACACAATTAAAACTTGTCTGCTTGTGTAACGCAGTACTGACAGAAACAGAAATCAAATCTTGATTGATTGTAGGGAAAAAAGTATATTTATAGTCATCGTGGCAAATTGTTTCAGGTTTCTTCATAAAGGAAGAAATTAGGGGTACGAAATGGTTTCTTATCCGAAGTCCTTGAACACAGAGAAAATCTGGAAATGTGTTGAAAGAGAGAGGCATTGGGAGAGCTCTGACACACTCTTGCAACCTCCAGTTTAAAGCTCACCTCAAATGCATAATACCAGAACTACTGAGCTTTGTGACACAATTGCTGATGATTAGGCCTAGCAGTGGACAGCTGTGACTGGTTAAAAGTATATTTTATTCTTCCCTTTGTCAATGGTTGTGCAGAGGGAAGAGGGAGCATCTGATTTGAGAGAAGAGCTGCTGTAGGAAGGTAATTCATGAAATGCAATTTCGTTGCTGGAATATACCCGTGCATACTAAACAAGTCCAGTCCACAATAAGTGACTATTCTGATCCCATGGCACTAAATTCCCTTTGAATGTCATTGAGGGGATATAGCTGTTACTCCCCACCAAAGGATGCAGGATTTCTGTTCAAGGAAACTGAGACCTAGCTGACTGGGCAGCTGTCAAAAATATCTATCCTGAAGTCAGAAAGAAATACAAACATATTTGTATTTCGAAGTAAGAATAGGTCAAAAGTTGTCTAAGAAACTACAGTGAATACACTGCCATATATTTATTTGAGACGAGTTGTCATAAAAATAACTGGAATTTTCTTACAGATGAGAGAAAGAAAGAAGGGAAAAAAGAGAGAAAGAAGAGAGAAGAAAGAAAGGGAGAAAGAAAGAGAGAAAGAAAGAAAGGAAGAAAGAAAAGAAAGAAAGAAAGAAAGAAAGAAAGAAAGAAAAAAAGAAAGAAAGAAAGAAAGAAAGAAGCCCCTACTTCCAATGTCAGTGTCCTCTACACATAAACATATTCATTCACAGCTATTATTCTGAGCAGCATGTACTGCAGTCTCATTCTGTAGTCTAATTAAAAATGTGCTATCTGTTGCACTTCTGCCAAAAGAAAAATCATTTGTCAGACAGTAAAAGAGATCTGACTTACCTCACCTGCTGTCAGAAACATATTACATCAATTCAATGTTTCTGTCCCAGAGCCACCAGACGGTCTCTAGTCAGCTTTTGAATCGTGGAGTCAGGTTGATGCTCAATGTAACAATGTGAATGGATTTTAAAGGAAAGGGAATTCCACTGCTGAGGAAGCCATTCCCTGAGCAGTGGGACATTTTGGGAACTCATTTTTAGTGCTATCTTTTTTCACTGCATTTTGCTGCATTGCACTTGATTAGTTGTCTTCTATATAAAAATTAGTACTGGAGAGAAAGGAACACCACTACACATATGAATGTGTGGTTTAAAAATATGCTGTCATGGTAATGCCTGATTGGCCACCAGTTGCTCAAATTTACTTAGTTTTTGGAGGAAAACAGACATTTCTTTCAAAAAACCTGGTGAGTAAAGGCAGGTGTTGGACAGTAACTGAAAACAGAAGGGAAATACTGTGTTCAAGTGATTCAGTTTTGTTCCATCTGCAGAAGTGTATTCTTTAGTAGAAAGATAGCATCACAACACTAGTCAGTGCAATTGATACTGACTTATACAATTAGAATGATTTCACCAAAATCGTTTTCTGTTCAGATTCTCAAAGGCGTTTAATCACCCAAAGATGCACAAAGTAGGCATTTTTCTTAGAATTTTTCAGAAACCATGAAATATTAAGCACAAAGATATTAGAAGAGGAACAAGAAAATGCCTCTGGGTACCCTCTGTATAAATAGGACACATCTGCAGCCCTATAATATCCTTATGATGTAACTCTTTGAGGAATTGCCATGAGCTCTCCACAGTGCAAAGACACACCAGGAGTGCTTAGAAGCTCTGCAGAAGTAAAACTCTAATACCATATTCACTCACAGGAGGAAAAGAGTAAGTGTCATTTTATTATCCTTTTATTTGACATTCATTTTCTTTCATCAGTAAAAAATTCTTCATAATAGCGACTGCTAGTTCTTGCCTCTTAATAAGGCATGACGGATATTTCATTGAATTTTATAATTGAAAATATCTTCAAACATATTCAAAAAAGGCCAGTGTTATTTAACCAATTAGATCATAATAACCATCACCAATGGCAGGGGTGCTTCTCTCAGCATCTCTCACTTCTCTGCTGATATTGCAAAGAATTCCAGCATAAGGCTTCAGGAAGAGGGAGAGAGGGGACTTTTTTTCAAAGCTCAAAAATCTTTCAGCTGTCTGTTATCACATGAGACCTTCACAAGTGCAAGATTTTTTTTTTTAACTGAGTGTGTTTTATTCTCCTGACTATTAGTTGACCATCTCTGTGACGTGAGGGACCATTTGTCCATATAGTGTTGGGCACTGGAGGTCACTGCAAGGCAGAGGGAACAGCAGAGGATGGCCAAGCACACTTGGCTGGTTTACCCATAGCTTTTCATCAGGTGAGCTCTTGGGTTTAAATCAGACTTCTGTCAAGTTCAGCACTAAACCCAGTCAAAACTTCAAGAATAATCCCTACGTAGCTTTAAAAGAGTAGAGAGAAAAGTATTATTTATTTATAAAGTTCTCAAGATTTTAAATGCAGCAGCTGTTATTTTAAATCATTAAAATAAATGCTGTAACGACTATTCAAGAAGAGTACCATTCACACCGCTGCCAGCTGCTATGATTACACCATATTCTCACAAACACACCTCAAAGGACTCATTCCCAAAGCTCAAAGCCTCCTCTCAAATAATTTCCAAGCATCCAGTTCAGCCAGACTATCAATGACTTTATGACCAAGAAAAGTAAAATGCTTGATAGTAATACTAGCTTATAAGCTTTTGAAGCCCCAGATGATGCAACTGAGAAGATATGCAAAGAAGATGTTAAAGGCCCAGTGATGCAGGTGTTTTTGATAATTTCTGAGAGTTTGTACTGATCATAGTTTGTACTAGTTCAGGCATCAAATCCCATCAAAAAAATGGACTTTGCTGAAAAGTAACAGCAATTCCAGTTAGCAACATGTTGCCTCTGATGGAAATAAATTGAAGCAATCTGTCATTGAGAGTGTTTTCCTTCATTTATTGCTGATTTTCTCCTGTTTGTAAGGGCAGACCACAGAAGTGATTAATTCTGTCAAGTACTGTCTATATATGCATCAGTTGCAGGTTTTCATGTACATGTATAGGTTTTCCACGTACTATGTAGATAAAGAGTCCTTGCTTTTACGAAATTTCTTAGACTTCTGATTCATTCACTTACGTTTGTAAAAGCACATTAGAGCTCCGCAGGTGTAAGGACCTGTAGTTCCAGTGTTGTTGGATTCTTTGTTAACAAAGTCCCAGAGGGCTTTTACACAAAGGGGAAAAAGTTTAAAGCAGTAATCAAGTTCTCAAGGCCCAATCTCCTTTATCAGTACTGTTTACAAGATAAGGCTGGATTTGCCTCTCTCTGTAAAAGGGCAAATTTGGAGAGCCTTACAGAACCCATAAGGGAAATTGAGAAGAGACAAACATAAAAATAGGACAGTGTAACAAAAAAAACCCCAATATAATAAACACAGAGCAAAGAATCCTCTCACTGCAATTTTCCCAGGGCTGCTTTAAGGTCCTTCCCAGAGTCTTCACTTTTGTCACCTTTAGCTGTGTCTGAGGCACTCAGTCTTTACAGAATTCTGGTACCCAGTGCACCACCATTTCACATTTTAGTACTTCCCTCATCCCTTTTTTCCTGTTGCCAGATGAACTCTAGATCAGCACTGATGTTAGGAACAAATTAAAGCAATTTATTTTCTGAGAGCTGCATACCACTGAAGAGATTACCAAACATTGATGAATGTATCTACTCTATCATAAATCCAGAAATGAAGAATATAGTTAAGGAAAGGATCATGTAGGATGCATTTTCAGCACACTAGTCTTATGAGTATAAAGTACAGCACTCAGAACTGTGTGTGTCTTCTAATTTACACTCACTACCACAGTCAACCTGCAGGAGTAATGAGACAGCACTACATTTGTTTCTGACATTTTACTTCTGTCAGCACGCTGCAAGTAAACAACAGACCACCAAAGTAGCTCCTTTTCATATATACAACTGCAGGGGACCTCAGAACTTCTTTGTTTATCTATGAAGCTTTGAAATGAATCCTGCTTGTTAAGTCTTGTTCCTGTTAGCTCTTGTTGACATAAAAGAATTTATTGCTGAGGGGCCAGGTGTGATAACAAACACCTGGGAACTTGATGATCCTCATAATTAAAAGCTAAGAAAATGCAGCTCATTGTACGGCCTATCATCAGAGTAAATACCTTCTGCTAGACAAACTGACTTAGGATTGTTAATATTGGTCAGTCTGATGTTCCTATCTCCTTAAGTCACAGTGAAGCAAAGATGTTCTTTTAAAATTAGGAGTGTTGGATAAGCTGTAGTGCAATGCTGGCTTCAATAGAAAGTAGTCTGTGATGGATGCAGTTATTAGAACAATTGGAAATTTAAATATTTCTTAATTTGTGCATGTCTTGATCATTATATATCAATGGCTTTTACTTGCTCAACTTAGAGAAATAGAAATATGTTGACAGTTTTCACGAGGGTATGAAAGACATTTATTAGGTGGAACTTTGATGATGTTAAACCGCCATGACCATAAAACCAAAAAAAAACACAAACAAACAAACAAACAAAACAAAACAAAACAAAAAAAAGAAAATCCCAACCTACCACCACCACTAGATGGCACTGATTCAGCGTCCAAACTTGGAAACTTACTTCACCTTTACCACAATTAAACCTGGAGACTAAATTCTAGAGACAGCTTTAATATTAAAAGCTCTCATGATCATTATTTTTCACTTTCCTTTAAGTGTACACTATCAATCCCATAATTCTATCTATCTATCTGTCTATCTATCTCATAATGTAACATTGGTATGCACTGTCAAACAGCATCATTGCTGAGATGGATATATTTTTAAAGATGGGTGTCACAGAAAACTTTCATTTGATGTTATTCAACCACTGATACCACTTGCAGAGTTTGGGGAACCTCTGAGATTGTCACCGTCTATACTAAAATCCAGCACAGCATGCAGTGAACTTTGTGAGGAACTGCAGGCTGTCAGAGTTGTCTTGCTTTGGCATCAATAACTCCAAGAGCTGCTGCTGCTCTGGTGGTCTTATTCAGCTTCAGATTTTTATAACCAGCAGCTGTCTCAATCACTATACAATTACTTTTCATGGGCTGGAGGAGACTCCTCTGTCTCTAGATAAGAAATCAAAACTGAGGATTTAGTCCCAGTCGTTCCCATCTTTCCCACTGACATTTTGGAGGCTACCAGGTCCTACTGCTGAGTCCTGTATGAGATGAGAAGCAAGAAATTATTTCTGTTCTTGCCCATTCTGTGTTTGTTATTTAAGGAGTGGGACCACAGTGCCTGCTGCCTGCACCATTCCTGCCTTCATTTTAGTACTTAATCAACCAAATACTCCTTGGAGGAGGGTAATGGGAAAGGAAATGGTGACTTTTTTCCTCAGGGGGTGGCAGCTACGCTGAAAGGATGCTCCTCATGAAGACAGACCTTCCGACAAGGCGATGGTATCTATGTGACTTACTGGAAGCAAATATTCCCCATATGCTCTGAATTTCGGATCCCTGCTGTGCTCTATACAACCACCTAGAGATTTTGTTCCTCAGTTTGGGACTGGGGTGCCATGGACCAGGTGGGCAGCATATCAGGATGGTACACATGTTCAGAATGCTCTTTGTGCCTTCACTTCTGAAGGCATGGGCATACCTAATGGCCCCATACATGTGCACATGGCACAACTCAATCTACCACCCATGGTTACAGTGATGGCTGTCCTTTCAAGCCTCTATGTCTTCTTTTGTCCTTTTCTGTGTGTTGGGATGTGCTGTATCACCAGCCCTGGGGACACCAGACAGGACTAGGTCTGAATGCTAGGCCAGGGAAAACGGTGCTGACAAGGAGCAGCAGCACACAGTGCAGGAGAAAGGAGAGAAACTTTGGCCAGGGCAAAGAAATTTGTTTGTTTTCTTCTCCATGAAGAGCTGTCAGGAGAGGGGGAAGCTGTGGGGAAAGGAAATGTGATAAGGTCTGTGTTTGCTTGTGAAAGGAGACTGAAAAAGGGCGGGGAGGCAGAGCCTGAAGGTACCTCCCACTAAGAAAATCCTCTCTTCCACCTCCTACCATGAATTCAAGAGCTTCTGGCCTCTTCCTCTCTCCCAAACCCCCTCTATGGCAGGGGAGTTGGAACTAGAGGATACTTTTAGGTCCCTTCCAACTGTAATCACTTTATGATTCTGTGATTCCATACTCTGAAATTGCCATCTGTGTTCTTCTCTGCACACTTCCCAAAGTGTTCCTTGACAACCAAAACATGCTAAAACTTTGGTAATGCTGAGGGTCAAGGTAGCTATCTCATAGAGTACATTACTTTTCAGAAAAAAAAGACCTAGAAGACCCAAACCGATTTGTCTTTCTCAGACCACACATACCAGATTTTGTTCTAAAGAAAACTCAGGGTGTAGGAGGCTGAAGGCAGAGCAGATAAACACCTGTATCCTGTAAACTGTAAGGAAATCAGAGCACCTTCCTGTAATAGGAGAGACTCGGTTTCAGGTCACTTTTCTCTTTGCAAGAACTTTATCCCTCATTTCCCTGCTGAAGGCCCCAAGTTTCTGGCACCCTGATATGGTTTGAAGCTGGCTCCCTGCCAAGTCTCCAAGCCTTACCACAAGAAGTCCCATCCCCCCCCCCCAAAACCTCAGGGAGAAGAGGGAGAAAAACAACCAAGAAAAACCGAAACGAGAGAAACAGCTCAAGCAATATATATATAAATATATTTACACTTATGTTACAGTTATATACAATTGAAATATATATATTTCACAAGGGAACGGGAAGGGGGAAGGGAAAAGGAACAAAACCAAAATAAAATATATATATATATCCCGATTAGTAGCCCAATATCTAGCAACTAAAAGAGTTAGCAAAGAAATATCTCACTACTCTCCTTGGGACAACTGAGAGTCGCTCTGGAACAATTACCAGCAACCTCCGCCTCCCAAGGTCGGCAAGGCCTTACCAGGCCTCACTCCCCAACACATCAGACTCAACAGCAGGGAACCTGCACCTCCAAGCCGCCGGAAGGAAAAAACGAAGGCCTCTCCTCCTTTCTTCTTATAGCCTGGCTTACGTAAAAATCGTAGGGAATACTGGGAAAATCTGGGCCCTTCCTTGGTTACAAACTGGTCACCAAGGAAGGCCTAGACCAAACTACCACACACCACCAGGTTTCTTTTGTGGTTTTGTGGTGGGTTGACCCTGGCTGGATGCCCACTGCCCATCAATGCCACTCTATCATTTCCCTCCTCAGCTGGACAGGGGAGAGAAAATACAATGGGCCGAGATAAGGTAGGGAGACGTTTAACAACTACCATCATAGGCAAAACAGACTCTACTTAGAAAATTAATTTAATTTATTACCAGTCAAATTAGAGTAGGGTAATGAGAAAAAAAGTCCTAAATCTTCCCCGGTCCTCCTCCCCAGCCTCAAATTTGCTCCTGGTTTTCTCTTCCTCCTCCCCTCCAGCGGTGCATCACACCTTGTCTCTGCTGCTCCTTGCCCCTCAGAGGGAGGACTCCTCACGCTCTTCCCCTGCTCCAGCATGGAGTTCCTCCCATGAGAGACAGTTCTTCACCATCTTCTCCAGTATGGGCCCTTCCCACAAGATACAGTCACAGGCACAGATGGCTCCAGCATGGGTCCCCACAGAGTCACAATTGCTGCCAGCAAACTTGCTCCAGTGTAGGCTTCTCTCTCTGTGGGCTCACAGGTACTGCCAGGAGCCTACTCCAGAGTGGGCTTCCCATGGGGTCACAGACTCCTTCGGGCATTCACCTGGTAGGGTATGGGGTCCTGCATGGGCTGCAGGTGGATCTCTGCAGGGGAATCTCTGCTCAACTCCCTGGAGCACCTCATCCTCCTCCTTCTTCTTATCTCACCTCATCCTTCTCCTGATCTCAGTGTCTGCAGGACTGTTTCTCTCATGCATTCTCACTCCTCTGCCCAAGTGCACCCTTGGTAATGCTGAGGGTCAAGGCAGCTATCTCACAGAGTACATTATGTTTCAAAAAAAAAAAAAAAAAAAGACCTAGAAGACCCAAACCGGTTTGTCTTTCTCAGACCACACAAGTTCACCCTTCTCTCCTTCTTATCTATGCTATCTCAGAGAAGCTACCAGCTACCACCCCAGCAGCAAGTCCATCTTGGAGCCAGCTGATGTTGGCTCTGTTGGACACTGGGGAAGCTTCTATCAGCTTCTAACAGAAGCCAGTCCTGTAGCTCCCTCTCTCCTACCAAAACCTTGCCAGGTACACCCAATGCAGGCCTTCACTTTTACTGCCAAATTCAAGTCCAAAACTGCACATAGGCTGTGCAGACTGCTCAAAGGTCTTTACAAAATTAGACCCTAAGAATAGTGTTAGTTTCAGTACTTTTATGGGATTATTTCCAAGGAATTTTGATTGATCTTCCAAAATGGCTAGGGTGACTTCCAGGGTTTTATTCCCTGTTCCTAGCATGTTGCCACAGAAATATCCACCTAGTCTCTACTACAAAGATGGACTAGTCCCAGCTCATAAATTCTGCCAATAACAAAAGCTAAATTTACTACAGATTACAAGCACATGGGATGAGTGGATAGGCTGGATGGATATAACACTGAGGGCAGACGACTCCTGGTGGCAAAACTTGCCAAAGTGTGCAAATGAGGTGGGAGAGACATGGAAGGAAGAGCAGTCAGATTTTGTGAGGTCTCAGTGTGACTCCTTATAACTCTACGGTGAAACCTGTCAGTAATCAGCAAGTGTTACATGACATACGCTTTTTTTCCCAGATTTCCAGATGTGTGTTACTTGTTGAATCATGTGTGAAGCTTGACCCCTGCCTGATGCAAGAAACACGGAATATATGGCAAAAAAAGCACTGCCCTAAATGCTCTTTGCTTTAACTGCAGAAGTACAACGCGCTTGTAACAAACGTGGGTAGAGCCCTTCCCAAATCTTCGTTCGTGAAGCCCAGCCATGATGATGATGATATTAAGCCTTGGGCAGGGCAGGAAATAGGGTGAGGGGAAGTGCTCAAGGAGAGGCAATTTTTATAGTTTGCCTGCTAGCAGTGGATCACAAGCCATTCTAGAAAGTGATTTTATTTATTGTGAGATTGTCTCAACTACAGGCCTTTCAGAAAGCATTTAGCAATATTTCAGCCAAGTCTCTCCTCTGGTGCCCTGCAGCTTAATCTATTTACAAAAGCAGGTTTAATCAGATCAGCAGCCCACATGTACTTTAAACTCTTTTGCATTTCAGAAGTGGCTGGCAGCACCCAAACTGTATTTTGGGGTTGGTGCCCTGGCCCACACGAATCCACTAGCTGTGCTGTAAATCGTTGGTGCTGGTCTCCAAGGACCACTCTAACTACTCACCAGCACAGATTACCAGTGGTGTTCCCCGACACCACTTAGCCATAGCAAGGATATTTGAAACTCAATTTGCCTTATATTTTTCCAGAACTGTGTCTTCTCCAGCTAAATGTACAGAGTAGTAGAATTAAAGCTTGGGTTAAGTCCTCCTATAACTTAGAAAACTACT
Source organism: Lepidothrix coronata (assembly GCF_001604755.1). Lineage (NCBI taxonomy): Eukaryota > Metazoa > Chordata > Aves > Passeriformes > Pipridae > Lepidothrix > Lepidothrix coronata. The sequence continues at coordinate 11,981,031 of NW_016690186.1, forward strand.
TATTTTACCAACACCAAATAGGACTGTGAACATTTTCACCTTTTGTAACACAGAGTGATGAAACACTCATTACACAGGAATAAAAAAAAAAGGAGCCACTCATGCTTCTTGCACATAAATGCTTGTTAACAGCCTTTAGGGCACCGGAAAACAACCTCATTGCACAGACTCTCTATCTCAGTATGAAAGCGAAGTTCCCTTCCAGACTGGTGTACAAAGCACCCATAAACTTGTGGACATTCATCATGGCACAGATGCGACTTTAGCCTCTACCCCAAGATACTTGAGATTTAATGCACAAATGCAGAAAGCAATATTATATGAAGACACTTGCAGTGGATCCATGAGGATACTTCCACAATTCAGCAGAAGTAGTAAAGTCAATTAAGTCTATATAACCAATTGCACCAAGGAATACGAAAAGAAATTACAAAGATATCTGCATGACTAAGATTGCTTTCCCTTCCTATTGTGCAATTCAAATATGAGAGATTGCATTCAAATGATCTTTCTTTCATTTCAGAAAATCAACAGAATTGCTAAAAGGAGTGAAGTAAAGAAAAATTGTGCCATCCATCACTGAAGACAATTTGAAGATAACTGCTGATTTGGTCATACTTACCGTGTTTGCTTGAGAGACGAGCTATCCTGAGGCAACATAAGCATCTTGGTTTCTTAAATGTTCACTTGTGTTACATGCTGGTGAATGTCTGACATCTGCCCTTCTTCAGCATTTAATCACTGCCCTCAATGTGCCCTCACATGCCAACAAAAATCCTTTTTTTTCCCCTCACATATTTCAGTATCTGTAGTATCTGTAGCTTTGAAAAACCTCTACCTCAGGCTGTTTTTTCTTATTTGTACTTTGGCACTGAAATTATTATTGTTTTTATGAGTTATCAAGTACATGGATAGAAAATCAACAAAAATATTTTGAGAAGAAGAGACATTATTAATTTTAAATTCCCACGTTCCTTGCCAACCTTTAGATTTTTATTTCCAGAAGAACAAAGAAAAACATTATAAAACACCCAAGAAACTCTCCACTTTTGACCTAAGGGAAATTAAAAACCTTTGTTCTCAACATTAGTCTTACAACCAAAATGTGATTACCAGTTTAAAACTTCAAAAAGCATCTGTGACTTGAGGTAAACTGTGCTTGGCTAATAAGGTTATCTAACATAACCCAATGAATTTGTCAAGGCTATGATGTTCAGTATATAGGCTTAAGGGATTTTTAAATCAAACTACAAATCTCTCATAATTTGTTATGAAATTGTTACTCTATTTGTCGATAATTTTCTACTAAAATTCATTTTCTAATTGTCTTCTTTTGTGTTTCTGTACAAAACTAGCATGCTGAAGGTTTTGGATCTGTGCAGCTGAAACCTGGTTCACTGACAGATCTGAGGACTGTACAATAAAGTAGATTGCAACATTTAATGTACTGTGAACTAAAAACATGGATAATGTATTTAAGTATAGTGGTTGAATAATTCATAATTTAGGGGACATGCAGGGAAAATTTTTTTCCACAAAAGCCAATAGAAAAGCAGATTGGAGGCTTTCCAAATGTCAGTGAGAGGAGACAGGGAAAAAAAGACAGAAAGTCGAGACTCACCTATCAATCACGCACATATACACTTGGCCATGTAGGACACAAGTACCAGAAACTATAGGCAAAGATAATTTGATGAAAACTACCATTTTATGTCATCATGAACATAAAAAGCTGCAGAAATATGAAAGCAAGTGTTTTAATAAGTGATGTGGATTACAAAATACATCATGTTAAAAGATCTTGTATAAAGCTGTCTTAAGTATTCCTCTCGTACAAATGCAACTTTCTGCTCTATGGTGTGCTTGCCTTATACTCTGAGATGCTTTCCTCTTCACTCTCATTAGTACAAGGATTGACCCCTCCAGAACTCTACGTGATTCTAGACAATACTTCAGACAACCTAAAAACATGTTACATAAGGTACAAATTTGTTCGGGATACAGTTATGTTCTACCACAAATTATTGCTACCTATACTTCAGATAAAGTACCTTTGTAAACCAAGTAGCAAACCACCATCACACGTGGTAATTCGAGAAACTCATTTTCACCCAGAAATAATTGTTATTAACAATAACAGGCCTCCTTAATCTAATTATTTACCATAACATTTCTGTTTACTTGGATTTTGCAACAGATCATGTTCATGATGAGGTCACAAATCGCATTTGGGTGCGTTTTTTTCTTTCTGCTGTGTAGACAGACATCAGGATGGTTATAAAATATAACAGAGCTATCTTCTGAAAGAGGAGGACAGAGATTTTTATATACTAACATGTATTCACATCATAGGATTCTGCATCAGCATTGTACTTTTCATGACAGGTGACATAGTAACAAGAAACTTCCAGTGAAATTTGTAAATTCTTAGACATCTGTATAAAAGTATGGTGCATATTACTGCAGTATATGATTTTTTTTCAACTATTTAAGCTAATAGCTGAGACACATGTACTGAAAATGTCATCTACTTTTTATAAGTTGACTGAATTTGGCATTTTTTTGACTATTGGATTTCCTTACTAACTAATTTTGATTGAAAGGATAATTTTCCAAAATTATACTCTCTGCTTTTCTGATTTTCAGCTTCAGATACATATTGAAATTCATTTTGTGTAAGGAATCCAATTGTACTGAATTGAAAAGACATAAAAACCTTCTAAAAACACATCCACAACCCTCCAAATGTGGTTTCAAAATTCCTATGTATTTGTGGAAATATTACACATTTAGATAAAATTTTTTTCAGGCTCCTCAAGGACTCAGAGCAATTGCTGGCATATTTGAGAAAGCTGTGAATATATCTTTTTTTTTTTTTTAATAGGATAAAACACATTTGTATAACCATGAAATGAGGGCTTTGTGTAATACACACTAAGGGCATTAGTTTGAAAAGTGCCTGCCACTGATGAAGGGCTGTAACTTTGCTATCTATAAATATTTTACTCATTGTTCTGAAGACTTGGTCTTCTTACATCTGATATGGGAGCAATATCAGAAAAGATAGGTATCGAGAAATATAGAAAATTAAAGTATATAAAAACATTCAATTTAGCTGCCAGTCACCTGTCTGATAGCAGGTAATTTACTGTCTATGTGTTACAGAGCAGACAACAACACATCCTGTGCAGTCTGATGCACTTTTGGGGCAGAATCCAAGAGTGTGTCATCACTAGAGAATGTGCCCTTTCCAGAACTGCTATTAAAACAAGACATACACCAAAACCATCTGAACATGTAAACAAACATGTTAGTGGTTTTGCAGAGAATTGAGGGAGGATTCTGGCTGATTATGACATTGTTTGTTGGTAGTGCTATGTTGAAGTCATGGGTGGAAGCAGTTACAGACCTCAGTTTCTGAGATATATGCTATTTTTCTTCTTAGGCAAAATTCCCTCATATCTGTGGAAGTTTGGATGAAAAAAAAAGTACATAAAAGTAGTTATACTACTACAAATATAATTGCTGACTATAAACAAAGGCTTTTTTCCTCTGGCTACTTACCTGAGATGAGAAAGTGAATGTTAGTTAATTGAAAGAGTATTGTTACCTTAATTATTTTTACTTGGAAGATTTTAAAGATGCCATTTACTAGAAAAACTTTTTTTTAAATGAGCACTGGAGTCAGACACAAAACTTATAAGGTTTTTCTGGGTAAAATTTGAGAACGTCTAGAAAATTATGCACAATACAGCCTTCCACTTTAGCTTCATTGATGCAGTTATTTGCATCTTTTTCCTTGACTGGGAAGTATATTCATCATTAATATGTAAAATGTTGAAATGAATCAAGCATCCGTCTTGTCTTACCTCTATAAAAATAATATTTATGTACCCACTCAGATATCAGAAATAATAATAAGCTTCTGTACACACTTAGATAGTAGAAATAATGTTGTGAATTTAGCAACTTTGCAAGAGTCTAAATATAAGTATTAAGCAGCTTACAGGTTTCAATTTAGGGAAGAAGTAATTTGAAGCTCTAGTCTAAGAAAAAATTTATTTCTGAGAGCAGATACATCATACTTGTTTAAACAGATTTGGGAGAAGGATGTTTCTACTCTTTCTGTCATTTCTCCCATACCAGGAACAAAGGTAGCCCTTGGCCCTAAGGAGTTGGAAGCAGCATCCTCCACAAAAATCTCATGGCTTCATCCAGACGACTTGTTCTGAAAAGGCCCAGGCTACCCAAAACTGTCTCCAGGATGTATTTGGGAGATGGCAACTTGACACTGACAGTTTATATGTACAAATGCTTGCATCCATACTTTGCTGCTGCTTACCCTACCAGTACTGGATCTTATAGGGTATAGTGATAGAATCAACTCAGTGATTTGTTATCATTACCTGTCTTGTAATTCAGAATTCCAGAACAGTGGTGATTTTTCTACATTGCCTCTCTGTCATGAATAACAGCATTTAGGTCTCAGTTTGAGCCTGTAGAGAGCTTGCAAACAAGGTTAGGTAAAACAGTTTTGCTTGAAGGGGTAGCCTTTTGAAACACAAACCTTCTGTCAGTATTCCTTTCATCTCTCAGCTGGTTTCTTTCAGCCCCTTATTCTGCCCTCTTCATTTCACCTTAACAAGAAAATCCTAGCCAAAAAAAAAATGTTGCTTCACAAAAATTAGCCTGATAATGAGTCACTAGAAGAGGTGATCCAGACAGCTGCTGGTGCTATGGCAATTTATGTGTGCAGAAGGCAAACATTCAGATCCCACCTTCCTGTCAGCACTCACCCCATACATCACTAGAACCTACAATATCTTGTCCCCTCTTTCTCATTTTTGCATGCAACATTTTACAATCAAATGCACAGTGAGATATTAAAAGATCTCTTCTGTAAGATCCTCCTCTGTGCACTGGAGTATGAATTTCCTACTGCTCATCCACATCTCTGCTTCATGGTTCAGAAGACATAAGGCATTCATGTTGCTTTTTGCCTGGCTAGTCTTTTCCAGAATTGCCTACTTATCTTCCCTCTGTGTGATGTTTCATATTTCTTATAAGTATGAAGGGAATATATCACTTTCAAACTCCCAGATTTGAATCAATATTGCATTTTGCAATGAGTTTGGTAGATTTTACCATCATGGCCTGCTATAAAGGAAAGAAGGCTTCAATAATTATCTCTTTTCCCTTATTTTCTTTATCCTCTTACACTATTATTGCTTTTTGTTACTGGATTGCCTGATTTCAGGGATTTTTTTCCAGCTCTTCCCTCTTCACCTCCTCCAAAATGGAAAACTCCATCAGTCTCCCCTTTGTTGTCACCACTTTCTCCAACGTGGTTACTCGTTTCACACACCTGCTGTAACGTCTTCTTTCAGTTCTTTAGTTTGCAGTCTTTCTCTTCAGACCAACCAAAGCATCGTAGCCAAAAATCACTTCCTATTAGTCTGCAGTGGTATGGCTTGTTCTTCAGGTCTCATTACTAGTTTAGGTCTTATTTTTTTAGCTCACTTTCAAAGCTCACTTTCACTCTGACTCGTGAGTCAGTTTTATTGTCCTCTTCTTCTCATGAGAAACCCTGTTCTTCATGGAGATTTCAGCTCTTTTAAGCTAGGAAAAGAAGCTGTGGATAATATTGTTGTCCCTGTGAGTAATAACGAAGATTACACCCTTTCCTAGATACAGAGATACTTCAGGGTCAAACATAACAAAAAACTGTGACATTTGCTACTCTAAGAAAACATACAGTGAAGGCAGAGAGAAAAATACTCATGAATAAGGTGGAATCTTCCCAAGGTTTGTGTGTGCAGGCATTAGCACTTCTGCATTTTTGCATATGGCTCTATTTGTGCATATCTCTAGCTCTTCCCCTACTGATCTGCAAGGTGTCTTTTTTTTGCTATGTGTATTCTCAGTTTACAGGGTATTTTGAATTTTTCAAAGCAGTCTTGAAGCCTCTGACTACCTCTGTAATTAAAACAAAGCCCTAAGACACAGAGTAAATGTGTCTAAGTTGTAGTATTGTTATAGCAGTATTTGAAATATAATAACAGAATTAAGGCTCTGAGGAAAAGGGAAATATTTCTAAGGTTTCTTGGTGTTTTTAACAAAAATTGAATTTGAGGCAAAAGAAAGAGAAGATCTTCCTGATTTAAGGTATAGAGCCGTTTAATTGTACAGCTAAATAAATTTAAAATTAATTTAATTACAATTTAAAAAAAAAACAAATAACAAGGAGGAGGTACATGAGGGCTTAAGAATTTATGGCTCTGAATTATCACAGTGTGAAACAATACTGACAACTTTTGCATGTATGTTCATGTATATAGATATATAAATGGGCATATTTATTGATTCATGCTATTCAGACTTGGCCTTGGTTGGTTGGGGGCTTATAGAAATGAATTCTGCATTTTTTATACCCAGAATTTCAAATATGGGACCCAAAGGAGATACTGAATCACAGTACATGAGAAAAATTGGTTTTGTTAGTTTGCGGGTTTTCCTTCAGTTTTGTTGAACCCAGCTTAGTTCATGTTGCTGTTATGAGGAAATGATTGTTTATATCTCTCATCTTGTGTGTATTGGAAAATTGGCAGCACTACCATGTAATTCATCACTTATTGTGAGTCAGGGGACAATGCATCTTCAACTTCAGGGCAAAGGATTACACAGAGTTATAAAAGTAAAATAGCACATCCCTCTAAGTTGAGTCAACCTCATAACAAAGGCCTTACACAAACTTTACAAAACTATGCAGAAGAATTAGCATGTTCTCATAAACATTAAATTTTGAAAAAGAATTTTTACTCTTATCTGTTTAGATTTTATTCAGCCAGCTGATGAGTCATGATCAGAAACATCCTCTATGAGAAGGAGACTTTCTGAGAAAGCAACACTTAGAAATGGGAATTGGAACTAACTTAGCTATTTTTTGTCTTAAAGTTGCTGTGTGTTTGCACTCAACTCCACACAGTGACAAAACCAAGATACAGTATGCAGCAATGACACTATTCTTTAAGATTCACAAAGCAATTACATAGTACTTGTATTATCAGCAAATTGTTAATTGGTAATGCAGCTAATGTTTCACCCTGTCTATTGTAATCACCCTACTTTGATAATTTGCCAAAACCAGTAACACTTGTCAGTTTGCCATCACATAATTTTCATAAACTTGGAAATATTTCAAGTCCCCAGAGCAGGTGAATGTTCAGACATAGTGAACAGTCCATCTTGAACCTTGTATTTTCTATCTTGGCATGGATGACTGGCTGGTCTGGGAAGCACAGAACTTACTACCCCCTCATCTGGGTGGCATATTAGTGTTATAAGCTACTTGATTATGCATCATAAGTTAATTATTGTCTACTGAAGTAGGTGCCAGTTGCTGAATAAATGTAATTTCTAGCCTTATGTATGTTTCAATATTCAATTTTGGTTGTCGATTGTTTAAAGGAAAGAACATCTTTCTACAATATTTATGTTGCAAATCATTAGTAGGTGCTAGCAAATATTAACAGTTAAAATGAATGAAGGCTCTGAGATATGAATAGTTATAATTCAAGTTAATGGTGATTATGACTCAGGAAATATGTATTACAGGCAAACTAAGTTTTCTGTTTAATGATGCCTATGACAATAGAAACAATATTATTACTTAGATAGCTTTGGCAAATCTAATAAGAATCTCACGTCTGGAAAAGAAATTACACATCTCCTGTTCCTATTGTTTCTTTTAGGTGAAGGGAAAAAGCTTAATTCTGTACTAATTTTGTTTGCTCTCACTTTCTATGCTAAGTGGAAATATAAATTCCAAGACCAGCTTTTTTTCCTGTAAGCACGGTATTCCATCTCCTACTTCACACATTTGTAGCGTGAGTAGATGAATCCAATATCCTCTGCACCAGCATGTAAAGCAAGTTTATTTATGTCTCATTATCTCTCCCTGCCAAGCTGATAGTAAAGAACAGAAATATCAAAAAAAGAATTCCTTAGCTTTCATTCTATAGCATTATTTCAACAGTTCTAGTCACATGCATGTAACAACAAAGTTATTTAAATTATTTTTATGATTAACTATTATATTTGCTATTTACTTTTCAAAACATTGTTGTTCTTAGTAGAGTTATGGAGTTTCTGGTAAACGCCTTTTTGTCTTCTCCACCTATGCCTGACATTCATAGCAGTGTTTAATGAACTAGAGGGCAAAGGAGTACACTGGCTCCCAACTGCTCTGTGTGTTGCTTTGTTGTAAGTGCTTTGTGACCCTCTATTAAGAAACAGCTAAACTTAGCTGAACCTGCAGCTATTAGTAAGGTTTTAGTACCCCCTTTCTTGGAGCTAACCATTAAATTGAGGAAGATGTTGGCCACTGGGGAGGAATAACAACCTTTGTGTTCAGATACCTGAGTGCCCTGGTGCATAATAAAGAACTTTGCTTATAAAACCTCTCTATATCTTCACTTTATCTCTCAAGTGCAAGCAAAGCCCTCTCTGAGACAGAAAGTCTCTAGCCTGCACTAACATGGTTAAGTCATCGTGTCACTAATAGAAAAGGAACAGCCAAGCAAAGGTTTTTTCTGTTTTGTCACAAAAGCACAAAGCATTGAGTATGCTAGTGGAAATTATCATAATTGCATATTACTGAGCCAAAAATAACAGAAACTCTCCATTTTACATCACATCTGACTTTAATAAAAGCAGCTCAGGTTTCTGTAGGGATTATACTTTGTTTAGTCTCTGATATAAAGCTAGTATTAAAGTAAATAGTAACCAGAAGAATGTCAATCAGCTTTGCCATAAAATAGTGCATGGTAAGTTAAATCAGGAAATTCATTGCTGCTCACTGGGAAATGCAGCCTACTTTTCATGATTTGTCTTGTTAATAAAGTGGCGATCAAATTAATCTTGTAATCAATTCACTCCAACATCATGAAAGATCCTTAGTAAAAGCAAGAAGCAAATTAAAGGTCTCAAGTTTTCCAAATATAGGTATATGTGAGCATAAGTGTCTCTTAACATGCTCCTCTGAGACCACAAACCCATGCAGACATGCAAAGAGCACTGAAAGATCACTGCAGGATATTTTGCAACATGAATTCCTATTAATCTAACATAAAATAGTTAACCACAGAGCTATTTTGTAATGCTTACGTTGCTTATTCAAATTCCACCCTAACTCTTCTTTAACAAGATTCAGAGAGTTTTGCACCCTTTTCTGTCTCCCTCCTTGACTCCAGTGAGCGCTGGAGGCCTTGGTCACAGAAAACAATCATACCAGATGCACTATCAACGGGCTGTGGATCCAACTGCGGGCAGCACAGGTTAGCAGGAAGGCATGTGAGGAAAGCATTAATGTTATGTCCAAGGCCAGTAAATGTGTGGGCCATTAACTGTGCAGGCAGCAAGAAAAGAACTGATTGTAGAAAGAAGGAGGAAGAGCAGGGCTTAGACCTGGTTTTTATCTTACAGCATTAATGACAAAACATTTTACCCGTAGACATCTCTTGGTGCTCTTCCACTTATTTTGCAAGGTTCATATTGGTTATGTCTATGCATAAAACATCTTTACTGGTATATTACTTTGACCTACTGGTTTGTATCCACCAGTTAGACCATCAAAATCCGAAGTTCTCACTCAGCTTACTTCATTCAAGGACATCCCTACAAGTTATCATGGCAAAACCCACAGTGTTGCCAGTGAATGTAGTAACAATATTAGAAATGCTTATTACAATGTCTGAAGCAGTGCTGGCCTCGCTGGTCCTGTGGCCATAGATGATTCATGTGAGAAGGGAGCACCCATTGCACTAGCCAAGATGGAGAGGAGAAGGAAGAGGAGAGGCCAGACCTTATTTCGCCAATGTGTGAACCGACTGACTAGTAAGAGACCTGAATTAGCCAGCTGCTCACAGATGAGAATAAACCTGAGCCTCACCCTCTCGGGACCCAAAGTACCCCTGCAACATTATTATTTCACATAGCTCATATTTACAGGTCCTGTGTACCCATGATTTATAAGTGATGGAAGAATGAGGAGCACAGCCACAAGCAAGCAATCATTTTTGGCAGCATAGATTTTGTTTGAGCTCTGATAATAGAGGACATAGTTCTTTTTAGGACAGTCTCCTGGAAGGTAGTGAGGCGTTCAGAATTATTTCTTCAGAACATGGGGATATCCTAATTTTAAGAGACCACTGCACAAACCCCCCAGCAGATTGAAGTGCCTCTGTATTTTACTTTCTGAAGCTCAGGCGAGCTAGTAAAACAAAAGGTAAATGATTTTTTAAAAGTGTCAGGATGCAGGTCTCGTTAGGTCTTTCATGGAAGCTGTCCCAGAACTGTGTTGCTTTCCTTACTCCCAGTCTGAAATCTGAGTAACCCTCTCTGCAAAATCTTTGTTGAATCTAAACAAAACCCACTAACTTCTGCTAAAGATCATACTTGCTGGAATAAATAGGCTGTGGTACAAGTATCTGAATGCCATGTCTTAGAGGTTCTTTTGCTTGGACCGTGCCTCTTTTATTAAAAATGACGACTTTTGTTTTTCAGTATAAAATTAAAACATGTAAAACATTGCTTAAGTTACAAATTAGGTACAGGGGGTTCAGCAGCACTCAGGAGGCCAAGGTTGCCCTGTGTAACTTCCGAAATTAAACCAGGAAGGAAATCTGCAGTTTCACCCTGAGAGAGAACAGGACTGTCTCACATTGTGTCTGGGCCTTGGAAACAAGAGTTGGGATGTTACAGGACTGTGCTGAAAAGAAATTAAACCTTACATGTAGACCACTCTCCCTAAGAGAGCATCTTTATGCATCACCGCAGAGCTTGCTGTTAAATGCAGAGACTGAAACACTTCTGAGCTACAGAACTGCTCGCTATTAAAACTATTTTACATGAAATGACCATGTACCTGCGTACGATTAAAATCATTAATTGCAAGATGGATCATATTATGGTAATGAGTAAATAAGCTTGGTAGAAATATTATCATGTAAAGGATATGTAGAAGATTGTCCCAGCACTTCCTACCAAACTAATATACACTATTTTCATGCAATTACAAGGCAGCTCATATAATATAAACACTGTTAGTTTTATAGCTTATAAATGCTAGTTTCAGTTTTCATTTCACATTCTGTTATTGCAAAAGTCTTTGCAGTGCAACTGTTTTGCCCTGAACACAGGGTGAAATTTCTGCGATTAACAGAAGCTATTAAATTCTTCATAGGACTATTCTGCGATTATTTTTTCAAGCTTTTCATTTCAGAAATGAACCAATTATCAGTTAATACAAGGAAAGGCTGTTTTTTTACTTTGACAAATGAAAGACTGAAGCAATCAAGTTACACAATTTATCAAGACTGCCTTAGTATTGTCCCTTCATCGTCTTACCATTGCTCAATGCTATTTGCCAGCAATTTCCAGTTAGAAGATTGTGCCAAAGACTTCTGGAGCTTTGTGATTGTGGAGACTATTTTAAGTTGTTACTACATTAACAAGGGGCTTCAGCAGTTGTCATCTCCTTGGAAATAGTAGACTACAAAAACAGTTGTATGTTTTGTGTTGTTCCAGCTCTACCTTACCCAGGATTTCCTTCCATGAGAAACGCAAGTCAGCCTTATGGAGCTTGTGTAGGAAAAAAAAAAATACCCTCCAAGGCTTTCTGATGATAACCAGATGAAGAAATTTCATCTGGAAGCATCCAAAATTTTCTTCTTTCCCTTTTCTCAGATGATGGGAACCTATCTAATCCTGATAGATAGGTGTATGTTTCTATGCTTCTCACATGGTGTCTCAGCATACATAGCCCTGGTAACAACTGCCTGGTGAAAACTTATTTGATGCTAATTCCAGTTGTGTGGCCATGCTTTTGGTTCTAGAAGTCTTGCTCCCTTGTCATGTGAGTCTTAGCTGACTATTCTAGTACATACACGTGACTATTCTAGTACATAAAATCTGAAGAAAGACTGAACCGAATGAGAGCAAAGAGACATCTAGAGTGCACAACTGGAAAAACTAGAAACACAAGGCATGCACAACAAAGTCTGCCTCCTTTCAGCTTCCAGCCATCAGAATTCTCAAGATTTTAAAGGCAGAGTCTGCATCAAGAAGGTGCGTTTAACCTTGTTTGAAACACGTGGGATCCAACAGAAATCCTGTCTCAAGGAGCTCTTCTGTTTGTTCATTAACTGACTGCATAATAAACTCTTCAAGACTCATGAGGTTATGTCACTCAGCAGGAGATAAGCAGTCAATTGCGGTTACTTAAAATCAATTTTTTTGACCAAACATAACAGTGAGATTGATCCAAGCACAAGTAGATTTACGTCATCGTGGTTGGTACAGCATAAAAACAGTATATTCATCTATTTTAACTGTACCTTCAGTTAATAAAAGTAAGGATTATCATCTACTACTGGCATAACAGAGGCCAAACACCAGCTTAGTATTTAGCATCCACACCCACTTTTCTCAACAGAATGTAGAGGATCCTTGTGTGAAAAGAAATTTAGGAACAGTTCACATTTGTTTTTGCTAATAGATTAGCAACAATCATTTTCATGGTCTTTCAGAATATTAGTTTTTCACAGTCCATGTCCAATGATAGTGTTATAACTAACATAGTTTTTTCCTATGACTTATCACATTAAACTGAAATATTTAATTATGGATATTTTTAATATGCCATGAATTATTATTCAGTATTTTATTTCATAATGTTAATTCTTAATTATTCCTTATTCTACATTCCTTCATTAAGTGTAATTAGACACTTTAGCTGTGGAAAATAAATCTTTCCCTTTATAAAGGACAGCTGTCATGTCATATTTTCACCTCTTCTGTGCTGACATTTAAAAATTGCAGAGTAGTCCATAGAATAAAGACTACAACACTGTCAGCATACTAATAACAGTAGCTGTTCTTTTAAAGCTTATCCTGTCTGAAATAATAGCTTCTACTTAAATGCTCAATAACATCAAGTTTAGCCTTATGTAGACATTTAAAAAGTAACAGTACAATAGTTCAGAGGTACTCCTTAAGAAATTAAGGTGTTTCTGTAGTAAAAAAAAAGCTACTGTCAACTGCACACATAACTTGTTCAGATAGGAATAGACACTTAGTGACAGCGACCAGATGGTATCTCAGCTAATACCAGGTCTTTACCACTTCATTGTAATCTAAAATACTACACCTTAATATTTAATTATAAGCATCTTGGATTTTTAAATATAGATAGACAGATAGATACATACATATATACATACATACATACATACATACCTATATACATACATAATTGAAACATTATTGAAAGAATTTAGCACTATAAGCTAAATTAAATACCTTTTTTCTGAACACACTTTTCCCAGTAGGATAGCATAAAAAATGCCATGAATGGATGGGTCAGTATCATTTCACATTTTTGAACACCTGATCCAAAGCTCACTGGAGTCTTTGGAAGTCATCTTAGAACATTCCAAATATTTACTTACATTAGCAATTATTTTGGTTAATAGATCATGTTAAAAAATTCACTTCATATTTGCCATTAATAGCATTTATATTATGTAAATCTAATGTTATCCCTCTGTAAGCAAAAGTTATTCTGCATTTCAGCTTCTTCGGTAAACCCTTACTTTCCAGATACTTTTTTTTCAGATGCTGCAAGGGAGTTAAGCACCAGTCAATGCACCTGAGCACATAGATAAGCATTTATAAACTCATACACTTACACAAATCGCTACCCCTTGTTCAGCATTTGGGCATATCACAGATTTGTTGCTGTGCAAGCAAGCCTGAGTGAAATGTAATGACAGAATAAGTAAAGACAGCTTAAGTTAATCGCTTAATTTCTTGGTTGGTTATTGAACATCCTTGGATAAGGACAAGAAAATGAGTAACTCATGCATTAGAAGAACAGTCTCCTGCTTTTCTTCTTTCCATGTCACTATAAACACCTCTAATTTCCCCAGAAAAAAGTCCTTGTTATTATAGCCATCAAATTTAAGCCCTTACGAATAGATTTGTGTTACGTATACCATTGCTCCAGATATGTTCACTCTAATATTCACACTCTATTTCATAATCTTAATGCACATTGATTAAAAAATTAAGATAACAATTTCCACTAGTATGACTTCCTGTAGAGCATAATTCTCCCATCCAACAGAAAATCTGGCTAACTTTTGGTTAAATCAGATCAAATTGTATGTTTCATTTCTAAAATGTAGTAGCCCTGTGCTTTGTTATGCAATCCTTCTGATATTATTTGGTTTGAATGCAGCTTAAGATGTGCATTTTTTTGATACTGTGAGCAGAAAATCCATTGAATTTTTGTCAGTTATTAATGACAGTTGTCCACAAAGTATCAATAACAACTAAGAATTCCTACCACTCTTGTTACTTGGACACTTCTAAGCCAGATAACCACCTCTCTTGTAGCTCAAATACTCAGTTTTCTACCTGGATGCTTCTACGTTAAAGAAGCTCCTTAGCAAAAGAATAATAAATAGCTGGGTAACAATCAGTGGCATCTATCTGTCACAGAGAGCAGCTGATGGTTTCCTCTTGACTGCAGCCTCCTGAGTTGTGGGTTCCTGCGCGGCTTCTGTGATTGGACCTTTATTGCTTTTTTTAATGACTAAGCTCACCTGGGGAGTGTTAGATTAAAAAGTGCATATTATGCTAAAAGAAAATACGACTTCTTACCTGCATGCATTCTGTGAATTTAAAAGGGGAATTAAGCCTATATTTAATCCACTGTTTCTTGATTGCTAAACTTGCAAATATTCTGTTTCAATTTCCGGTGAACATCATGTATAATTTCGTGTGCCTTGCTCCTGGATCAGTAGCACAGATTTACTAACCCCTGCATTATACAACTTATACTACATTTAATTAGGAAATTCCATCTGATTCTTAGCACAGTGCTTTATATAAAGAGCACAGCATATTAAACTACTGAGTTCCTCTTTGAGAACCCACCTAGAAATCTTGTACCTGATGTTACAAAATTTATGACTGCAATAAGTGACTAGAAAGAGTTATTAAAAGGCTGTAGATTTCAAAGCTGTGTATACATTCAACACTGCAAGGTATGAAATACATGTTATGGAAGTTCTGAAACAAATGTACACTTTCTCTAAGATCATAATATTTTTCTTTCAATTTTTAAATTGTTAGCTGTTGCAAATATAAAAGATCTATTAATCTCTAAGAAAGGATATAGGAGAGGGGAAGTATCCTGGTCAGCATCTAACAAAGGGAAGATTTTGCACTGGGTGCAGCATGAGAAAATAAAACATATTCTTTGTAGAAGCTAAATAGATTATTTCAATACTCTTTCAAAGCAGGAATTTATTTTTTTAAATTGGTCCAAACATGAGAACCTATAATTACACTTAATTGTATACCTTATCACACATAACTGATAAAGTTTTCAGACAATTGATACCATGGTCTTGACCCACTAAAGATTAATCATGTATATCTGCCTGGGCTGTGAGTTAGAACCCTATATAGTAATTTATTTTAATGAGACATCTGTGGGTTTAAAATCAAGGTAAACCTGCTAATACGATTGTTAAGGTCAATGGAGTTATCCTTTACTTCCAGCAATGTTCTCTAATGAGTTGGCTGATTCAGATTCTGCATCTGAAATTTGATATTAAATTGAACCGGTGGACACATTTTGTCAGTGTCTCTTGAGGGTTTGTGTACATGTTAAAATTATTACACTTAGAACTTACTGTATTTTGGGGACATAAAGAATCTTGTCCATGTGTACAAGAAGGAATAAAAAACTAGATTAACAAAGATTCCCCTAATTATAAATTACCATTATAATGTAACAAATATTTCTTTATCAAAAAGGTCCAATTTTAACAATACCTTTTATATTTTCTTTTAGAAAGATTTTTTTTCCTTTCAGCAAGAAAACTGGTGTTTTTGGTTTCATAGGAGTATTCTGCTATTCTTTCTTTTCAATCTTTTTTTCAAATCCTTTGTTACTGCAGTTCTGTGACAGCCTATTTTTTTTAAGGCTATGATTCATTGCTTATTATGAGAGGGGAAAATCTTGGGAGCACTAATTTCAATTCCAAAACCAAGAGAGACAAGAAGAAAAATCTTTGGGGCTGTGCTATGGAGGTAGCAGAGTGGCCTCCTATGCAGCAACATATGTGCCTGAGCAAGAGCAGAGGAAGGAGATAGACCAAGCAGAAACAGTGGGAAAAAAGGGAAAAGATAGAAGGATTAAGAATTAGGCAAGGTGCAAGGCTTGGGAGTCAACAAATGAAGGTGATGCTTGAAGTGTTGCACTTTCTTCTCTTGTGACAAGGGAAACCATCAACTGAATAGATATGGTGATCGACAGTAAGGAGTAACTCTGCTGTGCACTTGAGCACATCAAAGGCACATCCAAGAACACATCTTTCCTGGAAGCCTAAACAGACTTACCATGAGATATCATAGCTATTAAAAGTATCACTGTACAAGATGACAGCTGGGTAACAGCTTCACAGTCAGTGGCAGAGCTGGCTCAGGGCTTCACAGAAAACATGGAAAGCTATAAAGGCAGATTTCACATCCTGATAAAAAGTAAGGGAAAATCCAGTATTTCTGAGACTTTTTACCAAAATAAATTGATTTCTTTGAAAAAAAGCCTTCCTTTTAAGTAAGGCTGGACCCCGGGAGGAAAATTAACTCAGCACTGTGGATTCCGAAATATGTACGTCGCTTCAGATACCTGCACCCAAGTTATTACTACAGGGCTTGTTCTAAAATAAGTTATATTATCCTTTCTCTAGCAAGAAAAGTCCCATTAAAACTAAATCTACACAGTAAGTTTCCTACCGGAGATATGCTCAAGTCCTCCAGTACAGCATTAATATGAGTATTTCTCAGTAATTTAAGATAAGAGCTCTTTCAGTAAAAGTACTGAGCCTTTCCTGCAACACAAGTGTTCACTGGACATAATAAAGTTGATTTTACTTCAGACTTTAATTTTAAAGCATTGCATTTTAATTTAAACACAGTTTTCACCTCAGTTATGCTAACCTGTTCAAAGTCAGATAATGCTTTTTAAGAATGATCAAATTTCTGCTCCTTGTCATGAGATTTAATATGTTTTTAATTAAGATATTCATGAATGTTATAAAATATTAAATCATGTAACAAAATTATATTATTTACTTATATTTTTTAAAGTCAGTACAATGCTGTGGCAAGGAGAACAAGACATTACCTGAAGAAGTTAGGAATGCATTGATAAATATGTCATAGCTAAATAGTTAAAATTTACTATGTAATCCAGAATTTTTACATTCCATTATAGGCCAAATAAACAGGAACATCCTAAATTCACAGGAATGCCTAGTGGAGCAGGTTGTAAGGCAGACCTTCAGAAACAGCTCATGATCACAACAAACTGTGTGTGTTCTTTCAAATTGATCACCACCAAATAGCCTTAAAGTCGGTTGACATTTATAATCAAATGCCTTTCCAAAGAACGAAAGAAAAAGCCTACATCCATTGCTCACAGGATGAAAGCCAGGTAAGCAAGGGAAGAACCATAACTCAGACATAAAGGTGAAGGCTTAGTGGAGTGTGACTGAGAGGTACATAATAGAGGACATCATCCTGGTTGTAGCTTACTTTTAAATCTGCATCTCCTCATCTAGTTTTGCCTTATAGTAGAAACTGCAAGAAAACACCAGATAGCAGCTTTTTGTTTCAATATAACCAAATTTCTTCTCATATGCCAGGAAGGACTTAATTTTGTGCATTCTTGAGACTGTTCAGGTTTTCAAGGTTTGAATCTTTTGATTTGTTTTGCAAGATTGCAAGATTGCAAGATTTGTAATGCTCTGAAAGGATCAATGCTGACCATTGTGATATCTTTCTGAAAGGAAGAGAAGAGAAGAAAAATACTTTTGGAACATGAGAAACTTCATGTTGCAACAAAATTTTTTCACTTCATTTTGTTTGCTTTTTTTTTTGATTGATACTTTTAAAATAAAAGTAGGTTTAGAATGAATAATTTCACAGAATCATAAAACTGTTAGGGTTTGAAGAGACCTCTGGAGATCATCTATTCCAACCCCCTGCCAAGGCAGGGTCACCTAGAGCAGGTTACACGGGAGCACGTCCAGGTGGGTTTTGAATGTCTCCAGAGAGAGAGAGACTCCATAACCTTCCTGGGTAGCCTGTTCCAGTGCTCCTCATTGGCTCCTCCACCTCTTGCATCAAAAAGTTACCCTCAGTGATCTGCAGGAACTTCCCAGACTGTGTGTGCTGAGCCATGTTGTCCCTCCAACAAAGAGGAGGTTCTCTAGGAGAACCAGGGCCTGTGACTGTCAGTGTATTTCCAGCTGCCCGTAGAAAGCCTTGTATACTTCCTCCTCCTAATCAGGTGGCCTGTAGTAAACACCCACAACAGTGTGACCCCTATTAGTCTGTCCCTTAATTCTCCCCCCTAAACTCTCAACTTGTTCATCTGTCCCTGGGTAAAGCTCAATACATTCTAGTTGCTTACTCACATAAAGAGCAACTCCATCCCTTTGCCTCTTTGACCTGTCCTTTATAAAAAGTGCACAGCCATCCATGACAATATTCCAGTCATGTGAGCTATCCCACCATGTCTCTGTAATTGCAATGAGATCATGGCCCTGCAACCGCACATGGATTTCCAGCTCTTCTTGTTTATTCCCCATGCTGTGCATATTTGTATAAAGGCACTTCACAAAAGTAAACAAGCAACCAGATTCCCAAAAAGGGAAATAATAACTTCAGAACTTTTTCTGCTGTTTTCCTGTGAAATTGAGTTCTGGGGAAATCTACCTCACTCTATGAAGCATTTTCTTCTCAACAGATTTACTTTTTATAAAAACAAGCACATGGAATTAAATCAAAAAAGCTACTTGCCTCAATATCCTGTCTTAGTGATTGGTATGCTTAAGGAGGTATATATGGATGGAGAATGCATAAAGGGTAATATTTCTCCTGGTACACCATTTCTGCTTTCAGCAATTAGATAATGACTTCCTGAACTGGAGATCATATCTGGACCAACATTCTCCATCACAATCGATACAAATACCACTCAAGAAGTCATCCAGTCCATTTCTGTTGAATCATGTTGGTTTTAACATACAGGAATTGGTGCTATGGAAACATAATTTGTGGCCTTGTGCACCTTACTGCTGAAGAAAATGATTCCGCATGCAAAACAGTTCTTCCAGTTCATGCACTATTTCATGAAGTCATGAAGAAACAGAACTATGTAAAAATGAGGGAGCCTGTGAAAAGGAAGTTTGAAAAGAAGGAGCTAGGAAAGTTACATTCTTACAGGTGATGTGTATATTGCATTGTAGTAAGAAAGGCATAGATCAGGATGAAAACAGGACAGAACAGCAAGGAAAAAAATTTGCTAAAACCAGAAAAACATATTTTGAATTTCTGAGATCATGCATATGCTAACTAGTAAAACAAAGAGTGTGATAGAAATTCAGACATATCAAATGAGAAGAAAAACTATGCAGACTAAACCAGAAGTTGAAACTAATAACAAGAAAATAAAATAAAAATTAATACTAAATTCTTGAAACACATCAGAAAAAGAAATCCACAGACTTTTAGTAGGGACAGCTGATGATCAGGATATAATGCTATGCAAATTATTTTCCTTAACATTCACTGTGGAAATAAGAGAAATTCCCCTCTATAATGTTCTTCTCTTTGTGGACTCAGCAAAGGGCCTGTCTGAAACTGAAGTGGTTGTAGGACGGGGCATGCAGCAAAACAACGAAACAAACACTAAAAACATCACAAGCCTGGATCATGTGCCCCCAAGAGCTCTAAGAGATCTCAAGGATAAAACAGCTAAATTAATAACAGCACTATCTAACTTCTGGCTTAGGTTCCCATGGCGCCTGAGGACTGAAGTGTAACATCTGTGGTATCACAGATGTGGAATTTTTTTAAAGCTCCGTTGGGATCAAGAAACCTCTAAGTTTGACTTCTTCACTAAGTAAATTAGTACAAGTACAAACCAAGTGCAGAATTAATGGATACCTTGAGAAATATGGCCTGCCTGGGAAAACCTAGTGTTGCTTCAGTAAGGTGAATATTTTCCAATTTGTTGATCAGTATTCATACATACCAGAAGTACACTTCTCATTTGCATTTATCCTGAAAACCCCACACCTGAAAAAAATAGACATAAACAAAATTGATTTGAATACCTTTTTGGTATCTAAGAATTAGGAAAAAAAATTGTGCTCAAAAATGTATTATACATTTAATATATTTGTATATATTAATAGAATAACATTTTTCAAAGCTTTCAGAAAAAGTACAGTTTCCAATAGTAGGAAAAATAATAGGTCAGATTCTTTTCTAGCCCAAGATAGAAGTTAAACAAGGGGAAGTGCCAAGTCCTATACCTGGGAAAGAAGAGGCCCAGGCACCAGGACATGCCAGGGGCCATTCTGCTCAAAAGCAGCTTTGCAGAAAAGACCCTGGGATTGGACAGCAGGTTGACCATGAGCCAGCAATGTGATCTTGCTGCAAAGAAGGCCAGTGGTATCCTGGACTGCATAAGAGAAAGTGCTGCCAGCAGGCTGAGGGAGGTGATCTTTTCCCTCTGCTGAACACAGGTGAGGTCATTACCTAGAATGCTGTGTCCAATTCTGGGCTCCTCTGTATGAGACACACATGGACAAATTGCAAAGAGTCCAGCAAAGGGCCATAAAGATAATTAAGCGTCTCAAACACCTCACGTGTGAAGAAAGGGTCAGAAAGCAGTGAGCTTTCAGCCTGGGGAAGAGAAGGCTCAGGGGGATCTTACTGATGTATACAAACACCTGATGGGAGGGTGCAAAGAGGACCGAGCCAGGCTCTTTTCAGTGGTGCCCAGTGACAGAGCCAAAGGCAATGGGCACAGCCTGAAACACAGAAGGATCACTCTGAACATCAGGAAACACTTCTTTGCTGTGAGAGTGACAGAGCACTGGCACAGGTTTCTCAGAGAGGTTGTGGAATCTCTATCCTTAGAGATATTCAAAATCTAGACATGGTTTGGGCAACTGGCTCTGAGTGACTCTGCTTGAGCAGGAGAGGTTGCACTAAACGATGCTTAGAGGTCCATTCCCACTTCAGCCATTCTGTGATATCCTTAATGCAAGAAGAAAAGAAGGGTTTGATTACCTTTCCAATCCACAAACTGCTTCAGCCCTAGATAAATTGGTATAGCTTCAGGACCAGTCTACTTTTGAATCATTATGAGAAACAACTCCATCCTGAAGGCTACCAGGCCAACTTTCATCTGGCATTGCTTTCTCTCTCTTTCCCTTCTCCGTTGATCATTCTTCACGGAATCACAAAATATGCTGAGTTGGAAAGGACCCACAAGGATTATAAAGTCCAACTCTTAGCTCTGCACAGAACCATCCCCAAGAGTCACATCATGTACCTGAGAGTATTGTCCAAATGCTGTCTTGAGCTCTGTCAGGCTTGGTGCTGTGACCACTTCCCTGGGGAGCCATTTCCAGTGCCCAAACACCCTCTGGTTGAAGAATCTTTTTCTAATACCCGAACTAAACCTCCTCTGACACAACTGCAGGGTTCTGTCACTGGTCACCATAGAGAAGAGATCAGTGTCTGTCCCTCCTCTTCTTCTTACAAGGAAGTTGTGGACTGCAATGAGGTCTCCCCTCAGTCTCCTCTTCTCCAGGCTGAACAGACCAGGTGTCCTCAGCCACTCCTCATACAGCTTCCCCTCAAGGCCCTTCACCATCTTCATTGCCCTCCTTTGAACACTCTCCAATAGCTTAATGTCTTTCTTAAATTGCAGTGACCAAAACTGCACACAATATTCAAGGTGAGGCCACACCAGTGCAGAGAAGAGTGGGACAATCCCCTCCCTCGACCAGCTGGCAATGCTTTGCCTGATGACCCCCAGGACACAGTTGGCCCTCCTGGCTGCCAGGGCACTGCTGACTCACATTCAACTTGTTGTTGAACCCCCAAGTCCCTTTCCACACCACTGCTTTCCAGCATCTCATTCCCCAGTCTGTATGAAAATCTGGGGTTGCCCTACCCCAGGTGCAGAATCCAACACTTCCTCATGTTGAACTTCATATGGTTGGTGATTGCCCAGTCCCTTAATTTGTGGAGGTCTCTCTGCAAGATCTTCCTTCCTTCAAGGGAGTGAACAGCTCCTCCAGTTTTGTCATCTGCAAACTTGCTTTTATCCCTTCCAGTCCTGCATCCAAGTCATTTATGAAGATGTTGAAGAGCACAGGGCCCAAGATGCAGCCCTGCAGAAACCCACTAGTGACAAGTCACCAGTCTGATGTTACCTCACTCACTGTTATCCTCCGTGCTCGACCTGTGAGTCAATTGCTCACGCACTGCATGATGTGTTTATCCAGCTGTGTGCTGGATATCTTCCTGTCCTGGTCAGCACAAGCAAAGCTATTGTGATTTCATTTGTGCTGAGAAACCTCAGTCTCAAGCTGGGGCTGTGGTGAGAGCCTTTCCAATTTCTGGGGGTAAGAAATTCATCACCATTTTCCCTACACTTTTTCGTGATAAAAATTTAGGAATCTTATTTCATTGAGGCCGCCTGACTGTATGTGGGTTGCACAGGTCACACATATTTTTTCCCCTCCTTCTCTATACTAAGTGGTTTCCTGTCAGATGGAATTTGTAGGAATTGTCAGGGGGAAATTGGCATTGCATGACTTTAAAACATGGGAAGTTTATGCTATTACTCTACAATTGTATCAATCTACTCCACTCTGAACAATTTGCCATTATACACTTCTTACTTACTTACTAACATTCTTTGTTCCTTCTCTTAAAAAGACAAATTCTGTGTTTATCTGACATTTTTAAACAAATTTACAGAGGAGACACAACTGTAGGTTCACTGCTTTTCATGGGTTTTTCTTCGTTTTTATCCAGGAAATCTGACTTGAGCTGTTACAAGTCCACCTCACAGTTTAATTACCTTGGCTTTAAGAATGTAAAACAACTATCTTTCATTTCTGTTTTCCTGAAGCATTCAGCCAGAGTGAGCTGCTATAGCTGTGCTACCTCCAGTCTGCAGCAGCCCTCCAGCTAAACTAGGCTGGCCAAGAGGAAATAGCTTGAAAGAATTCATAACTAGGATTTGTTTGGCTGATTAATAAAATGCTTTGTTTCTAGTTTCTTTTAAGCTCTTTTTTCCAGAAGCAACCTTCTTGCAATTCTCTGACCATGATTTTTAACAACATTTCAGGCTTGGATCCCATTGTTTTATGGCTCTCTGCACATAGACCAGGGATGGAGCTGACTGTACTTTGTTGCTCAAATCCCTTTCTTCTTCATACGTGTTACCTGGAGCAAGCTCCAGCAATAAAAAGGAGAAGCAAGGATCTGCAGCAGAACAGAGTTGCTGTAAAGGTGCATCAGACTCCACGACCTGACAGATACATCAAGTGGGGAGCCAGGCTGAGGGGAGCATGTGGGAAAGTAAGAGGAGAATTTTACACAGGGTTTCTGCAGCCTTTCTACAAGATTTCCCCCAACACTTCAGGATATTGGGGTGTCCAGAGACCAGTGAGTATTTATTGATCCCTGTTCTGACAGCTTAATTATACCATGACAGTTACTGTTAAGATGCCCTTTTTATATCCACTGGTCTTGCCAATTGGTAAACACAAGGACTGTAAATGCAAGGAATTTTCTTTTTTTATAAAGTATCTTTCCACTCTCTCAAATGTGGGATTTTTAACCCAAGTAAACTCTGTGCATGTCTTACAATAGCTGAATGCTACAGTTTAGAGCAGCCCTGTTCAACATTTGTTTTGGCAAAGTTAGTTGCCTGCTCAGTCTGGGGTGGGATTAGATTAAGTCCAGGTAATGAATAAAGCAGCTCCCTGTGAGGGAAAGCAAGAAAGAGTAAAGATTTTGCATTAGGGATTCTCATAAATTCAGCATTTATAGCAACAGTGTGTGAGAGAGCGTTTTCCTCAATGGGTAGGAGTACATTCAGAGAGAGAGACGATCTTGGCAAAGATTTTGGCTGCTGTGGTGGACTGACTAACCTTACCAATTCACACTGAATATTACCATCTGTTATTTGCAGTAGTCAGCATGTTACTGCTGACTCTGTGTCACACATTCGTACCCAGAATACTGGCCCAGGATTCACAAACACCACAGGCTTTCTCTCAACTTTAGTATATCAAATGTAGACAGTCTCTTTGGCCCAATCCAAAAGGAGGCCATTAATACAGCTGTTTTGATCAATGATAAATAACCTCATTTCCTTTATCTAATCCAGATAAAGGGAGATAGACAGATTACACTGCCAACTTCAGGGACAATTTAGTGCTGCTAGAGAAAGCAGGAAGGATATTTGTTTTAAAACCAAGATTTTAAGATTTTTTTTTGGCAGTAATTTTATGTCCTTCTGGAGACTCATACTGCCAAAAGCCTAAGGAATGCTGCATTTTATTAGCTCTGTTGATTATCACAGTACTGAAAAGCTAAAAGGGAGAATGTTCTCTTACTGCCTGTCACCCTGGAACGTGTGGGTAGTTTCTCCCTTACCTCTGTTTCTCAAAAAACACAAGCTGCTAAAACAGCTTTCTTTTATCCTTCTGTTATCCTTCACCAACATAACTTCATTTAACTGAAATTTCCTGTAGTGATTGTTAAGCATTAAGGATCTTTATAAAATAACCATGTGGATTCCAAAAGGAATCCAAAGCCATCTCAATGTAATGGAAATTCAAAACTTCTTTATTGTATGCCTGATGGTGGGCAGTTATTTGCAAGTGAAAACTCCAGCCTGAAGAGTATAATCTTAAAATGCAAAATCAGTAACTGTGAGGAACTACTAAAAAGTTGCAGATTAAAACTGCCAAATAAAGTAGAATTAGGAATGCTAAACCTCAGTTTTTTTAATTAAAGGGACTAATTTAGTTAGAGGGTAAAGTGAACTGGACCATTATTTTTGATCATTAGAAGACAGTTTACAGTAATGGGATTCAATTAGGTTTTGCTGAAAGGAAGGAAAAGACATTTATAAATGATTCTCCAAAGTTGCATTTGTGTGATTCACTACTGTATGATCTACTACCATGTTGGCACAAGGATCTAAGCAGGCTTAGTTTTGTCCTACTGTTGTTCTTCTCCAAAGGAGTTATCAGTGGATTTGCACAAAGTACTTCTGCTGCAGGCAACTTCAGTGACTGTCTAAGGAAAACAGGAAAGTTGGATTATTTGCTTCATTAAGAATAAATTGTTAAATAGCAGTCATAGCACAAATTTGCAGCACCAACTTTTAGAACATCATCATATCTGCATCAGATTTTGCAGAAAACTAATGTGAAGGACAGTGATGGGTTCAGCGCAGAAGGACATGAGCACGTATAAACTGTTGTACAAACTACAATGATTTGTCTGCAGATATGTTTGTTGAACTGAATTGTCTGGTTTACATATTTTAATACTGTTCATCTGAGAGAATTTATGTTTGCAGACATCTGAAAAATCTTCAATAGACCCTTTAATACGCTTGCTTTAGTTGAGTTCTTCTGTAGACCTCTGAAGTCAAGGTTCACTTATATCAATCAAGATAAAAATTGACTACTATACCTAGAAACTATTTATGGATTCCAAAATCGGTCTTCTGCAAAATCTTTAGAATATATGAAGAATCTTTGATTCTATAAACTTTACAGTAAATAAATATTATGTTAAACATCATAGCAACAGATACTGTTTCTAGTTCCAAAGGTTTAGACAACAGAGCATTTCTAATCTTTTTCTTTTTCAGACGTTTTTCCTTCTTCCGTATTGAAGATTAATGTTGAATCATCAAATTTGACAACACTTCATATTTCATTAGGTAATTATCCACTTCGATATCTTTTATATCTTTTTTCTTTGAGGAAGAATTCAAGTTTTACAGATGACTTACCACTTTTCACTGAGAAAAAATAAGTCTGTCCTTGGGTTACTGCTACTTGCTATACTCATGTCATTCTTTATTTATCATAAATGAGTCTGTGCTGTATTTGAAATGTAGAATAATGCTGAAAGGGGTTTAGTAGGATCAGCCTGGTGAGACAAATACTGAGTATATAAATAATTTTGGGTTGGAAGGGACCTTAAAGAGTGTCTAGTTCCAACGTCCTGCCATGGGTAGGGACACCTGCCATAAGACCAGGTTGCTCAAAGCCCCATCCAGTGTGACCTGGTGAGGTCAACAAGCACAAAGAACAAGGTTTTCTCCTTTTGAAGTAGGTCTTTTTAGTTTTCCCAAGGGCAATGGTGACCACCTCAGGACCTTGTTTGTCCAAATGTAAGGGGGTTTATATGTTCTGTTTCTAACTTGACTCTTATTCTACCTTTCTGAATTCCAGATTGGGAAATTTATAGAGTAGCCTGTTCAAAGAGCAAATGACTCGATGAAGAAGCTGGCATATGCATTCATTAGCAATTCTTCCAAATTTTGTTTTTTTAATCCTTATTCATATAATTTAGCATGCTCTTGATGCATTCAGTGTTGTCTTTATACTTCTCCTAAGCTTTCTCACACCAGCAGAGCTCATCAACACAAATGTTAGCATTGAGGCTTTTACAAAAAAATAAAGAAAATTATACAAAAAATGGTGAACTGTAAAATGGAACAAGGTTAGTGCACACTAAAAAAAAAATCCCAAACAAACAAGACCACTAAAAGCTCACCTAGAATCTGGTGGAACAGAAACATTTGGGTTTGTTTCATAGTTCAGAAGGGTCCACTCCTTATTTTTGTCCTCTGGGTGTCTCCCTTTTAATTTTCATGACCTCTTACACAGTCCAGTATTATCCACAGATGGATGAGGATTTGCTGACATAATGAAAGGCATTTATTCTGACGGTGCTCAAACCGTACCAGGTCTTTCTGTGAACAAGCTTTCTTTTTGGAGAGCTTATGATTAATGTACAAAAAAGGATAATTATGTACAAATTAGGATAAATACCAAAGCAATCAAAAAGTCATGGATTTGGCAATATTACATATTAAAATTAATGATCTGAACAGTAGAGATAGATACTTTTCAAATTAAGCCTGTAAGGGGTTCCAAGCAAGCTAGGAGTCAAAATACAAGTTCAAAATGTTATTATTATATCTTTCAATAAGTAGGACTGCTTAGTCACACAAATAGAGATACAGAAAGGAATTCAAGGTAAAAAATGCCACTTGGCTCACACAGAACACAAACTGAACACAGATTAACCAAGTTATACTCTTGAAAGAAAAACAGGGGTGGGAAATGCCAAACTAGGATCTAGAAAATATATTATTCCCTTCAAGACATAGGAACCTATCCTTTTTCTTCCTTCTATAATGAAAAGTCTTAGGTGAGACACTTCAGCAAAGGGATGAACTAGGAGATCAAAATTCCTTTTAGATGTTCATTTTAGATCTGTTACTCCTACTATTATTATTTTTTGAACATAGGAACTACTTTGTGTGCTAGTGGGAAATTTGTCTGGCCGATGGGAGGCAACTAACAAGTCATACTATCCCTTCTGTCTGTGCTATACTAGATGTGGCAAAATATTTTTACATGTAGCACATCATGTTCAATAAGCCCTTGGGAATCAGGAGTTAGGCACTTAGTAACCAGATTGGTCAGCAGTGGTGCTCTGTCACTTCTGTGAAATGTTCAAGAACTAAAATTTGAACAGTCAGTTGAGTCTAAGCTCAGATTTTCTGGAAACACATAGTTTATTTGTATCAAAGATAGTTAATTTTATAGCTGTTTACCTACTTTTCTGGTTAAAGATGCACCAACACATTTGTTATCATACTAATTGAGTTGATGAGAATTTAGTTTCCCGCCATGCTTACACAGACTTGGCAATACTGGTGATTTTGGTCTCCTGAATTATTCTGTACCTAAGGACCATGGCAGTGCCAATGCCTGCAGTGATTTTTCTGGCAGGGACTGTGTTCTCTTATTGCCTTATCTGTGCCTTGCAGAACTGCAATTTTACCTTTTCTGCTTCCATCAGCAGTTGCCTGAGATTTCTCAGATATATCACTTATTGCTTGTACTTTTATCTGCACTTAAGCTCTCATGGCTCAAAATATGTCTCTAAGAGATAAGACTATGGTAGAGTGATTTGTTAGACTGATTTTTAACTTCATGCTTTTCTCTTTCTCACTGAAAATCTGTCTCGATGCTTCTGTCTTCATGGTTCCTAACACATGTTGTACTTTCTTTGTTGTAACTTCATTGTCTATTAGCATTTCAAGTTCTGCATGATTGCTTTTTAATGTATTTAGGTCCAATAATATTATCAAATGAACTTGGTTTAAATGCAGAACACTGGCATAATATACGAAACAGACGAGAATGTGAAGTCTGTCTTTCTCAGTGCAAATCTACATTGTACTTAGATTTACTGAAGAGAAGGCTCTTTCTGAGAGTTCTGGACTGCCACAGGAAATCTTCGAGATAATGTTTAAAATGTAAAGTTTTATTAAAATCTGTGTGCATCACTCAGACTTGTTTTGTCTTCACAAATTCAATCAGCAACTAACTCAAGATGCGGGTTTTCTATCTTGTCATTCATAAAGTTCTTTGCCTTTACCTTTTATCGAAATTTGCCTTTGTTCTTATGACTGAAAGAAATTAGATTTTGGTTGGTAAAGGATTGCTGGAATAAATTACATTTTAGAATTTAGAAAAAACAGGATATGCAGAATACAGTCTCTTCATAATAAACATGGTTCGTTCTCATTTAAATATGAGTAAACTCATTTTTAACTGTCTTACCAGGATAGGTTAACAGCTTAAGCAGAGAAATGCATCTGCATCTCCTCTTTAGAAAGTGATACTGCTGAAAACACATATTTGAGTACTTGCAAATAATCTTAATGCTTTTATGTCTGGAACATGAAACAAATTTTGCTTTAAGTTTCTCTATTGTCTCCATAGCTGAAATAATTTCCTCAGAATAACATTGCATTGCACTTTTGTATCATTTTAAATCATATAGTTCTGCAAATAATGCTTCCTTCATTTTGCATGACACTCTAAATCACTATTGCACTGTTTCTTCAGCATTTATTGTAAGAATGAATATCTGGAAAATTTTATCTTTTGCCCTTCTGAATAACTGCAGCGCGATCCTGTGGCTCATTTCCTCACCTATCTAAAGGAAATTTTGTCATTTCAGAAGTTTTCTTTCAGCTGTGAAAAATTGCCCCTTTGGATGTACTTCTCTTTTGTCATTGAATTGGAGCAATAGACAACTAACTTTAAACAGATATGTTGGTTTAGAGCACCAAAATAAGATAGCACACATGCTATGTGTCCTACCTGGAGAACACAGGTAGCATTACATAGATTTTGTTTTCAAATTATGGTTTCTTATTTCTGCTGATTCAACGGGCTTGAGTTAAAGTTAAACAAGCTTCCTTTTAAACAGCACTCAGCTGAGTGCAATCACACTCTGTAAACATACCCAGCTTAATCTTTTCTCCTTTCAAAAAGGAGAAAAAGGGGAATTTTTTGGCAAAAAGATTCCCATTTTTCAGCCTGATGTAAACACGTCTTCTATTGGAAGAGTTGCACAATTACCTAATATACCATTAATAATATTGTGTCTCATGACAAACATTATATATAATATATTTCAGGACTTCATTGCCTCTACTCTTATCTGAGCCAGACCATATTTTTAATACAGGCCCATGTTCAGCACTGGTTTGGATGTCTGTGCAGCTTCAGCTCCAGTATTTACCAAGGTGTGTGCATTTCTGTTTGCTTGATTTCTCTTATAGAATATTCCTTTGTTTCAAAGAAGGTAGCCATCCCAACTGATTAATTCTTTAATGCTATAAATATCACATAAAATTTATTTTAAAATTTAATACAAATTTATTGTGTATCCCAAGGGATTTATTGCTTGATGCTATAAATATCTCTAAGACTCTTTATTTATGTTTCTCTGTGATTTTGATCTGTATTTTTAATCAATTAAGATTTTTAAAAGCCCAGTTCTAAATAAAAGTGGTCCTATGCTTGAAAGTGTACTGACTTCAAGGACTGAAGTCCTAGAAACTCTGTTTATAATGCACAAGTAGATGTGCTCCACATAAGATATGCAATCCTGCTTCCACAACCATATAGATCCTGTATGAGTGTCCATGCTCCTGTGCAGCCTAGGATGAAAAGGAGAAGGTTCTCGCCCTGCCCAAATGCTGCCATCCAAACATTCAGGCAGGATCTCATAGGTCTGCATCCCTAAAAAGTAACTCAAAGACACTCAAATAGCATGTACCAAATGGCTGCAAAGAAACATGGACTAAATGTGTTGGGTAGCCAGAAGTAGCTGCAATCTACAGACAGTTTAGCATTAAGAAATGTATTCTTTTTAGTTCTGGAGAAGAAAACGGTACACCTGCAACTCTAGAACTTTTATTCTTTCTCTAGCTCCATTTAGCTGGATCTGGGTCCACCATAGCTCATAAAAAAAGCATTTTGAAATCTATCCAATGTTATTTTACTGAAAGAGGATCAGCCATTTCCTCAGTGAAGAGGTGAAATATTTACTGATTAAACTCCTATGTTATTTGCACCATAATGATCTAAATGATTGCAATGACTTTAAAAGTACCAAATCAATTTGATTAAACTAATTAACAAAAGATAAAGATTTGACCTATGAAAATCAGGACAATATTTTCCCCCATACACTTAGGTAGAGTCCTAAGAAAGGAAATGGCCTGAAAGATCAAGTGACACTTAAAGCTTAACGTGTTCAACAAATTCTGAACAGTAAAAAAATCTAACTCCAGGATACAAACCTAAACTGTGTCATATGGGCACAGAGCTCTTGAAAATCTACCCTAAAATTGTGATTTCTGGAAATTTGTCATCCTAGCAGTTTAAAATTAATGCACAGTTATAAATTTTAATCTCAGATATCAGACTAGCACTTTGTTCATTAAGAATCTTTAGCTTGTTTATATAAAGCTTGCAGCTTTCTGTAAAAATCTTATTAAAACTATCTTTCTGTTACAACTTCTGTGAAGGAAAGGTAATTAATTTTACATAACTATCTTAAGTAACTTAAAAGTCTAAAGTATTCTTTACATGTAGATTTTACGTGAAATAGCTTTATATTGTGTGTATAATTTCGGCAAAAGCAAAAAGGCATCTACATAATGGGCAGCAAAGTAACTCTATTATTCAAAGCATTTCTATGGGAAATTCCTAGCACATGCCTTTCTTCCTGACACAGTTGTTTTTTAACAGCTGTGATCATTGGCTTGATTATCTTGTTTGTTATCTGTGTGTGAGGGATACATCAAACAGAAGTGATTTTGCGAAAAGATCTCCTTCCCGTAGTGCCCATGCCTGCTCCTGCAAGTTTGCAGAAAAATCAGAGCTTTTTCAATTGAACATCTGTCTGCAAGAAAATTTTGAAAACACCCTGCCACATCAGCTGGCTTTCTTCATAAAGATGCCACTGCTGTTTCACAAATGATTACTCTCATTTTCTTCTCAGGACTCAGCCTTCCTTTTAAATGTTGCTAGGATATCAAGTGCTTGATCGAATTTAAAGTAGGACAGCTTAGGATCACTGTTTGTTAATATATCAACAAATTCCTTTCAGGAATGTGATGTTCAGCATATTGTACTCTGGGATCAATTGGTTCCTGTAAACAAGATCATGAATCATTTAATCAGGATACAGTACTTCTGAAGAACATTCCAGCAGTTTTGGACATTTGCTTTTCATGTGCTAGGGGTTGCTAATGCCATATTCAAATCTAATTGATACAGACAGATACAGCTGTAAGACTCCACATGACAGTGTGCTGTTTTACACCAGCCATAAGTTATTGCTCTAAGGTGGAAAAACGAGGTACAAACCAGAATGACACACACTAATTAGTTCTGGAGTTCTAGAAATAAAAATACCTACCCTGCACAAACTAACAACCTATTTCATAGGTTTCTCAAAGAAAACATCGACCAAGACTGTAAACTTTAGTTGTTGTCCTACCTTCTCATCCTTTATCAACAAGTGATTCCTCTGTTATGTTCTTTCTAGCTATCAATAGTCAGAATAAACACAACATTGGTCTCAATCTGATCCTTTTGGTCAGATGATAGACCTGGTGTAAAATAAAATCAAAGAGAGCTAAGCATTTATATTGGACTTAACACAGTTAAGACTTGGTTTGGCAGTAAACGGCAGGGCATCTGCTTCCTGCTCTACTGCCCTAATTCCACATTTGCATGTTGAATTCAATAACAAAACTACTATGAACTTCAGATGTTCTGTAACTAAAATAAACAGTCATATGTAAACTAAATTGGGAATTATAACTGACGTTATAAGTTATAAATTAAGCAATAGAAAAATAGCAAAGTGTTGAGAACTAAGAACTAACTCCACATTGACCTAAGGAAAAAGAAATGTCATATTGAGATCTATTTCTGTATCAGACTTTTCCAGACAAAACTCTTATAATTGTTTGCATGATAGAGTAGAACTCCTTCATTTTTTTACTGAAAATAATCAAAATCACCTATGATTGTTCTGAATCTATTCTGTTAAAGCAAACCAGCTCAAACTGCTTTAAGAATGAGCATGATAGTGCTGGACGTGCCTCTGTCTCCTGGTCATACTAAAAGGACTAAGCTCTTCATTTGTGCTGTGTGTTTATAGTAGATTATGTGAATATCTCCAATCCTCAGCAGATTCATTCACAGTGAAGTACCTCTTAGTGGAAAAAATACTCCTGCGCCTACATTATCTGTATGCAAGATTCACTTTGGGGGTGGCAGCTAGAAGTCTTGTTGGTTATTTTGTTGTATTATGTCCTCCTAAAGCAACTCCCTGAGTGCCAGCATGCTCACTTCAGTGTGCTTGCTCAAGTGTGAATAGATCTTCAGTTTAGCTCTCTGTTTCTGAGATAGGAGACACTACATTCCTTCGAGAAATGTCCTTATCAATCTTCTGTACTTGACATTATCTGCACAAGGGGCAATAGAGGCCCTAAAACAGCTTGTGCCTTGGGACAGTCCTGTCACCAGCTGTGGAGTGAGCCTGTCCTCACTGGTTTTCCTTGCTGTAGCACTTTGAAGGCTTTTAACCCATGCTGGCTACAGATAGCTAACCTGGACCCTACATCCAGTAATGCTGCCTGCAGCCTTCTCACCTACAGGTGTTTGTCACAACCACACATTCTCCATGTGAATAAAGCACAGGGAAAATCACCTTCATCAAGGAAACTGCCATTTTCTCATCAAGCTATTAACACAAAAAATACATCAAGTTACTTATTTTTCAAAAATAGTTGATAACATTTTCCTCAGCAGAAACTTGGATTAGACTCTGATCTCACTGGCATAAATCTATATTGATTCCATTAGCTGCCCTGGTCTTACTTTTATGTAATTGAAAGAAGAACTGGGCCTTTGATATATTAAGACAGCCTTGAACCAGCTTTCAGACTCTAATTAGGAATCCACTGAAAGGGAAAAAGAGTTTGTTATGATAAATACTGACAGAAATGTAGTTACACAAGCCAAGCACTCATGGTGTAATAACACTACCCACCTGTAACTCAGCCAAACAGAAGGCTAATGCCAGACACAGAAACAAAGGGGGATCAGGAAGCTCAGACAGAACAGGAACCAAAAGACCATTTGTCAAGTAGTGGCCTTCTTCTTAGTCAAAAATTTGCTAGGAAAAATCCTGATATGTAACAGATCCATAAAACCATTAGGGTGAAAAATTGAATGATCTAGCCGAGCTTCATAGATCAGTTGCCCTATGGAATATTTCCTCATTGCAGTTTCTTCTCTGACCAGAAAAAAAAAGAAGGCCCAAGGATTTGTGCCTTAACTTTTGAAGTCTCATTCCTTGCCTCAGATATTTACAATTACTAGAAGTTACAAAGGGAAGTGAAAGAAGCTTAGTAGTAAGTTGTTTTAGGAATAATCACACAAAAGTTTATTTCTACTGTTTCAATGTAATTTATTCTTCAATACAGAGTTTATATTTCATTTATATTAGGTTTGCTTTTAATTGATTTCTTTGGAGGCACAGTGTATTGAGATCCCATTTTATGTCAAGCCCCTCCCCAGCCCCAAGCAATTTGACCTAATTAGGTAATGTAAAGTGGTGTGATGGAAGAATAAAAATATTAAAGACAGGTAAATTCATTCAAGTCTCATGAAAACTGTAACATGACTAGAGATGAGGAACCCAGTTAGCAGTCTTTCTGAACAAAAGTGTAAGTTAACTAATCATCTCTTTTGGGTTCACCTGTTGATGAGCTGGTTGGCACATAACCTGCTGGCCAAGCTATGGCACACAACTCACAGACCACTGATGGAGTAAAGAGGGCAGCTAGAATTGCTGAAAAATTCTGAAAACTCCCAGAAAATATGCAGGAGGATGGATCTGAAGGTATTGAGGCAGATTTCTGAGGCTAAGGTCCAGGTACAAAGGACATGAACTGGTGGGAAAGAAAGCAGAATAGTTTGGCTTTCTGTCATAAAAAGGCACGGGGTAATAAGCCACAGGAAAAGATCAATGTTCTGCTTTCAGGTCTGCCACAACTCTATTGGGTGTATTATCAGGTCGGTCAACTAATCAGCCAGTGCACCAGATTACCATAAAATAGAGATAAAATGCTTACTTTACAGGTTACAGTGGGGTCATTCACTTTTGTTATAAAATGGCTTTGCAGCATTAGAAAAATCTACAGATTTACACTACAGATGTACACTGTGCAAAGTGTACATGAATGGAACACAGAAGCGAATGTAGGCAGACATAATATTGTCATTTGATGTAATGAATTACCACTAAATTTGGCCCAAGTTGATTTCTCATCAAAGTTCACTCACTGAAAATCTCCACCTTAAGCCACTGAGCATCAAGCATTTCCTTTTCTGTGTACCTTCTTGTTCTTCAGTTGTGGACCTTTGCTGACCACCTCCTCTGACAAATAGGCCCTTGAGAGACAAACACTGGAACTGAGTTTCCCAGAGAAACACTTCACCCATCCTTCTCAGGATCTTCATGTGGTTTTGAGTGTTTCTGCTTTACATAGCTGCCATTCACAAATTTCTAGGACTTTTTTTCTTCCAGAAAAAAAGCCATCCTAAAAGTAAAATGTATCCTACCCTTCCTTGAGGGAATCTTTGGGAGAGTAGCAACTACATTCAAGAAGACTCATGTTGTCTTCTGGACTTCTACTGCTGTGAAAACTGGTCCGTTTGCTTCCACTCTTCTCCTGTCCAAAGTTTTCCATATCTGCATGAGGCTTACTTCTTATGAATCCTTATTTAAATCCACGCTTTACCTCCTGGCTTGCGTGTGTACAATGCTTGGCAGTCTCAGTAACCACAACAGACCAACTGGCTACTCCGGTTCCTGTAGGATAGGTCTATCTGATTTTCAGGATACTGTCTTTTCAGAAACACAAATTAAAATGTGATATCTTTTTACTATATCCATCCTGGGAACAAGGCAAGATATTTTTTCAGAAGCAAGGTCTACCTATGCATATAGAGGCATTAAAGAAACAGTGGATGTCGGAGAAGCTAGAGCAGGTTAGAATAATGAATTTAATCTGCAGTTCAAAGTTCTCTCATTAAGTTCAAATTACTATATTTTCCTCTGTCTTCCTGGACAGCTCACTACATTTCTGATCTGATCAAGTAGATCCATCATCATTCATGTTTGGCAAAAAAAACTTTTATGTTTGAAATATTTATAGTGGTACTATAAGAATATTAACAATAAATAAATTCTGACAACTGAGGTACAGAGAACAAGGATTATGCTATGTCCTTGTAGGCTCAGCAAGGATCTTTAATATGGTAGCCACTGACAACTGTTGGCATGTGTTGTGGGTTGTAACTGAAACTTTGTTAATAATTAGAGTAGTTCTTCTGGAGTGCTTCCCTGCAGATTCTTGAGATTTTGTGGAGGTCATTCTTCACAGTGTTACAACTACCATAAATACCTTTGATTGTCATTTTAACTCTCAAATTAGCAGCTGCTATTCCCTTTCTAAAATGACCTTCCCCACTCCAAAGATACCAATACTTAAAATAGCAATATGGGTTAAAGAATTGAAATGCTTTGCATTTAAATTTTTCCCTCTCAGTGACAAGGGTTTATCACCTAGCAAATTTGGTTTTGCTATGGCTTTCTAGTCCTTTCATCACATTTGGAAATGGTTGTCATTCTGGTACCTCATTCCCCAGAATTTTGTAAAAAACTACAGTTGCTGAAGATCCATCCAGAAAACTATTCTTAAAACGAACAGTGATCAATTTATGCAACTTAGCAATGTAAGAAATCACTTCTGGTCTCAGAGCAACCTGACTCAATTCTTTCAGAGTAGTTTGAAGATTATAAAATAAGATTAATTACAGTAGGAAAGAAAAAAGGCTGCAAAGGCTTGTCATTACTAATTATTTTATAGGATGGGTAAACTAAGTCCAAAATATGGATCCTGTTAAATACCAGATCTCTTAGTACAGAAGAGTAATATTGTTACATCAATTTATATTTTCATCATAGTCACTATATTTAACTGGCTTCATTTTATAGGTTATTAATATCACAACTTTTGTTCAGTTTGACATTGTTTGATTGATCTCTCCTACATTGAGAGCCATCTGCCCACATTGTTATAAGCAGCAGGATAGCATAAATTAACCATTTGTTAGTATTAAAAATGGAAAACACTACGCTTTCATGATGTCCTTACACCATCCAAGCCTAATTCTGTCCTCTACAAAACATAGCATATCAAACTACTGTTCAGTATTCATTATGTTCAGATCAACTATTTCTATATTTTTTTAGAAGCTGAGGTTTCTTTTCAGCC
Organism: Lepidothrix coronata; assembly: GCF_001604755.1. Classification (NCBI taxonomy): domain Eukaryota; kingdom Metazoa; phylum Chordata; class Aves; order Passeriformes; family Pipridae; genus Lepidothrix; species Lepidothrix coronata. The sequence goes on from NW_016690186.1 coordinate 12,017,974, forward strand.
CCGGTATAGTGAAAAGTATATTAGGCTTAATATTTCATGCAAAACTAGGTTATATAATGGTCTCACATATAAAGTAGGTGAACAGATGGATTTCTGCTCTTGTGATCTGAACTAGATTAAATTAGAACTAGACTTAACTAGGTTAAATTATGTAGTCCTAATAAGGTCATTTAGAAGAACAAATAAATAAATAAACAAAAGGATCATTAATTACATCATAAAATTTTAATCAACTTTTATTTGAAGAAAAACAATTAGAACCTTTTAGCAATAAATAATTTTTTTTCCTAAGTAGGAATAAGAAAAGTTTAGAACAGAATATGTTCTGTGCTCAATAAGCTATCTTCTAATGTTGGAATTTTCTCTTACAAGATTAATTTCTTCCATTCACATCTCATGTCCCATGTAAGAGAGGATTAGCAACTGCTCATAAACAGATGCTTATGTTGGTTACAGATATTTCAGCCCACGGCCAGCAGTAGCCAGACAGGTGTTTCAAAGAAAACCCACATCTGTGTCACAGAAAGAAACTAGTGTCTAATGACCACCTAATAGCTACTCCTCTCAGACAAGATGACTATTAGAGCTACATCTGCAACTCCTCTTATGTCCCAGTAGTTGCATCTGAAACTCAACAACTTTCTAAGCTAATACACTTTTTCAAGTTCTTCAGCCTTTTCCATGCATCTTGTAGCTGATTTGTCACACTGCATGATGCATGAACTAAGTTATTCTGGTTAACCTCAACTAAATGAAAACAGGATTTAAATACTTAGGTAAATTTATATTTCTTTAAATAGAGGTCAAAATATATTTCTTCATTCTTGTTGTTCCAAATATGGATTTTGGAAGGAAGAATAATAAACATTGACAGCCCATAAACAGTGATATTTACTGTTCAAAGGCTTAAAGATTAATTTTTCACACTGCAGCAAGCAATGACAAGTAGACAAGGACAGATAACATTGCTGAACAAAGCAAAATGCTAAGGTAAATCAGGATGCGTAGACAGAGGATATTGACCTTATTTCAAAAGATACCTAGACAACTATTTTCTAAAGCTATGGCCAATGGCCAAATGTTTTTACCTTCATTTTGCTCTTTAAATGTAGTCAGAAAATCTTCCAAAGTCAGTGCTCCTATTTTCAAAAATTCTTTAGATCTGCAACAGGGGTGCATAAATTAGGAACTTCAGGTTACAAAGTATTGTTTTGGGATTATTTCTCCAAGAACCAAGTTCTAAACTACTCAAACTCTAAAACTGTCCCTGTGATAAGACTGATGGGAGCTTTAGACACTCACAGCAAAACACATGAGAAAAAGCAAAGTAGACAAGAATTTTCCCTCTTCTAAGGGAGAAACAGTTGACAAAAGAAAAAAGTAGTGCTGAGATACCTCCTAAGAGCAGAGTGAACTGTTTAGGTTGACTTACAGAGGAGAGTTTAGCAAAAAAAAATCCTTAAAAGGAAGTTTTTATCTCAGTTATAGCCTTTTCCAGTGGTGTTTTTGGAGATTTCTCTGTGGCAAGGAAATTCTGCTTTCATTGGGGTGTTTGAAAACATCATCAAGAAGAAGAACCACACAAAATCCTTGGAGAAGAAGTATTTCTAATTTTGATAATATTTTCTGATCTTATGGGGAGATAAAGGGAGTTGGGGTTTGGGGTTGGAAAAATAGAAAAAAAAGAGGAAG
>NW_016690186.1:12019705-12050726 GCF_001604755.1 Lepidothrix coronata
AGGGGAGGGAAGGGGAGGGAAGGGGAGGGGAGGGGAGGAGAGGAGAGGCGAGGAGAGGAGAGATCATCTTTGCTTTTTAATGCTTAAACTCAGTTCTTAAGTCAGAATTACTTTTATCAGAAAGGTGAGATGAAAAATCCTTGTTATGCAAAGATTCATTTGTTCTTGCTTATAAAGGAACTATCTAGGCACGTTTTAATTTTTTTTTTTGCTGGTTATGTTCATAAGGACCTTGAAAATCAAAGACAAAATCAGTGTTTTCAAGAAAATCCATCTATGTAAACTTTTTTTGTTTGCCAGTCTTTCACACCTCTGCAGTTGTTTTGACCTAATCCAGAACAAGCTAAGTGAGTCACATTTTTATTACAGTATTATTGTTTCAAATAGGATCTGAGTTCCCTGTTTCAGACAATCAGATTTGAGGGATTCTAGTCAAAATTTTTAAGCTCTTTCAAATATTCAAGAGGATTCCATAACTTTGTTTACTACACACTTACTTGCATTTTTTTTAATGTTTCCCCTCTTACTATTTTAAGCAGCTTGTATAAAAATCTATTTCAGTGTCAGGAAACACAAAGGCAATCCCAATTGTCTGAATTATTCCCCTTGAAAAAAAAAACAAACGAGGAATTCCGTTTTTTTCCATGACTTGTTCTGCCTGTATCTGGCGGCCTTTCTTCGAAGTCATATCTGCCAATCCTTGCTGGACTCCAAGTGGTAGGATAAGGTGGTGGGTTTCGTTGCCTAAGTAGAACCCATTGTGTTATGAATCTATGGTAACCCTGTACTTATCAAAGAAGAGAAAACTAATGGAATTGCACAGCCAAGTACTTCATGTACTGACACTATTTTCATTTTTATCAACTTTCATGCAAGAAGGAATGGGATTGGGAAAGATCCTGGTACTGTATGTAACTTCTGAATTCTGGAGGTGTGTAATCAAATCTATTTGTGTTCCAGAGACTGATACTCTGTCTCATTATCAACCCTGTAATCTACATGAATGCACCAGAGTATGGAGAAGACCAGAAGCAGCAAGGTATAACATATAAGACTGATGATACGTCGTTCCATAAGTGTCTATACTATTCCCATAGCCATAGTTCTCATTTTTTAGTTTTGTGGCTTTGTATCCGATTCTGGTTGCAACTAAGCAGAAAACCTCATGAATTTGCATCATCAGGAACAAGTGGTTTTTGATCATGACAGGGTTTAAAATGCTGTATCAGTGATGCACTGATTGAATACCAGTTCATCTCCATGATCTGTAGCCGCACGGACCAGGGCCTGTGAACTGCTCTTTTTTTTCCACCCTCTTCCAGAGTGTCTGGAGCCCTTAAAAGAGAGTAGCAAGGAAAAATCATTCCTACATACTAAAGAACACAACCAGTGGAAAGGTGTTTGACAGCTGGGTGGGAACACTTTGTGTTAATAAATACAAGTCTAGGTAGGATGCAGAAGCCAAACTATGGCCCATCACACAGACCCTTCAAACATTAAGTGGGAAAAATATGTGAGAAAATAGGTGCCCATTTTCTGCAGTTCCTTTCAGGGTTAGATTTCACATGGCATTTTGCCAACTCACATGATACTACCTTAGCCCCACAGTAGTTCATTGCAATATGTAATAATGAGCTGTGAATTGCTGCAGCCTTTTTTCAGTATGTGACACAGGACTGAATTAGAAATAATAACTCATGAGACCAAGCAAAGTGGAATTATATAAATGAATAAAAGTAGTCGCGAGACCATAGTAAACCAAGAATATTAATAGAAGAATTAAAAAAAATAATCAGTCATACCTGCCAAGAATGACGTGCTGAGCTTTTATCATTTTGTTTCAGCAAGGTATTTGGCACAGGAATGCTTAATGATAGTCAGTGTTGGTTTCTGGTTTATGTTTAACCTCTGAATGTGCTAACCAGGAATGTAGGGAATCATTCTGATTTTGAAACACAACTGAGCAGTTATGTGGGAGGGACTGTACAAAGTTGTGGTCATAAGGTAGAAAAATGATAGGGAGTGGATTTTGCTGTGGAACTTTCCTTTAATACCATCCTGGAACATTATTCATCTATGCCATCACAAGCAAACCTAAAAACTGCAGATAATGCTCAGATGACAGATTCTTAACAGCGGCCAAGAATACTGTATGTGATGGGTACAATTTTAACTTATCCAGGCTCAGCCTAGTTCTATTCCCTTCTACAGAAATGCAGTACATTGGGATTGTCCTTCTAGAATTGCCAGATCAGTTGTGCAGGGTGTCCTTCAAATGCTGCCATTGAACCGTTCTGTCACTGCAGGACAGGACTAAGATGTCCCATATGCTTTATGTTTAAATAGATGCTTACACTTGGCTTATTTCATTCCTTTCACATATCACAAGTTTCTCTAATGGAATAAAAATTACATGAATAGTTACTGTTTACACATGTTGTCTGCTTACTGAGAGTCAGCTGTCATATAACAAGGTTTCAAATTAATGATACATTTGGAAGTAGCAAATACTTCAGCTTTGCAAAACCAGCAGTGGGGTCTAAAATGTATGAAAGCTTTACTTTGGTGAAATTCAACCTGGAATGATGAAGAAAAAGAAAGAAGATTTAAGCATAAGGTCCATTTCAGGACTTTTCAGTAATTCCTCATTTATTTACCAGAAAACCCTAACATGGTTCCTCTTCAGAGGGATGCAATGTTCAAAGAGATCGTTTGGTGGAAGATTGAAAGAATGAAGGATTTTTACTTCTGTTCATTGTCAATGTTATGATTGACACAGGAATGTGATATTGGACTCCTAGCACATATCTTTCAGCTGAAACATTTTTGTGGAACCCTCTCTGTTGTTTACATTTAAGACAATATTCCATCTTCTGGGACACCCTAAATTTGTACCTACACCAGAGAAAGACCTCATGGTCAAGTCACTATTTACTAGTGCAGTCTGATAATATTGTTCTTAAAATCAGATGACACATGAATACCAGTTTCAAGGACTGGTTAAAACACTCAAGGTTATGCCCTCCTTGAATCTTTGAATTCCCAAACAGGAGGATTATTAAAAGAGCACGATCAAGGTTAGCGGCCCCTAAAATTAGACCTTACAGCTGTGTTTTCACTTTGCTGTCCGTGAACATACACAAAGATCATCTGTGCTTTTGGACTTATTTACAATACAAGAACAATCTTTTTTTCTTTCCAAACTACCATACCCTTCATTAGAATGTAGGAGCCTTAAGATACAGTATTTGTATTTAACATGTATTTCTGTATCAGTTCATGTTGCATGTGAACTGATAACATAGACACTTAAAGAATTCTCTTAGAAAGCTTTTTGGAGGCAGTTAACTTAATCTCCCCCTAATTTCAGATTTAGTCAATTTTTTCTGGTTTAATCTATGTCAGATGCCACTGTAAAAGGGCAACATATCCTGTTGATTTGATGAAATGATACTTCTAGATGTATTAGCTCTAAAAACCCAAAGAGATGAGTCATTCTTATTCTTGTTTATTTTTAATTTGAGCACTTATATATCACTCTTCTGCTTTTACAGCAGTTTCACTTTCCAAGAGGACATAAGGATTCTTCTAAATTACAGTGTCTTCTAATAACCCCATAGTGACTGCTATGCTGCATTTGCTCATTGCATCCTTGGTGCCCTCTCCAAGCCAAAATCCTGTATTTGATAGTGGAGGCTGGTGATCTAGGACTGGGCTCAGCAGACCTAGGCTAAAGTATTTGCTCAACAAAGAGGGGCAGCACAGCCTCCACAGTGGGCTGGCCCTTGCCCTGATGGCAGAGGCTAGCTGAGCCACTTCACACATTTTGATATCCAAAGAGAGACATTGAGATCAGTAAAGTGAACTAAAAAATTTCAATTTTAAGCCAATAAAGTCAATAAATTCAACATTTTTATAAATTTGCGTGAAGAGGACAACCGAGTGATAGAGTTTTTACTTCCACAAAGTAAATAGACACTTTGTTCACCATATGCTTAACTGGAACTGTTTGAGGCAGCCAAGATCACTGTTCAGCTTTGTAAGTGTTCTACTCTCAAGGCAGGTAGCTTGAAGTCTGCAGTGGAGAGCAATCAAGACCATGGTCCTGAAACCCCTGTAAGAGCTAAACCACTGTTTCCACCTTAACACTTTGCTACTCTTACTTTTCCTAGAAGCCACCTAGCAGCTGTCCCTAGATTCCTTTATTCTGTGTGAAAGGGAAACAATGTGGCAAAACAGGATTTACCAGGCTGGTTATATCTCTATTTAAATGTTATGAGAATTCAAATATCAATTTTCAGTATATGCTTTCCCTTGGACACACTAGGCTTTACAGAAACCTTTGGACTGCAGAGGTTTTAAAAATGTTTCAAAAGTAAGGATCCTGTGTGCAAATGTGAGCATATATAAATATCTAGTAGGGGGGTTTGTTTTTTTTTTTCCAAAGGTCAGTAATGTAAATAGTCATGTGAGAGAAGGAAGTGGTAAAAGGCATCAGACTGGAACTCCCGGCTGGGTTCAGCTCCTGGATCTGTTTCAATTTGTGACTGTAGGCAATTCTTATAGGTATAGTATTTCACTACCTCAGCAGGCTGCTATTAATTAATGTCTGCGTCTGAGGTCTGTGTTAGGAGGGATGAGAGCAGGGAGTCCCCTCCATGAAGCAGCAGCTGGGTTGCTTTATGTGCCCAAGGCACCTCTTTCAAAGTTGTGTCTCTGCACAGCTCTCCACAGGTAGTCCAGGCAGTTACCTACTTCCTGGGGCTGAAATTCACTGCTTCTGTGCTCTGTGAGCTACATTCCCTGTAGTTATGAAATTATCATTTCAGAGTATGAGAATCAGTTACAGCATTACGAAAATCAGTCATGGGGGGAAAGAAAAAAAGAGCTCATACTGCAAGATTAAGGGGATGGATTCTTTTCTGCAGCACATATGAATTCAATTTCAGAGAGAAATTAATCTCAGACTGTAAGCACACAAGGAGACATATGAAGAGTCAGAACAAAAGGTCTCTTAAATTATAATCAGTCAATCTATCATGATTGTAGCAAAAAGTTTTTGTTGTAAAACATTTGTCTGACACATGCTTGTAAACCAGCCAAAAAGGATATCACGATATCCCACCTAAACAAAATCGCCGTTAGCCTCAGAAGTGGAGTTTCAGTTCAAGATACCTCTGATTTTTTTGTAACTTTCATTTAGTTCATGCAAATGCCTGTCATTGCCGCTAATTTAAACAAGAGAACCATTAAAGTCCCTAAGTTTAAACAGCAGTGGTCACACCATCGATGCTACAGAAGCCGTCAGTCATGGACGACACTGCAAGAGCAGCTGATCTGTGCCCTGACGCAGCAGAGGAGAGAACAGGGCTGCTGCAAGCCCTCAAATGAGGAGAGTGAAGGGGGCTTCACTCAGACGCTGCTGTGTAAGTTGTTCTCATTAGCCATGGCTTGCAGGGCTGCAAAAGCGCCTTGTTAACTCAGTGCTAGTGGAGGCCCAGATCTTCACTGCAGATGTGGAAGGTATGGGGAAGGAACTAAAAGGTCACTCACTAGATAGTGCCTGGCAGCAGCAGAAATGGAACGAGCCGAGACAGCCCTTCAGCTCAGGAAGAACAAGTGTTGAGTAAGTACTTTATAAGCACAGGTGAAATTACTAAGAAAAATAATTTTTTTCCAGTGTAAATTTAAGATATACTTATCGTTATGCAAGTGAAAAAGGATTTGGCAAGGTGGGACTTCCAAACTGTTATTGGGGGGGGGGGGGGGGGAACAAAAAAACCAAACCCTAAAAATTATTTTTAAAATTGAAGTAGAAGTTCATCAATCATAAGTGATAGGATAGCTCTCAATATTAAGACCTTACATGAATACAAATGCTCTCATTCCATCTATATATTAAATTTACATACTAACTGAAATTTTGAAAAGTAAAAACTAGGAGGTTACTATGGGATTAAAAACAATAGAATTATTAAGTCTTTATTATGTTTCCATTTTTTGTAGAGGAAATATTAAGCGAATTGCTCTCAGCTAGGAATCAGTCTTCAAAGTCAAAGTGGAAAGAATATATTCTCTCAGGTATATAATGTAATTAATTGGTTGGTATCATTTCATTTAGTCAAAGTGGTGTCCATGAGTATTAGTAGGCAAGAGGAGAAAGAGAACCTTTGAACATACATTTTACTTTATTTCTTATACGACGTTCATCATCTTACAGTGGGATCTTATATAAAACAACAAAGATACATAACTAAGGTCAATCATCAGAAAGGTTATATGGGAGAGATAGCATGAGGTGGAGATCCAGTGACTTTTGAAGACTGTTTAAAGAATTTATTCAAAGCTCTTTTAAAGAGCTCTCTGTTAGGGGGATAAGATCTCAGAACACTTGGACTATATTGAAGCAAAAGAATTCAACCTTAACTAACTTGTTGGAATTCTTTGAAGATATTACTGCCATAATAGAGAATTCTAATTTAATTAGGTTTTCAGAGGATACTTAGCATTGCTTCTCATCAAAGATTACTGGATAAAGGTATAGAACAAAGACTAAGAGCTAGCGTGGAATAAAAATTGTCTCCCAAAGAACAAAAGAAAATTATGCATTGCTATTAATAAGGAAAAAAAGAGATTACTGCATATGGCAGGGTTAGTTGAAGTTGAAGCTTTAAACATTCTGAAAATTTTGAAGCATGTGTAATTTGAATGGGACTTTTATAAATAGATGGACACAGTATCTGATGGAGTATATCCACTTTGTCCCTCACAACTATCACAAACTTACCAGAGAGAACTTTCCAAATTGATTACAACTTGGTGGAGTAGGGGAAATTATGGATTCCTTCCAATATTCCCTTGTCCTGACAATGATAAAATGAGAAAAGAAAGACTGTCCACGCCAAACTGGTCAAAAAGCATGGCCACAGCAACTGTGGTTATCTAAAAGTTTATAAGAGCAGTTTTCAGGCTAATCTAAATTGGCACAAGAATTTTAAAACTCGGCAAAGTTGTAAAGCATAGACAGCTATCAGACACAAACTGTGTGCTCACTGTCTGCACTGGCCTTTAAAATTACAGGCAAACAGATTAGCGCTTCCCCCAAGTTCAAAACTTAGAAGAAAGTGGGAAATGTTTTCATCACAACTACTTTATGCCAAGACTTTATGTAGTGCTAGTGGAAAAAATGATGGAAATTATAAAGACAAGTTCAGAAAGAGTTAGAGGAGCAGAGCGAAAAAAGAAGGGAAGTGAGTCTGAGATAAACAAGGGCACAAAGAAAATACTGGGCATGTTAAGTTGGACAGGCTCTTCCTGTCCTTGTGCTGAACATTTCTTACGCTGCCTTCTCTGTTTTCTAATCATACAGTCCAGGTGAAAGGGCATACTTTGCTCTTCTGGCATTTTTTTTCTTTTTTTTTTCCCATAAATATGATAACTGTTATTACTCCATCCCTTTCCTAAAAAGTGTGTTAGCAGTATCGGACCCAAAAGCAGTAACACACAATTCATCATACATGGCAGTCAGAGAGCCAAAGCTGGGAGCCATATACCAATTTTGGGATTGTGCCTCCCTCTTTGCACCTCTGTTGCATTGCGAAGCAGAACACTACAAAGCCCTTTAGGGGATTACTTGCAACTTAAAATGGTACATATGTATCATAATTACACTGTATTCCAATAGAATCAGCACACCATTTGCAGTAAGAAAGCTCTTTGATCCTCTCCACAAAGTCAGGTAAGCAGGCTTCTCTGACAGAAAGTCATTTTATTGAGTGATTTGCTGCAGACAATCTCTCTTAGCTAGTGCAGTAATTGCAAAGCAAGAAAATATTTGTAGCTATTCAGAATCACAAAGAAAGTTTTAAATTATATTCTTTATCTTTTTTCAACTTATTTTCAGCACATAGGCTGCGGTAATTTTGCAATCCAAATCCAAATGAGGATACAGTTCTCAGGCACATAGTGGGAATAGGAGTTTGATTAGTAGAGGGCAAATTATCAAAGGATCTGCAGCACCAAGAGCTTCTGTCACTGCAGAGAGATCCTGGGCATATTACACAGCAGACCACATTTGGATGGTTGCCTTTCTAGCTTCTGCAAGAACAAATACCCATTTTCATCATTTTATGAAGGAAAAGCTGGCGCCCAAAGACACCCATTACTAGAGTACAGGCTGCAGCACAGGAAATGCAGTCATGTTCAAGCCTTTTCCTGTGTTTAAGTCCAGATGTCCAGTGTTCTGTAGTGTTTGCTGTATATTCACTACCAATTGTAAAACACTTTGATGTTCTTTGAAGGTCACCGAACTGGCCTCTTCCTATTCATCTGAAGAGAATCGTCTTGAGCAAAATTCACCACAGAGAGAAAATTAAGAACTGAAACAACAGAACAAATCTGCAACCTTGTCTATGGAACTCAAAGAATCACTGGAGAGATGGCAGAGGGCCAAGAGGCTAGGAGGGTGGTCTAACGAAGAACCAAAACTGCAGCAGAAGTTTAGGGTATCAAAGCTTTGTGCAAACGAGCCTTTTCCTGAGCAGTACAGAATCTCAGTCACAGCTCCTAGCACTTGTCCTAACCCAACCATTACAATCCAGAGCAGTTGCTTTGATCAACCATTTGTACTAACATTGTTTGCAGTGGCATAAATAAGGAGTAGTGCTATTTTGGTCAGAGAAGTTTAGCCCAGAATAAAACTGCAGTGACATCAACATTGAGACCACAAGAATCACAGTCTGCCAGTATGTGGAATAGTTATGATCCCACATAGACAATATTTCCCGGGAACATGAGTTTTCTATAATTCATTATTAAACTTTTAAAATCCTCAGAAGAGTGACAGTAAAGCCATTCTATTTATTGTTAGCTCAAGGTCAGATTTGCTGAGAGTTTATCCTCTAGAGTACTCTCACAGACAAGGTTGGGCAAACCAGCTGGTAAATCTACCAGAAAATCATTGTGTACACCCTCAGTTTCCCCAAAACACACAGTTTCAAGGTTGTATTCACCATGAACAGACCCAGCATGATGCAGCTTTTCTGACTTTCTGTTTCTATACATCTACCCTTAATGCAGTGCCTAAAATTAAGCAGATGGCTCTGCTGGTGGTTGTCCCTGGAAAAGGGGCGACCCTTTGCCATTTCCTGCTATCAGGGGACATGGGATTCCCAAGCAGCCAGATTCCAGGCTGCCTAAATGGGCAACACAAGGCGCAGGTGGACACCAGAGCCCAGGTCCAGCACAGATTTCAGCAGTCAGGTGAACACTAAAGATCTGGTAACACAGAGGGCATCCAGAAAACCATTGCTAACATGAATGCAGATTTAGGAATTTTTGCTAACAGGATGGTGGTTGCAAGTTTTAGGGCTGTATTGCTAATGATAATAGAGTGAGGAAGTTCCTGTAATATGTTACAAACAAATCTTCATACTGTAGCAATTCTCCCATTAACTGAAATGCTTTTTAAGGAACATCAATGCTCCATATCATTCCTGGTGTTTTCTAAAAGTGTTCAGAGGAAATTACTGGCTTTCTGAGTGCCAGATCCCAGGGTATAGAAACAATAGGGGACCATATTAAAATAAAAATTAAAAACAAACCAAAAAACAAACAAACAAACAAACAAAAAAAAATTTTTTCAGGCAGCTTTCTGACTTACCACAAAAAAGAATTCCTTCATCCCTCCCAAGACTAATGATGTTCCTCACTAGGGACTGGGATTTGTACTAACACCAGAGAAGTCAGGGGTTTTCATACAAAAGTTCATTGCTATTTTCAAACAAAATACTCGCATTCAGATCAGTCTTCTCATTTAGTTTTCTGCATTCTCTTATCCTTGTTTCAAGTGTATTTCTAGGTAGAGCCCTTTCCTGGCTTTTCAGTTTATGCACAGATTTTTCTTTCAAGGAGTGGGTGGCATTTCAATACGATGGGCTCACTTGCTCATTCACCACAAAGGAAAATAAAAATAACCAGCTGAAAAACTGAAGTTACTGGAATGTGTAATACTCAGCGTTAAAATGGCACAAAGTGCCTGCCTATTTATATCTCTTGTTTTGGGAAAGAGTGAGGCACACTTTGGGCACTAGATACAATGTATCACCCAGGAAAATGCATGGCCTTGCATTCTGTGTGTGAAAGACTTTTGTTTGTTGCAATACCAGTAACTTCCCAGGAAAATGAGGTTTATTCAGCATTTTGTTTATCTCTTTTATGTAAGAAAAGGCCAGATTTGACACATGCCAGTTTGGTCACTGAGTAAAAAATTGGATGACTAAATAAAATTCTATGTTTGCTGTAATTCAGATTTATCCACAGATCTTTGTTATTATATCTTTGCTGAGACATGCATGCTTACCATGATGACATAAGAAACATGTTTTCACATAGTAAAAGACCTGTAGTATCTCATCCATCAGATGATGAGACTTTGAGGAGGACAAAACACTCCCAGCGTACCATTATCTATATTTTTTTATGTGCCTCTTTGTCCTTATTTGAGTCATGCTGAACTACAGTTAATAAATTATGAGTTTGATAGTTTCTCTCTTTATTTTAAAGCTTCAATTAATAGTATTGGTTTCCAATTCAGTAGAAGGTGAGACAGAATGAAATGTCAGAGAGCAAAATAACTTAAGAGAAATAATGAAATTACTGTTTGCAACAAGTAAAAGAAAACTATGCTGCATATAACATGCAGAAGACATATGCAGAGACAGCACTATTAGTGGCAGCCCAGAGATTTTTGAAGCTGTGTTTAAAAGTAAGCCAAGCCTTACTGTGCACCATGTGGACTGATAGCAGAGAGGAGCAAATAATAAGAGTAATTTAAATAATAAGTAAATAAGAGTTCATAAAATCTCATTTTGAGAACTGAAGACCACAATAAATTCCCTGTAAGGTCAGAAGGTTAGTTCTGTAGTCCATCTACCTTTGTCTCAAACAGCAGCAATAGGAGATGCTGGTTAGGAAGAGAACATGAACTGAGCCGTTCTCTCCCCATACTCCCCAATACCTCTAGCCCCTGGAGCAGAGGCCAAGAGGGCACACTTCTGCCTATTCCCTTCAGCATGTTCCTATATGGTGCTCACTTTGCAAAAACAGCTAGAGACTGTCCATGCTTTTTTGAGTCTGAAACCTATAATCAAGCATGACAACAAAGGTTGGATCAAAAGTGGGTAAAAAATGCAGAGGAAAAATGAAGAAAAAATTCTCTGAAAAGACTCTGAGGTGATTCAGCAGGGCACAGTCACTAAAAAAAAATTCTGAACTGAAGCCAAATAATAAACACGGTCCTGTGGATCCATTAAGGTACATTAATGCTGCCACTTTCCCATCTGTTCCCTGAAGTTCCAAACCAAAAACAAGCAATCTGCAGTCTTGGCTTTCTTACTGTGTGAAACATTCCTCTATTAAATTAATCTGGAGAAAATGTATCTATTTCATCCCTGGTGAGACTTTGTTTTGTTTTAATAGAGTCACATACCATGGATTGTAGCCCATTGAGACCACAGATAAAAAACATGTGAATAAAAAGAAAAATGAAACAAATAAATCATAACTTCATGCTCTTTTTTTCCTCTAACAGAAATGACTTTGGAATACCTGCAATATTTTTTCTATTGTGTTAAGAAGGTTAGCAATTTACACTAACAAAATCGGCACAATAACCCTGGGAATCCTTACTTTTCCATGAACAATGTACAATGACAAAATTTAATCGTAAACTTCCATGTCCTTTAACTCTGATATATCTTTTAGCTATGAAACAAAATTCCTTGTGCCAATATCACAGAGGGAAAAACTCATGCTTGACCTTTGTTGAGCAAAAATATCTGAAAAAATATCTGGCATCTCCCAAGCCAGTAATTCCTTGATAATTTGTATTGCAAAATTCCCTTCTGTCACCCTCTGATTATCATAGCTCATTTAGTTCCCTATGATGATGTAATCACCCCCTTGGAGCAGTGACAAAATTTATTTCTAGAGCTTCTAAAACATATTTAAGTTCATAGTGTTCAATATTGTGCCATAAAAGTAGCCTAGAAACATGACTGTTAATGTGCTTAGCAAAGTTGCTTTCATTTATGGGTTTCCACTTAGGACTAATCTGTATGATTTATTAACCATTAGGTGAAAAGCCCTCTAGTCTCCCTAGATACCCCACCAAAATCAGCAAATACTCTGTGCAGAGAATAAATCTCTAACTAGCCACTTCCAGGGAAGATGTGTCATTTCTGTGGCTCACATGGTATGTTCTCCACATCTCCTATTGTGGTTCTCTTTCTGTGGCTGATTAAATGTATTTATCTTTTTATCTATTCCTTTGCAAAAGTGCTTCCCAAAATACTGATTAATTAAGCTGCAACCTCACATGTGATTAGGGCACAGGACTGAGTCAGGCAGCTTAGGATGATGAGGTTCAACAAGGCCAAGTGCTGGGTCCTGCACTTTGGCCACAACAACCCCCTGCAGCTCTACAGACTGGGGACAGAGTGGCTGGAGAGCAGCCAGACAGAGAGGGACCTGGGAGTTTGGATTAACAAGAAGCTGAACATGAGCCAGCAGTGTGCCCAGGTGGCCAAGAAGGCCAATGGCATCCTTGGAACAGTGTGGCCAGCAGGTCCAAGGAAGTGATTCTTCCCCTGGACTCAGTGCTGGTGAGGCCACACCTGGAGTACTGTGTCCAGTTCTGGGCCCCTCAGTTCAGGAAGGATATTGAGGTCCTGGAGCAGGTCCAGAGGAGGGCAACGAGGCTGGTGAAGGGACTCAAGCACAAGTCCTATGAGGAGAGGCTGAGGGAGCTGGGGCTGTTCAGCCTGGGGAAGAGGAGGCTCATGGGAGACCTCATCACTCTCTACAACTCCCTGAAAGGAGGTTGTAGCCAGGTGGGGGTTGGTCTCTTTTCCCAGGCAACCATCAGCAAGAGAAGAGGGCATGGTCTCAAGTTGTGCCAGGGGAGGTTTAGGTTAGATATTAGAAAGAATTTCTTTCCAGAGAGGGTGATCAGACATTGGAAGGGGCTGCCCAGGGAAGTAGTGGATTCTCCGTCCCTGGAGATTTTTAAAAAGAGACTGGATGTAGCACTTAGTGCCATGGTCTAGTAACTGCAGTGGTAGTGGATCAAGGGTTGGACTTGATGATCTCGGAGGTCCCTTCCAACCCAGCTGATTCTATGATTCTATGATTCTCTATAGTTATGTTTGGCATCCAGCATTTTCCTGCAAAAGACAGTGACAGAATCACAGAGTCACAGAATCAATTAAGTTGGCATTGAGATCATTGAGACCAACCTATGACTCAACACCACTATGTCAACTAGACCATGGCACTAAGTGCCACATTCGGTCTTCCCTTAAACATCTCCAGTGATGGTGACACCACCACTTCACCGGGCAGCCCATTCCAATATCTAATCATCCTTTCCGTGAAGAATTTCTTCCTGATGTCCAACCTAAACCTACCCTGGTGCAGCTTAAGACCATGTCGTCTTGTCCTATCTCTGATTGCCTGGGAGAAGAGGTCGACCCCCATGTGGCTACAACCTCTTTTCGGGTAGTTGTAGAGAGTGATAAGATCACCCCTGAGCCTCTTCTTCTCCAGGTTTAACAACCTCAGCTCCCTTAATTACTCCTCATAGGACTTGTGCTCCAGACCCTTCACCAGCGCTTTGTTGCACTTCTCTGGACCTGCTTCAGCATCTCATTGTCCTTCTTGAATTGAGGGGTCCAGAACTGGACACACTACCAGCTTTTCCAGGAGTATGCTATGGGAGATGGTGTCAAAGGCTTTGCTGAAGTCCAGATAGACAACAACCGCAGCCTTGCTTTCATCCACTAGATGACCAGGGTCACCTAGTCATAAAAGGAGATCAAGTTGTTCAGGCAGGACCTGTCCTCCCTGCCAGGTGGCTGCTGGCTGCACCTGATCCCTTGGTTGTTCTGTATGTGCTGCATGACCACACTCAAGATGATCTGCTCCATAACCTTTCTAAGCATCGAGGTCAGGCTGACAGGCCTGTAGTTCCTCAGATCCTCCTTCTATCCTTTCTTGTGGATGAGCGTCACATTGTCCAACTTCCAGTCATCCAGGCCCTCCCTAGTTTAGCCAGGACTGATTATAAATGATGAAGAATGGCTTAGTTAGCTCTTCTTCCATCTCCCTCATCACCCTAGGATGGATCCCATCTGTGAGCATCTAAGTGGGTCAGCAGGTCACTAACTGCTTCCTCCTGGATTACAGCAGGGCTATTCTGCTCCCCATCCCTGTCTACAAATTCAGGAAGGCAGTCGCCCTGAGGATAACTGGTCCTGCTGTTGAAGAGAGAAGCAAAGAAGGCGTTAAGTACCTCAGCCTTTTCCTTGTCATTGGTGACTATATTCCCCTGCCTTTTCCTTGTCATTGGTGACTATATTCCCCCACCCCGTGTCCAATAAAGAATGGAGATATTTATAAATGTATTTATAAAAACACTTTTTATCATCCTTTACAGAAAGTGGCCAGATTAAGTTCTAACAGAGATTTTACCTCTCTACTTTTCTTTCAGCATGACCTAACAACATCCTTAAACATCTCCTGAGTTGCCTGCCCCTTTTTCCAAAGGTGATACACCCTCCTTTCTTCCCCTGAGTTCCTGCAAAAGGTCCCTGCTCAGTTGGGCCAGTCTTCTTCCCTACCAGCTCATCTTTCAATGTCTGTATTCCTAAAACACCATATTCATATAGGGATTAATGAAACATGCCTTTCCCACAGGTATGTTGAACTTAATATTGCTATAAAGTAAATGAATGCCTTTGATAATATGTTTTCAAAATGCAAATAGTCATTAATAATTGTACCACCCAGTGCTTTTCTGCTTAATTTTAAATTTATTTAGGTACATTTAATCTGTTTTAGTTTTAATTTGAAAGTATTCTCTTCTTCCTCTTCATAAATTATAGAATTAGGATTTGAATTTATAACAAACTTGTCATGTAAATTTTCATATTAAATTCAGGTATAGAGATTTTAATTAAGTTTATTTGTGCCTCCTCTTATTGAAAATCTTTAGGGCTGGTGCAAATCAATAGACAACTACTTACTTTTGCAGCATATCTAAAATTGAAGTAAATAGAGAGGGACTTGCAAAAATGTCTCTATCAAAATAGCAAAATCACTTTTGAGACTAACTCACTTCATACTGCAATATCTTAGATTTTTAAATCTGAGTGACCCAAACTCGGAATGCAGAAGTTCACAGATTCCCATTCATGACCATAGCAACTCCTGAGTTTATTCAAAATTAAGAAATGAGTGTTGCATGAAGTTCTTTGGTCAGCTGGAGCGTGCTTGGCTGTATGATGATGGCAAACATGCTCACAGCATTTCCAGGAGTGGGCACTGTATGTAGATAGACTCACTGTATATAGCCTAGAACCACTACATGAACACCTGCATCACTCTGCATCTTATCATGCAAAGATGACAAATATTTTTATCCTCACCTCTCTTCAGTGTGCACACAGGTATCGCAGGGAAATTCTGAGATATCATGTTTGCATGACCAATAAAAGAATAAGATTCCTCCAGCAACCTCAATTACTATCTTAGTGGTGATATGGCAGTACTATGAAGAAATTAGCAGGTAAGAAGAATGCTTTCTTCACTTTTACATAGCAAAGTCAAAAGTGAATTTAGTAACTTCTGGAATTCAAGTCATCAAGCCACAGAATGCCAAAGCAGGATGAAGATGCAACCTATGCTTTGTTGAAAGCATAGGTGGGAAGGAGAATTTGAGGTTTCTCCTCTTGGATGCAGATGTGGTGAATCCAGTTAACAGCGCTATTAGACTCTGTGATTGTAAAAAACAGTGCTCTTGGTTTTAAAAGGAGTAGAATGCAATCAAAACAAGATAGTTGATATTGCAATGTCTGTTGTTATGTGCCTGATCATTACTAACTTCAGAATTTTCATTTGCTGTTTATAGCATTTTTTTAAAAAAGGAATACCTTTCTTAAATGTTAAAACAGTGGTTAAAGGTGGAGGGTTAGGGGTGTTATGTGGGTATATACATAAATCCTAAGCAAATAAATATACATACAGCTGCTTAAGAATTTGACTGGCCCTTGGAAAACAGTACTTTTTAAAAGAATAAAGTTATAAATGTCTGCCTAGTTGGCTTTTCATACAAGAAACTATCTTCCTATTTTGTTTTTCATTACAACTCTATTTGTATAACCTGGAATACATAAATATTTGTAAAAATGTATAATTTTAATATAAGGACTCAATATTCTTGTACCAAATTCAAATACCTAACCCAGTTCTGCTGTTTCAGAGGTATCAGGACTTAGACACGTGTACTGAAAATGGTCATTGCTCTCTATCCTTGACCATTTTCCCCTTTCCATGCTGCAGAAACCAAGCTTGTGCTTAGAGAAACATTTCAAAGAAGTGACCAGCCTCTCCCAGTGCTACTTTTCCTAACTTAACCACATTACCACTCCTTCATGTAATTTTAACTTACTGCCTCATAACAAAAAAAGCAGACCACAGCATTCAGCTGTGGATTGTCAGCTGTCCTGGCTGAAGTGGTTAGATCAACATATCATGAAGGAGCATAAACCTAATGGATGAATGAAAGGATATGAGCTTTTTCTTAAAGTAAACCTCCAGAAAGCCCTATTGTGGCAGACAGATTAAGGAAGTTTCCTTTTCTGTACATAATTAACATGGGAATAATATATGGGTAGTTTCATCTGGGCTAAGAAGAACCAACTTTTGAACTCCTAGAAAGTAAATGACAGTCATTGCTAAGCAAGAAGCTACACAAAGTTGCCCAAAGAATTCTTTTTCCATGCTTTTGTATCTTTTTTAGGATAAAAGAATCAGTAGTAAATCACTCAATAAAAAAATCACCATGTTAAAGTTCACCAAAATGTGATGTATATTTAAATTGAGCCTGGGACTGAAAAATGTGAGGCTATATTTAACAAAGATGAATGTTTTGTTTCATACTTTAATTAAAAACCTTTGCAAAACCACAAATTACCACAATACCTGATTTCCATTCTCTTTGTTTAAACAGGCTTGTTAACTAACCTGTTTGTAAAGGACAAGAAACAGTTTTCTCGGTGTCATTTTTATTCTCAGTTTGAAAAGACAAAGCAGAATAACAAAGATTTTCCTCCGATTTTGTTTATGTTTTGGCTTATTAATTTTTCAGTGTTATAAAAGCAGTGGATATGTTTTGGTACTACTGATGAATCTCACCCATTCCCTCACATTCCCAGCTGCCCACACTGAGGCACACAAACGCCTCACTTCTACAGCGGAAAAAAAATACACTGTAATTCTTCTGGCATCACAGGAATATATGTTCAGAAGCAAACCCAAGCATTAGACACTATCCTTCCTGATGCATAAAATGATCTGAAAGGAAATAGACCTCAAGCCACAGTAAAAATTCTCCTGACACAAGAGTCAGCCCCTTCCCAGACACTTTTTTCATGGGAATTGGTACTGAGCAGTAGAAGATGCAAACAGCACTGACCTTGACTTTTATGCAATGCTGTGGCACTCATGTTTTCAGGCTGTCCAGCTGCTTTTAGCCCACATCAACTCTGTGGTATGGTGGGGCTCTCTGGTCCCCATCCTTAGAGCATCTCTCCATCCAAATGAAAAATTAGAGAGAAGTAAGGGATACCCCTCCCCCTCCCCCCCCCCAAAATAATGGAAAAGTACAGTGGTTCTGGATTTGGTTTCTTTCACACAGACAGATACAAAAGTTATTGCAAGAGCGATAAGGACATTTAGACACAGTACAGATTTACTGCCACACAGTACTAGGATGACATTTTTCTGTGTATTGCTCCATTCTATTTCCTTTGATTTCATCAGGGAAAAATGCTGTGTTTTAAACAGCTTCCTTATAAAACTTAATCTAACCCAAGTTCACAATACACTGGTCCAAAGTCAATTTCAAAGTTTTGCTAATTTTGTCCAACTTTGTCCTGGATAATTTAAGCTGGAAACAAGAAATGAAATTCAATAACCAGAGATTTTTTTGTGTGATTTGTAGTTGAAAGGAGAATTTTGCACTTTCCAGGGCTCTGTGGGTCTACTCTTATAATATAATGGTGTATGCCCCCACCATCCCAGGACAAGAACCCCTGGCTGACAATCTCATTCCTCTCAGTGAGAGCTCCCCTTAGACCTAACTAGAATAGGTGCTTCAAATCCATGTGAAACCATTATAAATCCCTTTCCAAGCAAAAGATATTAAATGTTGCCCATCATCATGCTGTCCAAATTATTATTAATTATTTCTATGTAAATACATAAATGTTATTAATAACAATGACAGCTACTTTTTCATTTCAGTAAGCTTTAACTAGTGACTTTCTGTGTGTTTATACTTTTGTATATTGCTCTCACAGATATATATGCAGATATACTGCTATGACAGAGGAGCTGAAGGCTTGATCATACAACTGTATAGCCACTAACTTAAATTTCTGAAGTAATTGGTTAATAAAGGTTTCTCACTCTTAGTTCTCAAAGTTTGGGCCCACTGATCCATATATAATTATTTTTATTAATTATTTTGCCAAATGTGTGAAAGTGAAAAGCACTCCCCTTGACACAAGCACAACATAAAATTTGAAAGCACAAAACCCTTGCCTACCAAACCCAAGGCAGCTGCTTGCGGGACTATTGGCCGCAGACATCCTACAGACTCTTCTCTTGCTGCACCTTCACTTTACTGCTTGCCACCACAAGCACCCTCACAATATTTTATTTCTCACTGAAATGGCATTTCCATAGTACTTGAAAGGTCTGGGAAGCTCTCAACTATCCGAAAAGACAGTTAGAACTGTCACAGTCCTGAGTACTTCACAATCTAGTGTTCAAGGAAATCTTGTAGAAACACAAACATGTTGGATTAAAATATTTCCCTACTTGTTTCTTTATAAACAAGAAAAATAAATTCTCTATTATCTAACAGAATTGCACAGATAGAACTGAAGGAGGAATCCAGCCTATGTTGTCTTTTACCTTTTTCTTATGGCTGTATCACTAGCCCAGTTAAAACTTTGTTTGATGGCTGATGTTTATCTCTAGTTGATTTAGCATAATTTTTGGGTTTCAATAATATGGAGATGCCTAATCCCAAGAGCCATTAAGCATATAAATATTTTTAGCTCTAGGTTTGATATATGTCTTTTGGCTGATTAGTTTTCAAAATATGTATTTGTATTTGGGCCAAATAGTCTGCCATTTCCATACAAGCCTCCAGTTTGTACACCAGCACTTTATAAATCTCCAAGTAAAATCTTCCATGTTTATTTTTCTTAGAGAGAAAATCCCATTTAACAAGTGTGGGCCTCCTTTCTTTATATGCATTTTTCTATTGAGATGGTATCTGTATTCTTTGTAAGTCACTTTGGTGTTTGAGGTATTTTATCATGCAAAGAGAGGAAATAAAAATAATACTAAAAATATATTGCATTTCTACTATGGGTTTTATCTACACATAGCTTAAAATACATAACCATCATTTTTTTGTCTGATGGTACTGGAGAAAGACTAGTGTTATGAGGCTAGGAAGGGGAGAAAAGAGACTTTCCTGGAGTTGCAGCCAATATTTTGTCAGCACCTGATCTGAAGGACACCCACTTCCTTTCTGATAGTGTTTGGTGCCTTCCACGATGAGAGTTGAGAGTTTAATTCCTTGAAATAAACTGCGAACAATGTCCTTAAAGTGTGTCAGCAGTTATTTTATAACATATATAGAGATTTTTTTCTCTCATTTTTATATATGCATTTTGGTTGATCTATTTTCAAAATATCTATTTGCAGTTGTGCCAAATGTAAATTTCTATTTATAAGAAGGTTACTTACCTTCTGGTGCAGGAAGGAGAATATAAAGCCAAGGTAGGAAGGGAAAAGAATGGCACTGGCAGCAGCATCCCTGGTGATCCAGAAGCCAAGCATCAACCTGGCATTCAGTCAGTGCTCCACAGAGTTGGGATATGAGATCCATCATGGCCTTGATCCTAGTTTTTCAGGCCCTATGCCTTTCCTGAATACCCCAGTAATCACAGAGCACTGGTTATTCCATTCATCCCAGTCCTCACTGGTAGCACCATAGTATATAGTCTTGATGCCATGGGCAATGATGCCTCCAGAGGTAGCTCAGAGCCTTCTCCTTCATTTCTAACATATGTACATGGCTGCACGGAGGCTTCCAGAGGGCCTCCATGCTGCCATGGAAGCAACCATGATTTTATCCTAGGCAACCTGGCTTTAAAATATTTAATCCAGGATATCTTAACAGCATAGCAAGAGCAGGCTTAGAGGCTCTTTATGTTCAAATATTTATGCTTCCTGGGTGAGTCTGGCAAGAAGTGCTGCCAAGTGTACTGTTATCAGTGTCCTATACTGGCTAATTTAAAATTAACTTGGGCACTGCCTACATGAGTCGCAGCAACATATTTGACCGAAACCATCATGTCCCTCCAGGCAGGATACCGTGTTCAGGGAGAAGGTGAAGGTGAGATGAATAATTTTTAAAACTTGAGCTACTTCACCAGCTGGAGAGACTGACAGTGTAATTTAGGCAACTGTATAGCAGCACTAGAGAGAGCACCCTCACAAAAGAGGGATGTGAAAGAGGAGCCCAACAAACATTTTGTAGAGTACCTACGCTTGGGATGCTGCTGGCAGCTGTGACAAAGGTGAATGGAGGCTGGTGTTTCACACGTGTTCACAAGGTGCTCAGAGAGCTGTGGCCCACAGAGGTAAATTAGGGACATCCCTCCCATGATTTCATAGGCAGAACAAAAGTTTTCAGGAATTGGCATTTATCAGAAACATTTCTTTGAAAAAAAAAAAACAAACACTGAAGAAGCGGGAAAGGAAACTAAAGTGATGTGTGAACTTTCTCACTTTGTTTACAGAGTTTTCTCTGGGTGTTACTCCAGAATTGGACCCCAATATTTTTGCTTGAGTATTTATTTTTGAATTCAAACTACCATATTAGTGTACAAAGATCAAGGTAAATCATGAAAAGATATCAAGCATCTCGGTGTGTATTTATTTACGGGATTGTTCCAGATGAACACAGACAATTATAAAAATAATTCACTCATTTCCCAGTGCCTTTCTAGTAATGTACACAGCCATATCAGGGAGAATCTAGCTAAAACGCTTAATCTGGCTTCAGAAGAGAACAAGTTTGGTTCCCTGCTACAGAAATGATCCGGCACATAGGAAATCACAGCTTCTGCTCCTTGATAATTTAAACCTAGTAGAGCCCACTCGGTTTCTGAATCTCTCCTCTGAAACTCCCTGCTCTACCAAACTATGTTTTGTGTTTGAGTAGTGCTCTCCACTCATCTGGCTGCATAACCAACAAATAGTTTCACTTAGACAAGATTGTTTCAGAAGCAGGATGAGTATTGAGAAATCTGCTGTTAAAAGGAAACAAGAAAAAAAAACGCAAACAAGAAGTTTTCTGAGCAGTCACTCAGTGCCGTACAGGATTATCTCAGGTTTCCAGTTTCCTAGGAACGTAGTAACTTCCCCGTGGGTTGTTTTGTGGGCGGTGTTTTTGAATATATGCTAATTCAGCTTTCCTGACAGGGAGAGGAGCCGTGTCTCAGTTCCACAGCTCTCCTGACAGCCGACAGTGGCGAGCGGCTGCTGCAGAGTCAGGCTGGTGGTCCTGACAGGTTCGCTCGCCCTTCCGTCGGGGCCCGTCGGCACAGCCCTGTCGCTTCTGTCACCAGCAGCCGGGCCGACATGTGCCTATGACCATGGAGATGAAGGACTCGGGCAGCGTAGTCCTCACAGCCTACCATCCCCACAGCCCGGCCAGGATACCGGCCATGGAGCAGAGTTTTCTACAGGATATCCCTCCCAGCCATTCACCCGCCAGCAGGTAAAGCCTGAGGGACGGGGACCGGTGCCGTGTCCTGATGTTGTGCCAGTGCTGGACGTGAGGTTTGCTGGCTGTATGACAGCCTGAGAGCATTTGCCGACCACTCGGCCACTTCACGAGCGCTTCGCTGGCGCTCATTTCTCGCCTCCACCGGGGAAGTGATTCAGGCCAGGACTGCGGGTCAGGGCTGGGGGGGGGGAAACGCGAGTGCTTATTTTAAATCTTGTGAGTCAACAGATCACACCAGTTTCCTGCCCAGGATACTCTCAACAAGACAATCCCCAGGAAAAAAAGTCACGTGAATCAGGCTTCTGCTCAGGTCGTTTAGCACTGTGTTACTGAAAGTGAGATGGCTGGACTGGCTGAGCTTGGCGCTCAGAAAGTTGATTCTGGCTTTGGTTTAGAGGGTTATTTAATTCCTTCTCCATTCACCAACCAGGTCAGGACCAGTCTCTGCTTTTTTTATTTTTTTTTTTTTTTTTTTTTTTTGGTGAAATTGCAGTTACTGCTTTGCACACCCACATGCACACAGTGGGAGACTGCATAATTTAAAACTGAGTCTAAATTAAGAAAATTCTTTTGTGTTGCAGGAAACGAAGTATTGTCTTAATTAATGCAGTCATGTATAGGTTTACCCCCCTGCCCTGTAAGAATGCCTGTATTTGTGCAGTTCAAAAACTAACAATCTGGGCAATATTATTGTTTTAGAAAATCCGATCTTTCTCTCCATGCATGTCTGAGTTTTGCAATTTTCTCCAAAGTGGTATAAAAGTTCATACTGTAAAAAGTTGAAGAAAGTAGGAAATGCTACTTTGTGGCTTGACTGAAAAAATAAGAACTAAAATCTGAGGAAATAGCAGATGGCATTATACCCAGGAATTAAGTCTGTGTCTTCTCTTAATATAAATGATGAAATTTACTTCATATTGTTTATTTATAGCCCAATAGCTGTTTTGTTTTCAATGTCATTATTTAGATTAGCTACATTTTCCTGTTCTTTGTGTGTTTCCCTGGCTGTCTCATAAAGATAACTCCTTTGTTCTGTTAAACTTGTTTGAGAGCAGTACCAAAATACGCAATTTCGTATTAAGAAAAGAAACAGAGTCTGAGTTTTTAGATGCAATGAGAATGGCATTTGCTACTCAAAACTGAGAGCAGTGGTTTGGCATTGGGTTACTGGGGAGTATGCAATTTCTTGCGCTAGGAAGAGCACTAAACTCAATCTCTCTTTAAGTTTGTGAGCAACAGAAATGTGGTGATTTGCTGTTTTTCTTGTAGGTGTGCTAATTGTTTTAAAATGTTCCTGCAGCTTAAGGTCAGGGTGTATGAGGGTTTAAATCACATACATAAATCACATATGTATCACCTGCAAAAAGCAGAAGTGCAAATTACAGTTCCTGAAAGAAAAAACAAAAGAGGATCCTGGCATTTTGATGGGGAACGTGTTTTGGAAGCTCCTGCCATGAGGAAAAGCCCTATATCTCTCTATACATCTATATATCCATAAGATTTTGGTGCTGTCTCCCCTTTCTTGTCCTCAACTCCCTGCAGCTGTCTAATAGCAGCAGCCCAATTCTGCCATATGGGCAGTCAATGGCCGTGTGAGTTTCCAAAGCCTGTTCAAGAGACGGATTTTATTAACACAGCATGCAGTCCTCTGGAATGCAGAACCCACGAAGGCAAATGCACTGAGTGTTTTAGCAAATGGTAAAATAGGCTCTGGCTTAATCCCTACTTCATCTTCTAAGAACTCTTTCCTGGACTGCATTTTCTGTATAGTTTCCTCTGCCGCCATCCTAATGCAAGAAGTTTTATTATAGATTCTGTATGGTGTTCCTTGATCCCAAGGGCAGCTACCAGCACTATGGCATGCTAACTCCTTAGCTCTCCAGGAAAATTATTCAAAAAATCATGAAAAGAACAGAGGTGTCGCCTGTTTCTTGTTTGATAACAAAAGCAGTTGGGACCCATAGCCTGACTTTCCTCTGAAGTCAGCTAGGTTAAGTTAGATGTACTCTAATGAAGTCCATACTTGAGATATATATCTCTGAGAACAGAATGAGTCTTGGATATTAGCCTTTGATTTGATAAACTGCTGACAAGTTCTCTCTCAACTTAGGAATCAAGATACTTAATTTTCCTTCCTCTCCTCCTAGCATTTCTCTTACTTTAGAGTAATGCACCATTTATATCAGAAGAACAGCTCCACTCACCAGAGCCAGGCTTGGATGTGTCCTCCAGCTGTTTTCTCTTGCAAAAACTTTCACTTTGGGAACCTACTAAGTAGAGGTTTATCACAGAAAGGGGAACCTAATGCAGCCTTATTCAGCATTTAACTGCACTGCTTCCCACCATTGAAAAAGAGACTGATAAAAAAGAAGGAAAGACTTAAGTAACCATCATGAGCTGCAAAACAACTGAGTAATCTTAAACACTCTTCGCAACCCAGCACAAAGCTAAGAAGCACATGGACACCAAAGCTTACACCAGCAGATGCATCAGACCACTTGTATTCACATCCCTCTGTAACTCTTGAAGGGCCAACCAGGCAGGCTGTGTGCATGTCTAAAACACACTGGCAGCATCAGGATCAGCAGGAAGTATAGCAGATGCAAGTATTTTCGTTCATAAGCCCAGTGGGTATATACCCCATTATAAGATAGGGGGTATTAGCTGCTGGGCTGTAAGGGGAACGGGAAAAAATTTGCTTTAGTTAGTTTGAATGGAAGGTGCATCAGTGTGCAAGGAAGGATAGAGAATTCATAGGAGTAATGAAAGGGGAAGCTGGATGGAAGTTTGACTGCGTAGTGATGCCATCACCAATCTGCAAAGGAGAAATCTAGCTTCCAAATGTAATGTTGGATAACATCAATAAAAAGGTTAAGAAGAGGGACCACAAATTCCAGCCATTCTCCAGAACAAGAGTTCATCCAGGGGACTAAAGATAGCAGTACTTAAACATCTTTGCCTCAGCGATCCATATTGTTCAATTATACCTTTCTCCTTTTTTTGCATCTTGCAGACTTACTTAACCAGTTCTATACATGGGGTGAGCCCTGAAAACTGCACTGTTGAATTTCCTAGAGGTCCAGGAGAATTCTCCAGCAAAACTTCCTTTTAATTCTGCTAGTGTAACTAGCAAATTCATTTTCCATTTTTCTCATGTAATATTAAGGTCCCTTCCCTTTGCTTGCCATCTGCTTAGCATGATTGTAGTTGTTGATAGCATTTATTTTGGCCATATCTTTTTTTTTTTGATTTATTGCTTGTAAGAACAAGGTGTTGGGGCGATCTCTGGTTTTTTTGCTTGGCAGTCAGGCTAACTCTATAGCATATGAGTATAGTGGGAAAGATTGCTGTTCTTGTGGGACGCTCATTATTCTTTTTTAATTCCACTTATTAGAACACAGATGTTACAAGTACCAGTACCAAAGACACTGGAATATCACACTACCACTTTCAATACAGATACTATCTCCATGCAAAGGTGAAAGTGCTGATTTATGTTATATAATGGTGAACTTTCCCATCCTCATTTCAGAGAATGAAGGACTTTGTAGTTGTGCACAAATACTGCTCCTGGATTATATAGAGGGAAAGCGGGGCCATGGCCATATGTCTTCCTCACATCCCCTTTTTATCCTGTTAGGAGAAGCTAGGAGGAGTTATTCCTGTGCTCAGAGGAAACAGGCATGACCTCTATGCCAAATGGCCAGCGAGCTCTCTAAGGTAATTATGCAATTAGGGGAAGACAAAGCATTCCTAAGTGAGTCATGCTTAAGCTTTCCTTGACTCCAGTATAAGACTTACTAAGTTCCTCAGCCAGTTTGCTACTAGCATATCTACCAGCAAAGAACTCATCCTGCACTGCAAATCACAGATACTTTCGCTGCAATGAGTGGCTGTTGCTAATGGGTGCATGAAATAAGAATCAGAGGAAAGAAAATGCACATTCATGAGCTTAGGTCGTGCTGAATGGGATTAGAGCAGCTTTTAAAGTGCACATCAACCTTTTTATACGTGGAACAGCCTCTGTAATCAATACTCATGCAAAGAGCAGCATATATACTACCAAACCTAGGAGCCTGCTACATAGGTAAAGGGCAAAGTGGATTTCAGCACCGTTGATCAATGCAGCCAAGACCCCTTATTAGCTTCTTCCCTAGTCAACTGCAAGTCTGGTACTTCCAGTTTTTTCAGAGAAATGCCTTTCCAATCTCTTTACATTCAGCATATCTCCCTCCTCCTACTGTCGGAGGGGTGACTTTCAGGCAGACATCACTATACTGTAGAGTTAAAAAAGAATAATTTCTGTATTGATTGAAAGATACTGTGTTGATTGAGTTACCTGCTGGCAGCTTCCAGGATCTCTGCTCTCTAGGTCTAAGACTTGCAGATTTGGGGCCAATATTAAAGTCATTACACTTTACATTTTAGAAGAATGGCACCAGATTGTTTTGTAATATTCATTCCCCCTTGCAAGCCCCAAGATACTACAAAAATATGTGAGGATGAGGTAAAGTGTCCTGAAATTATGACTGCGTCCCTGGAAGGAATGTAACTGGAGGAGGAGCCTTTATGCACCAAAATTTGTTTTGTGACAAGAGGATCTGTGTGAGTTCAGGTTTTATCCCAACAGAAGCAGATTTTATCATACTGAAGTGAGGTCTGTATGCCCTGAGGCTGGGTGATCTGGGTTGGATTTCTGTCAGCACTGATTGAGCAGCTCCTCTGCTCAGTTATATACAAATGATGTCAAGAATGTCTTCTTAGTGATGCAGGATAAACAACCTTAACTATTTTGCATATTTATCTCACTCTACCATAAACTTCCCCAGAAGACAAAAATAAAAATCTGGCTCCTTTTTCATAGTAAATCTTGTCATAACTGGGATCTCTTGCAGTAATTTGGACTCAAAACCTATGAAATTAAAGTTTTAAAATGTACTAAAACTGGTCAAAGAAAATCCCACAGATCAGTAGTCTTGGAAAAGACTGCATTGGCACCAACTGGGCCAAAAATAAATTTTGTGGAAAAAAAGCTTTTTACAACTTACAAAAGCTTTCTAAAATATGATTTTTAAAGTATATTTTTATAGATGCTAAGAATGATAATTCTTAATGAAATATTTACCAAGAGGATGCATATAAATAAGTCAGACAATAGTAGACATGCTTTTCCTGTGGGTTTTAGAAATACTTACAGCACGTCCTCTGGGAGCCACACTGAGGAATGTAGTATTTATAGCCAGGTCCTCATGTTATGGTTGAAACTAGAGTTGGCTTCTCTGGTTTCTTTTTAGTTTGGTGCTCCTGCTGCTCTCCCTGGTACCTCCATATGTAGAGCTAATGAAAAACATCTGGCCCTGTCTCTTTGATCATTTTGTTTGGCTGAGCATTTAGCCAGCTGCCCCATTCATTTTTAACTAAGTCACTTATCTCTGATTACATGAGGGTTGGAGTTGCCTGCAAGAAAGGGTAGGACCTGAGAGCCCTGCGTCCCCTACAGAGACACATTCAGATTGCATCTGGCAGTCTGACAGCACTGGCATAACAAACTGTCAGGAATCAAGAACCTTAGTGTTATTTTTGCATGGGATATCAGAATAATTCAGTGCAAAAGTACAGAAAATGTGCAGTGGTGGCAACTGGAAGACCCAGCTATGGAGTAATAGTAAAAGTCTAGAACAGTATCTGAAAAGCATCTGGTTAGTACTGTATAAATATAGAATCGGATCCTGAAATAGTGCAGAGTATCCACAGCAAACAATCAAGCTAACATCCTGGATTTTGGCTAGCCACAGTACAGCAGCCACTTGGCCTGCTGCGGTGCTTTGCTCCAGCTGGCCAAGCAGAGTAAGCCCAGCTGGTAACACATCCTCCTTAAGGGCAGGACCATGCTCTGTGTGGCTATCAGGTGCCACCGTGGTGGGTGCATTAAAACACCACAGGAGGGAAACCCAGGGAATAGTGCCCAGGTTCACATCCCAAGGTGGTGACTGAAGCCAGGTGTCCTACCCAGCATTTTGGGCCCTTTTCCTCCTTCCTACTTTCTGTCTTGGTTGAAACTGACTCACTCCATCTGGGTTTTCCAAGTCCTGTTGTATGTGCCAGGGGCTCAGAAGAGAGAGACCAAAAAAGGATGTGAGGGGTTGGGAAGAGGGGAGTAAAGGAGAAGAGAAGAAGGACCACATTCACAGGTATGTGACCTGATTCTCCTTGAGAGCTGGAGTCAGAAAAGAATTTACAGTTGGGCCTCAATCCCATTAGACACATGGGTTTTGGAATGGCATTTAATTGGTGATTTTGAAGTCAAAACATGAAATGGTTTAAAAAACAGTTTGTTTGAAAAAGTGCCCTATTACCCTGAAGGACTATTTCAGCAGAAATCAGCAGAAGTGCTTGAGCTGGCATCCCTTGTAATTAATGCAAGGAAAAGATTGATGATCTGTGAGGGCTCCCTCATCTCTGTAATTCATTTTTTCCCCTGCCTGCATCCTAACTTTCTAGACACTGTCGTAGTCTTCGAGGAGAGTGGAATAAACACAGGAGCAAGGAGCCTATTATAAGCTTGTTCGTTTAAAGACAGTTATGTTTTCTTATTTAGGATGCTGTGTGTAATACTCACTATTCTAAATCTGTGGGATTTTCAGATTTGTAAAATCATCTAGTTTAGGATGGATGTATGTTGGACGTTTAGGCAGAAGAAGGCTCAACAAAATAGAGACAGAAATCTGTTACTAAGTATTGCTGTTATTTAATTTCCATCTGAGGACTATACAAGCCTTTTATAGCATCTTGTTGTGCAGAAGGTGCTCTGAGCAAATAATAAGCAAAATAATGACCATAAGTCTTTTTGTGGAGGGTAGAAGAGCCCTACTAGAGAGAGACATAGGGTAGTATATGTGGAAAACCTGTATCAGATGTAGAAATCCAGCTGGGTTTACATCATTTACCAGGTGAAAGACAAGTAAAGCAAGAGGCAAGTCAGGGAACTGTGTTTTAAACACCTGAGTGAGACATCAGGACATCAGACATTGGGTCACTCTCAGAGTTTGCTACCAAAGGTGGAAGAAGCTATAGAGTGTAAGTCCTCATATTTTACCACAGTTAATCAAAAAAATACTAGCTTCCCAATAGTCAGATTTGGGCAGGGAATAATAAATTTATAAAGGCCTCATGGAGTAGGATGTTCCTAGCTAACTACAACCCTGCAGGCATCATAGAGTCTGCAGTTACCCAGACTCTGGGGTGGTCAATGCAAACTCTAGGTATGGCACCAGAGAGCATCCTCACCATCTCTTTCTCTGGCTAATAAAAGCTCAGAACAAATATCATTCAAGCTTATTTCCCAGCCTGGTGATGATCATACCTATTGGTCAAGAAGGAATTTAAAGGTGAGAGTGACAAATCCTTTTTAAGGTTAACATTACTAGAAGAGCAAGAACTGGATAGTTGTATCAATCTGATATGAAGTGCTCTGTCTTTTTTTCTATTCTAGTCTAATAAAAGGTCAATAATAAATCTTGCAGCAAAACATCGAGTGGGTTATGAGCCTTGTTTATACACATGAACTGAATTAATGGACACTGAGGTGTAGTAATGAAGGTTTTACCTCTGAATTCAGTGGAAATGGAATCACATCAGAACTCAGATCTTTTTGTCAATAACTTTGCTTACAGGGCGTGATCTGATTATGCTAACTCTTCTCTCAGCTCAGGCTGACTTCCTCTTTAATAGTATTCTTGCAGAATAGGACACCAGTATGAAGTCTTAGATAATTAAAACATAACGGTGACTAGGCCTGCCTTCCTTTTGTAATACTTCTCTCTGTTCCTCAACTATTTTGAAAACTTGAGTTTTAAATATTTGTCTGGATTTATCAGATATGATTATAAAATCTTTAATGTAGTTACAGGTGAAACATGGAGCAGGGGAGCCTAGGGCATTCTCTGAAGATGTTTTTTTCAGGCTTGGATGTCCTTGACCATTTCTAGGCCAGATGGTGCCCATATCGTGCATGTGCAAGGAAATGAAAGGAAACAGTGAGTTTATCCTGATGAACACAGACAAGGGAAGCCTTTGTACTCAAGCTGAAACAGGATTTCATATTAGAAGTGCTCACTTTTGGAGAGAGGGTTGGCAGAAGGAAGCTGGGACAGCTAGCCAAGCACAGGAGAGGGGTCTTTGGAATAAGTGGGAATCTTTTGTTGTCTGCTGAAACAATTGTGTCCACTTTGTATAAGGTCCTTCTTACATCTTTCACTCAGAGGATGCATTTTGCCATAAGCTCCAGTGATCTGCTGCAATCCTTTGATGCTGTCTTGCTTGCTTGCTTTTTTCCCTTCTTCTTTCTTTCAATTAGCAAAAGCTACTAAACCACAAGAATGTAAGGATAACATTACTGGGACTGTGAAGTTTCTGAAAATACTCATTTATTCTAATTTATGTGTGTGTGTACAATACATGCAGGTCCACAGATGGAGGATGAAACTTAAGGTTACCCACGTGTCATTGACAATTCATAGAGTATATTGCAAACATTAGATTTACTTATCCCACAAGTCAAATATTAACTGGAAGTTTCTTCAAGTATACCTGTTCAAACCATCTCTTGCTTGTGACAAAAAGTAGCAATTAGAAATAAATAAACAAGGGAACCTACTACACCACTTTTTGAAAAACCTTCTTCATTGTATAAGACCTCCATGTTCTGTATTTAGGAAGCACACCACAGATTTTTGGGAGGTACATGTTTCTGCATATATGTTGTGTGGCCAAAATGCATTTCGTCACTAGTGGACTCCAGCTCTTACAGCTTTTTTTAACTACTGAATTTGTTTTATAAGATTTTGCTAAGCGAGGCCTGAAGTTAACTGCACCATACTCAGCAATGCAGTAAGACTGTGCAAATCAAACCAGCTTGCTTCAGTCTACAGTGAACACAAGTAAATCTGTAATTAATTACAGTACATGCCATGCAACAATGAGTCACTAGTTTCACGTAATCGCTCATTTGTACGTGGAGTTACTGTCACAGGATGTCCTTGGAGGCTCATTTTCTCTTTCCACATTCAAACATGGGTATGATATCCA
>NW_016690186.1:12053350-12075286 GCF_001604755.1 Lepidothrix coronata
TAAGTTATAATTTTCAGAGTTAACCTTCTTCTACTTACATGGAGACTTAATGAAGCAATAAAGATGTGTATTGCTTTTTTATTTCACAGTCTTTTTTTTTGTTGCTCTCAAACACAGGACACTGGAATTTATTTGCTCTTGGTATTTAAGGCCCAACTGTGATGTCTGTATTCTGATACCTACTGAAAATCTGCATTACAGGCACAAAGGAACCAAATAAAGCAATGAGAAAAAAAATAAAACCAAAAAAGGCTCAGTCTGACATCATATGGTTTTAACAGCAAGAGAGTTAATTTGTGGCTTTAGTGAATTTCACAATTACAACATAATGATTGCACACAGAAATTCAGAATATACTTTTATAGGGTGGCTGCAAGAAAATCTGACCTCCCTCTGCTTGTGTCCAGGAGCTGTACAACTGCATTAGCACAGAATTTTGCCCAAGCCACCAAGCAGTCACAGTGATGCACTACCACAACTATAGGGCTTCTGGCCCCGGGGAGCCTGAGTCCAGCCCACTGACATGGCTGGAGGTGAAAACTTGAAGGCTGGAATTCAAAGTGTTTGGACTAATGCTTCAGGACTGATAAGGAAAAAAAAAAAAAGGGTGTGTGTTTTTCTGAGCAGGCCACTCTGCTGATTAATAGGTTAGGCTGGGTATTTTCAGGTCTAGAGGTGTAAACAGGTATAAAGTTACACTGCACTTTTCTCAAATACTTTACAACCTGGAGGGGAAGCTTCACCCAAGTTACCTGAACCATAGTAAAATATCTTGTTCATTTGTGTAAATCAGATTCCTACCAAAGCAAAGCCCATGAAAAAGGTGTGGTGCTTATGATATTCACTTAGAAAAGCTTACTGACAACATTATGAAAGTATTCATCATCTGAATGCCTGCAGACTACAGTAGAATAATTAAGGGTACAGCAGGGATCCAGATCTAGTTCTGATGAATAAATTCAAAGAACATTTTAAATTTTTATTAGGTTAGATTTTTTTCCCTCTAGCTTAGCTAATCCATCTGAAGAGTTTTGATTTTCCAGGAGAAGCAAGTTTAAAATATCTTCTGTTTCTTAAACAATAGTTAGGCCAGTTAGCATGTGAATGTTCATTAGAATCTCTTTTCTAATTAAATTTCATCAGCTGGATCAGAAATATGATTATGTTCAGAGGCTGAATTGAGCCACACTCAAACACTGTAAATAAGGTTTATAACCTTTATTCTTGAGCTGTCAGTTCAGCCTTTGGTTTCTGAATCATGTCATGGCATTGATCCAGAGCTTCAGTTACACTGAAAAAAACATTGACCACAGCAAAAGTGGGTGGAAAAACATCATTCAGCAGTCAGCTGGGTATATCTGCTGAAAGTATGTCTGTAATTTTGTGAAGGAGATGGTGTTACTAAGAACAGATTGGTTTCTGAGACTGCCTTGAACCCAGCCAGCTGTAGTTAAACCCTCAAAGGCTGACAAAGTGCATTCCTAATTATATCAGTGGAGTGGACAGCTAGATAAAGTTACCTCCTTTGAGTCTATTGGTGACGAGTTTCCATCTCTGACATAGATTTTGTATTTATCCAAACCAAAGGGGATCTCAGGCTGTGGAACAACAGGAGTGACCCAAACACTGACATGGTACATGTCTCTGGGGCTACTCTAAAGCCCACAGATAGGCCTATCCCATGAATTCACTGGACATAGCAGTAGTGATAACATTTAATAGGCAAACTTTGAAGACTTTGAATAAATTCAAACTCAGTACAGCATTCATCTTTGAAATTAAGTACAGAAATTTGCACCAGGTACCAGAAACAGACAATAAAATAATAGAAAATAAAGTGGGAAGAGTATTTCTGATATCTTTAGACAAAACACACATTTATGGCTTTGGCCATCTTCATGGGATCTTAAAACATTGACTGACATCAGCATACTTAAGCAGTTGGTATAGCTGATGATAATAAGCTCAGTATTTATTTTTCTATACTTTTCTATGATCTATATTTAGTTAAAAATGTAATACCACTTTTCTGTCGTTTCTAACTACCTATAAAATGAGTAATGCCCTATAATGTGGTTGTAGCAGACCAAATTTATCATCCTCTGAAGATCACTTGAACGCAATGAGTAGGTCTCAGGGATAAACAATGAACAACACATACTATGTACAGCGAGGGCAGTGACATATTCTTACAGAAGGGGAGGAAACCTCTTAATCTTTAATATCAATTTTACATTTGATGAAAAGAGTTGCTCATTTTGCAGAACTGCTGCATTTTATGTATCGGAGACATAACGAAAAATCCTGTTTGCTTAAGCTGACATTTCTGCCACCGTTGCCCTTTCTCACACTTAAACCATGCTACCTAAAGCCAGAGAGACAATACAGTGCTCTGTACATGACACCTGGAAAATCCTGTTTAGAGTTACGTGGTGTGATGGGCCACTCAGATAAGTCACATCTATAGAGAGGATGTGTTTGGTTTAATGGTTGAACTGTGGAGGCTAGAGAGTTGAATCTTTGGGGTAATTAACATCTCACCACAATTAAGGTCACCACAATTAAGGTCAGATTAAAACTCCTCCTGGTGACAGTAGGCTTTGGGCTTGCCTCTAAAGATCTGGAGGTCCTGTGTCAGTACTCTGCAACCAACTGTACCTTTGATACATGTTGCAGCGCTTCTTTTTGGTCATTTATCCTATTCACTCCATTGTCTTGTTTAGAAACTCTTAAATTCCACGTGGATATGAATCAGTTATTGAATTTCTCTGTAATTACACTTCTATTGAATCCACTTTGTGAATTTACTGGACTTTGATAAAAAACAATAAACTTAGCCAAAAGCTACTGAACTACACAGGAAAGATAATTGAGTGGGGCAATTCTGTAACAGTCACTCATGATGGAAAAATTTAGCAAGTTCAGTGAGATATTTTTCCCTTTAGATTCATCACAGTCACTTTTTTGGATTGCCCTCAGAGAAATATACTTACGAATGGAAATATTATCACAAGTTAGCACTGGACCCCAAAATCCAAACAAAACAATGAAGCAACACAGACTTTCCTTCCTATTCTGATTGCATCACTGGAACCACTGCAAAATAAAGGGATTTTGTTTGAAAAAACTTCCTTCTGTGTGTTTTACAGTGCTATGTGTCTGCATTCCTGGTCATTTGTATGCTTGATTAGCTGAAATCAAATACAATGAAGCAGATCTCCACACAGCTATAAAAACTCCAAATGAGCAATACTAACAGCAAAAAAATATTCTGCCTTGCAATCTTCATAAGAATTGCTGTGCAGAAAGCAAAAGAGCTGACTCAAAATCATGTATGTGCTTTTCCTTCATCTTATTCTGTAATTATTTGTCTGCTCTGAAGTTTGCTCTTTAGCAGACTTCAAATAGCCTTGTGAACAGGTAACAAAGGATGTACTGTTTGTGTCTCTGCCTCGTGCACAGCAATCCTCTGGCCGGCAGCTGGAAAGAAACAGATAGATTTTAAGGAATTCTGTAAGTATCAAACTGTGGGATTTTTTTTTTCCTCTACTGGTGACATTCTTTGTGCTTTTGGTATTAGTTTTGACTTTTGATGAGTTGGTCTTCTGTGGTTTTGGAATGAGTCCTGTGAATTTTAAGAATGGGGAAGCTATTTTGGTCTTTGTAGTTGATGTTGCACCTTCTAGAGATGAATCATTGAATTGAGTCTGATTATAGACATCAATTCAAATGAATATAAATATATATAGATATAATTTTAGGCACCTGAGATAAGAAGATTGGTGGAGATTTATATCATCCTATCTGTATTTTCAGAATGCGTAGCTTATGTAAAGATAAAATTAACTAGTACAGCACAAATCAGAACCCTAACCAATAAAACTTCAAGTCATCAAAGGAACCTAAAGGAATTCAGAAGAAAACTCAAAATTTAAGGATAAAGTGGCAATTAGTTAAGGAAATTAGAAGTACATAAGTAAAAAAGAAACTGTACCTAAGATCTACTTTAACGACAATCATGCTTTTATGTAAATGCCTTTGCTGCGCAGATGAGGAGTTTTTTTGCATTTGCCTTGTTGTCGACAAAAACTTAGCTAGTCATTCTTTGAAAATGAGAAATGTTTGACAGCATTGCAAGAGATCTTGCTGAGTAGATACACTTTTCCATTACTAAGTAGTAAAGTGACAGACAGACTGAAACCATGATGAAAGTAGATGAAAGATCATACAAAATTCTTTAGCTGAAGCTTATTCTTGAATTCAGTGTTTTGTTTTGATGTGGTGCTTTATTTAAATTTCTGATTTAATCATGCACTTGTTGAAATCAAAGCTGTTGAAAAGTTCTCTGATTGGATTATGTGGAAAAGAAAGTTGGTGACTAGAATATTGAATAGGGATTGTTGAAATTGCTACTCAGAACTAGACAAGTAATTGAAACAGACTGATGTCACTAGGCGTTTCCCTGAAGGCAGAAAATACATGTTTATACCAGATATGATAGAAGTTTTTTGAAAGGTCACGTCTGTACATTTCTGTGATGCAACCCTTGAAATGCCTTACTACATGATTTACTACACTGTATTTGAGTTTTGACTGCTATCCTATACAATATGTAAATAGGAAAGTCCTGCTTCCTCGGGTATTTATGATAAGAGAGTAGCTGGTTAGCTGTGACCTCATGCTACGATCCAGTGTTTGCCTCACAGAAATAAAATTAGTTTATTTTGCATGAAAAAAGCAATCAGATAATATCTTGAGTAGAAAGTCTTGACTTATACACTGGTACTGTCTGTACCATAGAAAGTTTTATGGTTTACTGTATTTCTAAGTACTTAGAACACTTTTTGATGTACAGGCTGGTTTAGCCCTAATGACAAGACAAATGAGAGCAGCTCTATGGCTTCTCTGAGTTGCTGTAGTTGTCTAATTTTCATTGGACACAAACTTAAGCATAAACTTATTCTTAATAGCACTTGCCCTGTGTTTCCTCCAGTGTTTGCTGGGCCTGATTCACACATTATTATTAATATTCTGTTTCAAATAGAAATGTTCTGTATACAAAATTTTTGACAGAAATTCGTCATAGATAGACACCTGGGGGAATTAATCGCATTGTCCAGTTGCTCATGAAGAACAAACTCAGCCAATTTCTAAGCTTGACTGCAGGATGTGCCAGAGGGAGCTCTGAGGCACTCCTGATCCCAGCTCAGATCATTGCCTCAAAGTGTTACATTGAAGCCAAAAAACTTTCCCTGACAGTTTTCACAGCTGTAGTTCTGTGGTGAATGTATGGACAGAAAGCGTAGGGAAACCAAACAAAATACCTGCCCATAGACTCCTGTACTGCCTGAAGCTGTGAAAACTGCACCTATGTGAGCGTTTTCTGGAGGAAACT
Source organism: Lepidothrix coronata (assembly GCF_001604755.1). Classification (NCBI taxonomy): domain Eukaryota; kingdom Metazoa; phylum Chordata; class Aves; order Passeriformes; family Pipridae; genus Lepidothrix; species Lepidothrix coronata. The sequence goes on from NW_016690186.1 coordinate 12,058,746, forward strand.
TTAGAGGACTGGGCAGTTCACAAATGCAAAATGGCTTAGTTTCAGTTTGTTCCTTGTTTGATCAAAAGTTATTGTCGAATTCCAACCAGGCTCACAGGTGCTTTTCTGGTAGTCATCCATCTCCAAACTACTTTCTTTCTCTCCTAGACTATGAGGACTCAGAATCACAAACAAGTTGCAATGAAAAAATAAGCCGCCACTTGCACTATGAGCTTTTATAACTGTTCGGGAACCTGCTCATAGCATGTGGCAAAAAAAAAATAACTAGGCTTTTACTTCTTTCATGGCAGAATTACTCTGAACTATGCCGCATTTGCCGTGGACTAAACTTTAACATGACAGTTAACATAACTTGGTTGTCAACCAGGAAATTTTCCAGCAGTAGTAATAATATTATTTTTCTTAATTCTTAAAATTATATTCATCCGAAACTCCTTTCCCTGGACCAACAGAACTCCATAACTACACCTAAGAAAGAAATTTTCTTGGGTGATACATAGATATAAAATAAAGGGGCATTAGTCCTTCCACCACCAACTTCTGACATAGGAAAATCCATGTTTCCTTAAAGTTCCAGTCCATGGTAGTCATCTGTCAGCTTCTTAAATAACAACACAGCATCAAGCATCCTCACTAAAATTATAATGAAGTGAAGTTTCATTTACATTGACCAATTCATTGGGATTATCATTTATCAGTGCAGGACCCGCAGCACAAATAACTTTGAGAAGGAAAGCTCTTTGAGAACATGTGTTAAGTTCATTTAAAATTTCTCTCCAAGACCAGGGGAAGATTAATGCTGTCATGGAAGCAAAGGCCTGGCGCCTCTGTCAGCTCCTTTTTCAGTTGCCTGAATGTTAAAATGATCACAGAAATTTCCTCTTAAGTCTCACTGCACAACCCACGTGCATGCACAGCTCCAACAAAATGATGGCTGCAGCCTGCACAGAAGTACCCCTAACCTGCCTGGCAGCCAGCTGGCTTGCCCTAATCCAGGCTCTGAGGCTTGGACTTGAGCCCAGACTGCTCTGTCTTGAGAGTCAGCAGTGCCAGCAGTGCAGAGGTTGAGGCGCGTGTCCCACCTCGGCTTTGTGTAGGAAAGTGTCTCCAACTAGAATAGCTTCCAGTCAACCAGCGCTCAGTTTCAAAAACATCCATGTAAAAGCTGGCATCTGCACAAATCACAGGTCTGAGGAAGTTCTGGAGATAGTTGTAATAGTGCTGGAAATGAAAAAGTGGAAAGCCAGGAGCTTGTTTAAAAAAAAACAAAGCAGCAAATAGAGTTTGATTTTCTTCCCATTGCCTTCTGGCGGGTGACCTCAGTGGATACATGAGTGCTGAGCACTACTCCAGTTCAGTTTGAACCCAGTTTATAAACAGGCAGAGAGCTGTCTTCCATTGTTACCGCTCAGACATCCCACTTGCCACAATCCCCAAAAAAATCCCAAGGCATTGCAATAACCTCTGACGCAGGCATGTTTGGAGAGCTCATTAGAGGACAGTCAGCATTTTCTTTCTTTCAGCAGCTCCAAACTCCTGATGGTTCTTGTCCAAGCACTGCTGATTTAAGTTAAAATCAAGCAACAGCTTTCCCAGCTCTTGTTTTGACTCTGTACTTGTGAAAAGGTGATAAGGCGCACTTTCAGTACGTTGCCCTCCTCTCCTGGTACACATGGATTGTTTTATAGAAAAGGCAAAGCAAGCAAGAGGGGAAAAGGACAGAGATGAAAATGCAAACCAAATAGCTTATTAATATGGCAAAGCTAGCATAATGCCATCTGTTTTATGTCTAGTCCCTATTTGGAGCTTGATCCTGCTGGGTACTTAGTGCTTAGACTATTTCCTAGGGCACTCTCCAGAGTACACTTAATATTTAAGTGCTTTACTGGATTGTGGCCAACGTGCTGAGCACCTCAAAGGAACCAGATCTTGCTTAATTTTTCAGGTTTGTAGAAAAAACTCTTTTCAGCTCTGAGCCCTGGCACTTCTGAGGTTTTTCCTTCTCCACTCCAACCCCCATATTTTTTATTCTGAATAGTCCGTGCCAAGCAGGATTAGGCCACTGGTTCCCCACTGTGGAAACTCCAGTAGAGACCACTGGCCTCTGAGAAAACTCCAGGGGACAATATTTTTGCTTGAGCTGAGGTCCTACTTAGAGTTATTCAAAACTCCTTTTGCTCAACCTGTGAAAAAGAAAAACTTCAGCTATAGGGCAGAAGGGAGGGTGTGTAATAAATTCTCAGGCAGAGTCAGCATATGTTCCAAAGGGGTAATAAGCTGTTAAATCAAATCAAAGAAATCCCTAGTAAACCAGGATTCATGATGTGTCTGACAGCATACACTACATGAAATATTTCAAGTCGATAGCTCTAAACGTGGCTGTCAACATGATGTGCAACCTCCGTGCACTCAACTTCCGTCTCTTCCCAATAACAGTGAATCTCTGCAAAGAGCTGCTGTAAATTACAATTCCTAAGCAAACTTTCAAAATTCATAGCCAGATCTGTAACCAGTCTGAAGACTGTAGTCAGAAAGGGATGGTGAAGCAAGCAGAGTCATGGCAAATCTCAAGGTTTTAGTTTCAGGGTCAGGCTGCGTAATTCCCCTATCAGCTAATCATTAATGCTTTAAAAATCCTCAAGGTGTACAGACATACTGTGTTATGGTCTCTCCTGTGCTCCATGTGCATTTGTGCATCCATGGGGAGTGGGGTGGGGGTGGGTGGGTGTGCACGTGCTCAGGGTGTGTTTGTCACCTGCAATGCATCAGCTGTGGTGCCAAAGTGCAGGCACCCAGCATTTTAGCCCTGTGGAAAACAACGCTCTCCAGGAATACCATTCCTGTTCACCTACACCCTGCTGATTTTCCATTTCCCCCACAACAAATTTTTACCAGCACTGCAAACCTCCAGCTGTCTTCAAATAGCTGCTATATTCTCTAAACAGCCAGCCAGAAAGAAAAACAAAGATAAAGGAAATATTAACCTTTTTTCCTCGGTTATGAAATTGGCCTAGGGCCTGAAAAAGACAAAGTATAGTCCTGGATCATTGATTAGATTATGGCCTTGTATATCCCCACATATGTTCATACCCTCTGAGTCTAGAAATCATTCTTCACTGGAGCAGAGTACTATGCCTCATAGGCCCCAAGACAGCAGCTTTAAAATTGCCATGTAATTGAATATGGGAAAGACTCTGGCTTTTTGTTGTTATTGCAATGCTTTTCCTGTATCCCTAACTTTCTGAGTTTATGTAGTGAGAAAGAAGCAATCCCATCTCTGAAAATGTAGCTATCTTGGGGGTATAAAATGACATTTTCTGCCTAAACTGCAATCAGGACATGGATAGGGAGCGCAGTACTCTGCATGGGCACAGGTGGACTGCAGAGTCTTGATGGTAAACAGTAATTTTCAATGTAGCTGGTACAAAGCACAGCAACCAGGAAACTTCTGCTTCTGACTCACACCTCAGTGCATAATAATAATAATAATCACAATAATAATAAAAAAAATAATAACAACAAACATTTTCACAACACACAGGAACAAATGCAGTAAGCACAGGTGGCCTAAACAGCAGACTGAAATTTCATGAGCACTATAAACAGACCTTGCTGTATGCTGGAATGGTCCAGAATACTAGACACAGCACCACAACCCTACCAAGAAATGCTCCCAGGGAACTTCTTAGCAGGTCTTTTGTAGTCAAACCCCCAACTAGATGTTGGTGGGGCAGAGGAGTAAGGGGCATCTTCATCAGATAGCTCTTGTATGTGTCCTGTGTGGGTGACATCGTCAGATTTCACTGCCTTCCCTTTAGAACCTGTTGGCCATAACCCACCACTAAGTTAATAACTCATGTTCTGTAACACATAAGTTGCCCTCTCAGCTCTTAACGGGGTCATGTGAAACACTTGCCCATCAGACCATCTGAAGAGCACTGCCTGCGGTTGCAACAGCTGGCAAACGAGGCTGTTAGTGTAGTTTTGGCTGTGTTGCCAGGAGAGCCTTTTTGAAACACCATCTTTTATCAAATATCTTGAATTTTCCCTTCCTTTGATCCAGAACTTTCTGGTAGTCATAATCAAATTTCTTATATTTTTATTTTTCTAGAAATATCTGTGATGATTCACAGTGGAGTGGATAATATGGATTCCTTCTTTTAAACTTGCTAATAGAAGTTTGTTTTCTCCTATCCTCTATTTCACTGCGTTGTACAAGACAAGCACCCCAAATTCTGCTTGACTGCCACACCCAATTCTGCTTTCATGTCAAATAATTAACAAAATTTTAGACTAACCTAATATTTATGTTATCCATGGTCATTAGATATGTCTTTGACTTATGTTTCTGTTTAAAGGACTGAACTTTGGAGATGGGCCATTTGTAAGGCATTGAGCATATTCAGAGTCATTATATAAAGAAAGTAAAAATTTCTTTATTCCTTTGTCTGTGTCCAACAGAATTTTCAGATGTAATGCCTATTTAGTTAGGGCTTTTTTAAAGTCCTTTTACTGGAACACATTTCATGGTTTACAGTCCCACTAAAGTAATATTGCTGATTAAATTAGCATTACCTAATGAGTGAAACTAGTAAGGTCTCTTGTTCAAATTAAAACCACACCTTTAAGGAGAAGTGAATTGGTCGACAGAGCACTAGAAACACAGCAGAAACTCACCCCAGTTCTTAAAATAAAAGCTACTGGCCAAATGTGAATCTGGCAGTTACTTTAAAAGTCACATTTGTGAAGAACATCTGTTAATATAAAAATATCTCTGATACATTACAGTGGTTAGGCTGTAGTTAGTTTAGAAGTACTTGGTTAACATCTAAGGGAGGAGGGAGAGTAATGCCTTACATTTGGCGATCAGTAAGCCAGGGCTTTTACCCATTGCTTGGCTTTGTTTGGGTTCAGACAATGTTCCTCTGTTTTTGCTCAAGCTGCAATAATACTTCAGGCCTTGATATCATGCATTCTGGGTTTTCTATACTCTTTATAATAATCTTTGAACCCTCAGCCCACATCATATGTTATGAATATTCTTGTTTTGGAGTAGAGAGGCAGACAATCATTTTAGACTGCAGAAACCCTGGCCCTAACATTTCCCTGTGCATCAAAGACATGGAGCAGCATCAAGCAGAAGAAGTTGCAGAAAGTCAAGTTTGAAAGATGGTTTGGAATGAGAAAAAGAAAAATGGAGAAGGATCAGCAAAAAAGATTGCTTTTAAAGATCAGAATTTCACTGCTTTCGAGGGGTGATCCAAACTATACCTAGAAAAGCCTCTTCAGGGCAACACCTGGTTCAGGGAGTAAGCATGATTGGAACTCATGGTTGAGGGTTGGAACATGGTCGGCAGTTGGAACTAGATGATCTTTAAGGTCCCTTCCAACACAAACTATTCTATGATTCTATTGTCAGGCTGTTGTTGCAGAGGAGATAAAGCCAGAAATTGGTCCTGGTGAAAGTAGCATTAGAGACAATCAGCTCAGGTCCTTCTTTCCAGGTGAAAATACATCTGCAATATTAGCAAGTAATTATTTTCTTCATCTTCTTGCCATGTGACTGATAGTGTTTGTTATTCGTGTCCTCCTCTGTCAGTGATTCTTCTTTCAGACTGCCATCTTTTTATTGTTAGTCTTCTTGGGTTAGTTTTGAAAGAAATGATGACTCTAAGGGACACTAAGTTGCTTCCTTAGGGAATTGTACTGTAAATCTTTGGGATTAGGATAACTAACTAGCAGCTTGTCTATAATGCAAGAAGCGATACGTGCTTTTGTTGGAGGGTCTAATAGGAGAATCTTGCCAAAAGTCACCTTTGGCAATTTGACTGAAAATTAAGAGAACAATTAGTGTTTGTCCAAAGATCAAACAGCCACCTGAGAAAACCTTCTGTGTTCGCAAATCTAGCACACATAGCTCCACATGCTGTTTCCAGTGTACATATGGCCCTGTCGCAATGGGCACTGGAAAACAAGCTCAGTCTCTTCCTGCTAATTTACCAGTGGAGGAGGGTTTTTTCCCGCCAGGCAAGTTCATTTGTCAAGGTGACCTTCGCAACCAAGCGTTCCTGCAGATAAAGAATGCTGCCTCAGCGTATTTCTGAAGCCCAGCTCAGCGGTCTGCAGTGGGGCTCCTGCGAGGAGGCACAAGGGCGCTGCCAAACAAAACCCTTCCTGCAGGCATTGCAAGGATTTCTCTGTTCCACAGCTTTCATAGATCATTGCTGCACATTTTGCAATCCTTCTTTTGTCATGCTCTGTAAACCCTCTTCTCATGCCTGACTGGTTTTATGTCTAAATGGTCTTGAGGTTAAGTGTTTTCTTTTGAAAAACCGTATGCTGTAAATTAATGGTCTCCCAGGCAGAGCTAAGACCACAATTAAATCTTAATTGATCATGGATGTAGGTGGGACATTTCACAGATCCTCTGTCAAAGCCCAGACAGAAGAAGAAGATCTTCAGATCTCCAAGGGGAAGGTTTAATCTTCCATGTCATCTGAGGAGCTGGACTGCTTGGCCATGAATGACTATTTTCTTCCTATCTACATAGTTGCTTTCAAATACATCACTTATTAGACTTTAGGATATTGCCATTTTTATACCACGAAAAACAAGCCAGATTTGGAGCATGTGTGCTAAATGTATCCCAGTGTTAATGTAAAATCCGGCTTGCAGAAGAGCCTCTGGTTTTTGCTCACTACAGCTGGAATAGATCAATATATAGAGACTCTGGAAATAGCAGTCATGTTTCAGAAGAAACCACCACATAGTTATGATCATGCCAGTTTTATTTCTGTGGAATAATTAATCCAGTGGTAATTGTTCCAGTTCCTTCCTTATAGTTTTATTTTCATGCCTGCCATATGACCTCAGTTAGACAAGTCCTTAAAGCTATTCCCCAGCAGCAGTGACCTGTTAAAACAGGAGACTGTATTCAGAAGTGGGACTAAATAAAAAGGGAACATTTTTTTTTCAAGGGGAAAAAAAAGTTTGGGTTGATCAGAACAATCTACAGAGCATGTTTTGAGTCAAGGAAAAAAACAGGAGAAAATTAGAAAAAGCTGAAACATTCCATTGCAACATCTTCTAAATGAACAGTTTTCTTTCTAATTTCTGTGGATTTAACTTTCAACAGAAAAGTAAAACAAATCTCTGAGATCAAATTGTTTATTGTTCTTCTGAATTTCTACAGGAAAAGAAAATGGCTTAGTTTGAGATTAACTTTAAATGAAGACTTTGTTCAATTACTGGTTTGGACAAAGCCCTGAAAAAAAAATCAGTTATTTACATAGCTAACTGTTTGTGACTGATTATGGCATTTAACATTAGAAAAAGAATAGCATGAAACCATGTGTCAGTATTTATCAATTGCATGACATTCAGTATATTGGCTGAAATATTTCATCATTATTTCCCACATATGGAATTAGTTCAGAGTTACTTTTGTACAAACCATGAAACAGAATACTCAAATATGAATAAAGATGCCAGGGCAGACAGATCTCTGTGTCATGCAAATCCCCACTGGCTTTGGAGGGACACCTGTGTATATGAGTTCACCACTGTTTATTTTTCGTAGGACAGGTGTGCTTAAGGCTCACCACTGTGCTGATCCTGAAAGAATGAAGGCTAAAAAAATGATGTTTAAACATATTTACACAGTTTTATGGCAAGACTTTTGACCTAAGGCTTATTTAAAATGTAGTTAAAGAAAATACTGTATTTTTGGAGGTAAAATATGTTAAAGTGCAAGGACCTGGAGGTAGAAGGTCACACTTCCCTTAATTTTAGATGTACCCAGTGCCCAGTGAGCACTTACCCACTTCCAGCATCTAATAGCTCTCTGTTGAGTCCCTCACTTTATGGACAGCAAGAGAGACCTCTCATCAGTAGGTGAGCTGAATTGCTCTTTGGAGGTGACTTTCTTTCTGTGGGCTGTAATCAGAAGCCTGTGGCAAGCAGCATGCTAATTCACACATCCTGGTTCAACACTTCATGTTAAATGAGAGGATCCAGCATTTATTGAAACACAGGGAGTGTTTTAATTGTTGACAGCAGCCAGAGGGAAGATGCATTCATTGTGAATTGCTGCAAGTGAGCCGATCTCTGCATCTTCCTCTCTCTGCAACAGCATTTTTCTCTACCACACAGGCAGTGAGCTGCAAGAGACATGGGTTGAAAAATTCATATTTACACAATGCAACCAAATGTCACCTTAATCTCTAGGAAAAACTAAGTCACTGTTATCGAGGCTTGTATAAATTCCATCAGAGAGCAACTTTGGGAAAAGGCAATCCAAAAACTATATTTATATGACTGTTCTGACAAAGCCTAGAATGAGGTAAAAAAATAACTTGCATTTCTTCATATAGCAATAGCTCAAGGAGAATAATAGCAGGGACAGTATATCACCACTAAACAGAAGGAGAGGACATCCTTGAAGGAAGCAGAGAAGGCAGTCTCAAAGCTATTCGGCCTAGAGATTGCCTCTGAATGCTTGTAGGAGGTAACACGGTAGAGGCATTTAGTGGGGATGATATTGGACTAGCATATTTACATTTGTAGCGTAAACAGCCCCACAGTTCCAAATTCCTGAGCCATGCTCACTCTTTCCTGCAGTTTGTCCTTTAAAGCATGACCTATCAGTCTCTAAACAGACATACAGACAATGGTAAATTACCAGAAGTTTTCAAAATTTTCAAAGATTTATGCAATCATAAAAGTTCACCAGAAGAAAGGTAACATTAAGTCCTGTTTAAAACATAGAGCAAATTTAACTTCAAGATGAACTGTAAAACCAAGCCACTTCTGGTTTTGCTCTTTTCTGCCCCTGAGGAAATCTGTGTCTGATTCAGGAAGTCCTTTCCCTTCTCTCTCCTTTGTTTCAGTCTTTTTTTTCTCTCTCTCTGGTTAAATAACAGGCTTTCTTTTCCCTCTATTCTGCTGTAGGGTTTTAGCCACATCTTTGGAGGAAGTGAAGGATGTCAAAATACTTATAACCAGAAAGTCAGCTTTTCCTCCTGTATTTCAGGCTAGAGGAATGATGATAGGAATGCTGTAAATTTAATAGACCCATTTAAGCATTTCAATGCATAAACAAAGGTTTGAGGGAGGGAGTAAAGTTTGACCATCTCATATGTTTTCCATGCTCGAGACTTATTTCTTAGGGCTCCTTTGACAGCATTTACTGTGATATCACTTTGCCTGTGATAGAGAACTTTTTGCACAGTGTGTTTTCTCATCCCCCAGCTGCAGCTCAAAACCATCCCTGAATATCACAGCTTTATGATCTTGTGGCCACAACCCAGTTCTGGGCTGCTGTTCATACAAACCTGGTGAATGCTTTTTTTAGTATTAGTCTGATCATCTCACTGTAAGAAAAGTAAGAAAGGCTTCCCCATAAACACTTGATTTCTTAGCAGCTGTACCCTGTCTCGCTTTTCCTTCCTCACTGGCATTGCACAGTACGCTTCTCTTATGGGTGGAGCAGCCATCTCCATGCAGAAAGAGCTCCTCATTAATTTACATCTGGCCATTTATGATTTTTTGCTTTATGCTATTGGCAGTGTCTCATTCCTCTTTAGAAGAAAACACATAGACTGGCTCTGTCTTTTTCTGAGCCACCCCACAGGGACTCTCCTGAATTACAGCGCAGCTTAGTGCTGATTACTTTTTTATTTCTCCTCTTAGGAAACGGATAAAAGGTTTAAGTTCTGACACAAACAGGAAAACATGCTAAGAGGATTTATCCTGAACGCATCTGCTCTTTAAATAGTGATGGAGCAGTGTCAGTTTCCCAGAAGGGCCAGAAGCTCCACCACTCTTTGTTCCTGCAGCCCTTGTATGACTAGAGGCAGAATATCCTATCACAGGCTGTCAGATAACTCCCAGAATATGCAACTTGGTGATCATAGGCTGAGGAGGGACTGACTGCCACTAGAAGCATGAAGAAGTTGGGTTTAAGAAGTATTCGGCTCTGCTTCTTTAAGGATAACATCAAGCCTCTATTCTGCTCCGAGGTAAGACTTCATAAAATTTACTAAATCAGTAACTTCTCAGCCTTCCAGACCTTGTTCCCTCCCTCTTGTTTCCTTAAACATGAGGGACAGGAGGGGGAGCAAGCTGTCAAAGTTATCACTAGTGGAATTTTCCAGCTTTACCAGGCAGGAAAGCTGGAACAAAAAAAAAATGATCCACTGTAGAAAAACAACTGGACAGAGTGCAAACATAGGCAACTTCAGAATGGGCATATGCATGGTTTGCATTGACTAAAGCTGTGTGAAAATATGGCTCAAGAATCTATTAACATCAGCCCTTTTAGGGTTTTGTTAATGAGGTGTGCTTCTGGGAAGTTATACTCTGTTATAATGCAATGTTTTTCTTACCAAATATTCTATTTAAAAATGCGTTCCTCTGGAATAATATTCCAGAGAGAGAAAAATCTTTACTTCAAATTGGATTATTCACAATTTTTCCCATTTTTCCTTTCATTTGATTTGGGGTCAGAAATTTGTCTTTTTCAAGTTTTGCCTTCTGCTCTCATACAGCTGTTTGTGGCAATTACATGTATTTCAGCTCAGTGTCATGGCCTGACTCTAGCATGCACAAGTAGAGCTTTATACAAACCTAGCTGTATGGAAAGGAGAAACTTAGGATTTACTCCATGGGAGGAAAGCCAGGTCTGACAATTTAAGTGATGCGTTCATCAAGATTACAGGACTAAATTAGCTAAAGGGCTTCTACATTTACAAATACATTATCCTAATCCTCATTTTTCAAATTTCTTTCAAATCTGGCTTGGTCCTGTACATTTTGCAGACAGGGATTTGCAGGTGGTGCAGGCTCCTTCTAATGGCTACTTTCAATTTGAAAGTGCTTATAACTGGTAACTAGGTAAAAATCCAGGGCAGCAAGGGACTGGTGGGGAAGAGCAGCTAAAACTGTTTACCCAGTAATGAAAACTGGAGAAATTCAAGGGAGCTGAAAACTAGGACTTGACCCCATAGCTCTGAGGAAACTGGAAGCATGTTTATGTAGTCTAAATAAATGAAATGAAAACAATAGACCATCAACCTAGCACTCAAAACAGGCACTCTCATCCATTGCAGAGGGATTCCAGGGGATTTCTCTCCCGCTGGCTGGCTGGCATGATGCTTACAGCTCTGTACCTCCAGAGTAAACATCAGGAGTGTTCGAGGAGTTTCTTTTAGCTGTTCTTGCTCTGTTTTGCACACGCTGAAATGGCCAGCTCAACCTTTCCGGTTCCAAAGTCCCCATGCAGCAAAATATTATGAGCCAAGGTCATGACCATCAGCTGAAAGAATACTCCTTGCCTTGGGGAAAACTTCCAAAGGATTTCTTACCCTAGTATTCCCTCTGTAGGGGCAGCATGAGGCCTATTCTGGGGATCAAAGGGAAGTCTGAAATGACATGAGATGCTGCAGAACAGCGCAAAATGATGATCGTGGGCCAAATTATAAGTACATAATAGATTTTAATTGACTTCGATCAGGATGAAAGGGCAACTACTTTCTTCTTTCCTTGTCAAACATGAAGTCTCACTGAAAGGAAGTCTAGGCAGCTAATGTCCCTGGAGATTTGGCTTTTGCTCTCCAGATTCTTGATCGATTTGTTTAGAAAAGATAATCAAATAAGTGGGATTACTAAGAAATCTTCTAGAGAGTTGTACTCTTAGCCCCAATAGTTTCTTTGGTAAATACAGTGTCATTACAAGTCCCAGCTGTGTTCTGTCGGAACAGCAGATAGGGCTTACTGGCATAAATGACTATCCAAGTTGCTTTTTCTGATTTTGTGACTCTTTTTTCATATGGATGGAAGAATTCTGAGGGATCTCCCATCACTGGATTTTCTCCTGTTTGTTCCCAGTGAAGATGATCATGTACCTGCCACGAAAAGGCAGCTCACACTTAGATGTTAGGGCTTTTTCAGGCAGGGCTTTGCGGTAAAATTACAAAGTGACTCCTAATTCAGAAAGTCTCTGCACAGCACAGAAGTGTAGAGATAGCCACAAATTTTCCAGTGTTGATGCTGTTTTAAGATGATGATCAAATTCTAATGAAAATTAACCTAGCAACTCTAAGAAATATTGTATTTTCTTCAACTCTTTTAATTACTTCTTACTAGAAAGTCTCTTCAAATGCATTATTTTGAAAAACTTTAGGTGGTGAGTGGTGTGTAAGTTGTCATAATGATATAGCAGCCTCTTAGTTTGACAGATCTTTCTCACACCCAAATGATTCCAACTTCTTTGAATAAAATCTGTTCCATTTCTTATCTTGAATTATGCTTTCATTAAGCAACCAATTGATGTCAATCCCCTGGTTCATGTTGTATAAAACATTCCATTTTATGTGTTATCTAGACTTTTTCACAAAAGCTTTTAGGAGATTACTAAAATGCTCCTTCCCCTTCTTCCTATCTTTGTTGTGTATTCATACATATATTTATATGTGAGCATGAATCTGTACAAATGTACAGTAATATTCCCCTTAGGATATTGTGCATGTATATCATAAAGGAAAAGGAGATTAACGGTAGAATACAATACAAATAGGCTGACTTTATGACAGGCTTGCAGAAACTGCTGCCAACCAAGAGTAAATAACAGCTGTGTTAGTCAAAGCCAAATTTAAAAGATAAGACTTGAATTTAGGTGGTCAAAGTCCCAGAAAACCAGGCAAGCTTAATGCCCACAGAAAAAGAACTCCAAGGACAAAGACTCCAGCTCCAATTGGTATACAATTAAGTTGAAGATAAATGTTCAAAAGTGCTTCTGTGACTTAAAAGCCTAAGTCAAAACTGACTTTGAGAGCAGGAGCATTTACTCTCCCTGTTAAGTCCATAGGGTTTGTGAATCCTTTAGTCTTTCCTGAAAATAGGAGTTAGATGACTGCCCTCCTTCGTCCCTTTTGGAAGTGTAATCTGTAGTCACCTGAAAGTCCAAAAATATGCTGGTCCAAGCAGTGGCTGAATGCCAGCAGAGATACCAATTCAAACCAAAGAACTAGAGCTACAAGCGTGATTATTCCCCTGTTTTACTGGAAAGCCATATATCATCTGGTTTGGATTAAACTCTGAAGATGTGTTAGCCTGTTCAAGATCCTGTGGAAGCATTTTGAATCAATTGTAACTGACGTAAATATAGCCTTTGACTGGAAATCTTCCAGAGAGAGAGCGAGTTGCAGCAGTTCAGCCAAGATGCATTATATCAAAAGCATGGATAAGTAATTTGATGTCCTCATGGGAAGGATAGCATTACAGTTTCACAACATTCATAAAGTGCCTGCACACTGAAAAATCTAATACAATCATTAAAAGATGGATGAATGCCCGATGAATCTTCACCTCCTATCATGGATCATGGCTCTTATCTAGCCAGGTGTGGGAAGAGGAGCTTGAACCTACAATGACAGAGGGCACAACAACAGCTTAGTCGTACTCCTTTGACATGAGCATGTGAGCTTCCAAACATGATTTACTATGTTTGCATAGCAATATTAATTACTTTTTAGTGGTTATCTAGCCAAGAATATGTACAGGGCTGCAAAAGGTCAGCTTGTCCTTCAGCCAAGCTCTGTAGGACATACGGAAATTTAGTAGTCCTTTTACTCAAAGTATGCCATTGCTTTAAGTCATGAACTAGCTCTTATATTTTTAACCCTCTTCTGTGGCAAAACATCCATGTGATTTTGGAGATCTCACTTCACCTCCCTCTGTAAATCTTATTTGATATCTCTGTGGTTGTAATATGATGAATTAGCACTTGCCCATATAATTAGTTAATGCTACAGAGAGGAGTTGGGGTGTTTTGGTAGTTACCAAATTCTTGGTTCTGCTGTTAGTATCCACTGCATGGTGATTTGATATCTGAGTTCAGGCTCCAGACTGTGATTGACGGGAAAGAACTCAATAGAGCTTAAACAGGCAATTGTCCAAAGTTCTCTTTCCATTGTCCGAATACAACTCGGAAGAGCTTACAACAAGCCAGAACAAACCAGTAAATGTCAAAATAACTAAGAGTAATCCCTTCTTGCAATACAACACAAAGGGTGCTGAGAAGCTTTCCAGTGTAGTTCTGGACCATCTAAGGTTTCTGCTTCCCAGAAGAACATGAACAGGCATTTTGTGCCTATGTTAAGATGCTTCAAGAAAAGATAATATTGTCTTTCTATGTCTTTGGAGTCTTGCAATCTTCCATACAAGAGCTCATTTTCCTCAGAGATTTCCAAGAGCTATATCTAACTCCTCTGGCATCAATATTAAGAAAGTTAAACATTCAAACTCTATGCACGGGAGTCATTTGGCTGACTTCAGCAGGCCTGCTTGTAGGATTCAGAATTACTCACATCACTGAGGTAATGAAGACAAAGGCATGGTGCTTTGTAAATATTAGTGGTCTCTGTAGCTGTAAGAGCTCTAAGACCTTCAGGAGCTGCAGTATGTTTGAAAACCTAGCTTTGAAATACCTGGCACACTGCAGCTTCCCTCAGAGTGCTCATGAATGAAATATTTGAGATAAACCTCAAAAATCATATAAGCAGGAAAGAAAAAAAAAATTAAAAGAAAACAGAAAGCTGTTGTGCATCATGGACTAGTTTTACCATTTAAAAAGTGATTTTTCTTATTATGACATTTGTCTTTTTAATGGGTATTGTGGGGAAGTGTAGCTTAGTCCAACAGTTCCAACTCTCACTGGAGTCCAAGTGGTTTGGAAGCATCACTGATTCATTTAACTTGTTACATAGAAAGGTCATGTTTTTCACAGGCACATAGTATAAACGTTTGAACACAAATTAGAAAAATACCACTTAAAAACTAGGGTGTTGCATTCACAATTCTCATGGAGATGTTCCGTCTATCTCTTTAACATAAGCCTAGAAATCATTTTAAGATCACAGAAAACCTTTTACACTCCATAGATTGAAATGATATAGCCAATGTAGAAGAAAATGCATTGTTGTTGTTTTTGCTTGACCTCTTCATTCCTCTGTTGAAGACCTGAGAATATAATAAACTAAATTTGATTTTGTGGTCCATTGTTTCCTCTGAAAATGGGAATTTCTGCTCTGTGATCTTCTACTTGGTGTTCCCTGTCTGTTTGTCTCCACCATATTTTAGCCTCCACTCTTCATTTTCACCTCTGCTCTGTCATTTCTTATTGTGACATCTGCCATCATCTCACCATGACCTTTCATAGCACTGGTAATGCTACTAGACTCATCTGGCAACTCAAGCGGTTCTTGCCAACACGTTTCTGTACTTACATTATAAATGAAAAATGTCTTGACCAATCTCCAGTAGGAGTCTTCTACCAGCTTTTGATTTAAATTTAGCTTTATGCTTACACAGTTATGCTTATATGCTTACTTATGTCCTGAATGGGAGAGGCTATCAAATAATATACTGCAATTTAATTTTAAAGTGACTGAAACAGCCTGAAATTTTGATTGAAAAAACATGAGTGAATTAGCAAGAAATTAGTCGTTCATTGTTCCAAGAAAAAGTGTGGGTCAAAAACCTATTCTGATAAGGTTTCCTTTTAAAGCTTGAAGGTAAAATGTGTACCACATTAGCAAAACTTCCACTGGCTCAGCAGAGCCAAGAGGATTTACTTCTGTTAATATTACCTGGCTGTTAGGGATTTTTTATTCATAAATTTTTTTAGAACGTAAAGTGCTTGATTGCTTTGACTGAGCTTTTTATAAATATTTAGAACTGAATGGAAAGAGGGGCTGATGTGTGACTTCTTTTGATAAGGATATATGACAGTCAAATGCTGTTGGGTAAGCATGTGGGAATGCATCCACCACCTGCAATTCCCATCCTGTGCCTTGTGTGTTTGTGTTTGGTCCCCCTGTGCTGCAATGGTATCACCTCCTCCCTGCGTAGAGAGCCCTTCTGAACTTCCCTGCTTGCTCCATCCCTACGTGAATCTCTCATCCAGCACCTGATTTCTGGAAAATGGAAAAGGAAGGGAAAGAAGTGGGGTTCAGAGACAGCTGCAGACAGAGGGACGGAAAGGGAGACAGAGTTAGAGATGAGGCTCCACGTTGCTTCAAGTCATCAAGAATAAAGTCACAGACTGTTCAGGACATTGACAAGAGTTTCCCTGTTGATGTACTTTCCATCTATTTCCTGACTGTGTAACCATTTTTCTTCAGGTAAAAATAGGAGCATAGTGCTTTGAGGTATTCTCCAAGATCCATCTACATTTCTTTATTCATTCACATTCTTTATCTACACTGCTTTTTAAGCAGTTTCATTAACAAAAGAACAGCCTATTCAGCAAATGTGGGACTCTTTCCAAAGTAACTCATACAATCTTTACCAATGTACTTGAGTGGTAAAAAATAGAATTATGCTCACATCTTGATTTTTATTTGGCTGCATAACTTTCCAGCAAATTTTTCATTCCTTCTGACTGATTCAGTATACCACAAAGTACAATACAGGATGAAAAATACAAACTGAGAGTTCAGAATTGCCAGACAGGAACCCATAGCTGCTGAGAAAAATTTATA
>NW_016690186.1:12075296-12101426 GCF_001604755.1 Lepidothrix coronata
TTGACGGACACACTGCAGCCATGTAATGCACTGTCTCTGTTGCATCAGGCTAGCACTGAAGTGATGTGATTGCCAGTGTGGAGGAGAGGTCTGGGTTATGTCCCCAAAGGTCACTGTTGCCAGCAGGCAATACCTAGATATTCTCTGCACTCCCTTAGCTCAAAGGGTCTGATTGTGAGAGCCCTCACATCAAAATGCACAAACAGAGAGAGATTCTTCTGCAATCTCCATGATCAGCCACAGAGCGGGTCACAATGTGGCCTTTGTTACAGCAGAGGACTTCCCTAACATATACGAGACAGCTGAAGAACCCAAGGTGAAACACATTTTTAAATGTTGACAGGTAACACTGCCATGCAGACTCTACAGCTGAATCTCATAACTTCTGTTAGTACCTCGATGAATTGCAGACAAAGTATAATTAAATAAATTAAATTTTTAATTCCTGTAAATCCTACAAGTCTTTTATCTTTTAAATCTTTTAAATCTTAAGACTCATTAGACAACTCCTTTGGGTCCCAAAAATCATGGAATCATTGAATCATAGAACATGCTGAGTTGGAAGGGACCCACAAGGATCACTGCAGTCGGAC
Organism: Lepidothrix coronata; assembly: GCF_001604755.1. NCBI lineage: Eukaryota > Metazoa > Chordata > Aves > Passeriformes > Pipridae > Lepidothrix > Lepidothrix coronata. The sequence continues at coordinate 12,075,890 of NW_016690186.1, forward strand.
ACCTGGCCCTGCACAGGGCAGCCCCAAGAATCACGCATGTGCCTGAGAGTCTTGTCCAAACACTTCTTGAACTCTGGCAGGTTTGGTGCTGTGACCATTTCCCTGGGGAGCCTGTTCCAGTGCCCAGCCTCACTCTGGGTGAAAAACCTTTTCCTAATATCCAACCTGAACCTCCCCTGACACAGCTTTATGCCGTTCCGTCAGGTCCTGCTACTGGTCACCAGAGAAGAGATCAGTGCCTGCCCCTGGTGAGGAAGCTGTAGACTGCTATGAGGTCTCCCTTTAGTCTCCTCCAGGCTGAAAACACCAAGCAATCTCACTTCTTGTATTCTGGAGGATTCCCCTCCAAATCCTTCAGCATTTTTGTAGTCCTACTTTGGATGCTTTCAAGGAGCTTCTTATCTTAAACTGCAGCACCCAAAATTGCACACAGGGCTTGAGGTGAGGCTGCACCAGTGCAGAGCAGAGCAGGACAATCCCCTCCCTCGACCGGCTGGTGATGCTTTACCTGATAACCCCCAGGATATGGTTGGCCCTCCTGGCTACCAGGGCACTGCTGACTCATATTCAACTTGCCATCGACCAGGACCCCCAGATCCCTTTTCTGTGGCACTGCTCTCCAACATCTCGTTCCCCAGACTATACATACATCCAGAGTTGACCTTTCCCAGATGCAGAATCTGAAGTAAAATTAAAGTTGACAGAATGATATTTTGAAGAATATTTTGTAGAATATAAAGACAGGCAAAATACAGAATTCTTATGGTTTCAAGTCTAACTGATACAATAAGATGATAGCTTATTTTCAAACAGAGCTTTGTAACAAAGAGCAATGAGATTTGTATGTTTTCAGAATTCTGCTGGGCCACAGGATGAGAAAATTAATAATGAAATAAAATCCTATTCTGCCTCTCACTCAAATTCTCCGTTACAAGGGGGGCTGAGTGACAGCTCTGTGAAATCAATGAGCTTGATAGTTTAAATATTTGCTATGCTAGATGTTAGAGAAAGGACTGGAAAACTTTAGGATCTGCTGTATACAACTTGCCTAACATTTGCGAGATAATCAGAAACAGAAGTGTATAGATGGATTAGGGGGTTAAATGTTGTCTGATATATACCCCTCTCTGTGATCAGAAGCCACCGAGCATGGAGAGAAGGAAATAAGCAGACAGCAAACAGTATAGGGTCTCCAGGAAGGAACCAGAAGGTGAAAGATTTGGGGCAAGGGTGAACTGTGCAGTGAACTGTGCACAAAAATACTATTTCCCATTGCTGGACTCTTCCTTTGCCTGGAATTTGTATACATTTTATTTAAAAGGAAGATAAATAATGGTACATGACTGTTTCCTAACAATTCAGAACAATTCTTAATAAAGAAGAAGAAATGTTGTTTCCTTGTCAGTGCAACCTACCATCCTCTTTTTTACATTTGAGAAGAGCTGAGCAAGTGTTTATACTGCCAGAATGATTGCAATGTGAAAAGGTGGATTTTCATCCTATAATGCTTCCTTCATCTTCCTCATTCCTATAAATGTGATTAATTGTGGTGAAGCAGGTTCAGGACCCACCAAATTAAATGAAGTATAACAGCCCACAAAAGTAAAATGTCCTGTCTCTCTCTGTAAACAAGGATTAAGTGCTGGTTTTAACTACAAGATGACTTTATTGCTCCTATTTGTTTTATGGATTCTTTACTATCCATTACTTAATTGAACTCAAAGCAGAAGCCTGGCTTTATCATTAGGGAGCCTGTGAGCAATCATTAGGTGTCACTGAGCCAGCTCTTCATGTGGTTTGACAGACTTTTACTTTGGAGATAGGATAAGAATAGCTTATTGGATCTGGCTTGGCTATCCTGAAATCAATGTGTGGTATCAGATCCTGAACAGCACACTTCTGCACTACATCTGGAAGATAAAATTTAGGGTCAGTAGGCCTGCTTTGCTGTTGCATTTCATCAGAATTCTAAACGTACACCAGACCAAAACCAGTCACACACAGTTGAATCAGTCTCCTTGTGCCCATGGAAATAACCCTGCTTCCTTGTAAAAATCTTTCTGCAGAAAGCTTTCTAATTTATATCATCATATTTATCCTTACTGGCACTCTTTAACCCTTTCTCCTTTTTTTTTTTTATTCCACCCTGAAAACAATTTCAGCTCATTCAGTGGAGTTGCTATAATTGTTCCTCAGTGCTTTTAGATTCATACTTCTCTCCCAGCTCTTTCCATCTAGTAAGCCAGGATCTGGGATCCCTCCTGTGTTTAATTTAGTCAGCGTTTCAGATTAGCTCACCACTACCCATGTGTGTGAACAAAAGAAACTGAGCATGAGCTTTTTGATTGCTACTTACTTAACAAGACTGGTTTTCAGCTTTTCTATAGGAGCTACAGAATCAGCTTAGTGAAAACTTTTTATTGTTCTAAATTTCTGTACAGACACTGAGAAAAAAAAAAGCAAATGAGACAGAATGGGTTGAAGGTGAAAAAGGTGTCAGGAACAGAGGTTTTCTGCTGCGAGAGTTCCCAGTTAACAGGCAGCCTGGGCTTCCTGAACTATTTCTGAGAGGCAGGCTGATTGCTGAGTCAGTGGGCATTTAGTGTCCTTCAAGAATTAATTAAAAGCAGTGAAGAATATGCTTTGCTTCCTCAGTAGGACTTTTTTTTTCCTTAAACTGTTTTGACCATCTTTGGCTGGAGGAAATGGGAGACAACTGCCATTATCACATAAAGGCAAGACCACTTCCTCCAGGACAAGAGTCACAGGTATATGGGTCAAAACAGCAGCTGGAGGTCTTTCAAACACATGAGCTTTTAATAGGCAGACTGACAATAATTGAAGAAAGTTTGTACCAGACCACCTGGAAGCAAGCTTCAGATGTTTACCAATAAGGATTAAGCACCTCTGCCTAACCTTTCTCACTACAGAAATTTTACACAGCTTGATTTAATCCAGGTTGAGATAACAAGCCTCATAGATGAAGTTCTCAGGAGACTTTGTTCAGCTGATTTTCCAAATAAGCTCTGTACTTTAATATTGTTGTAAATGCACATTAATTACCCAGGAACCTTAAATGTATTTGGTAAAGCTGGTTGCCACAGCAGTTGTTGCCATGCTACATGGTCTGTTTTGCATTTAGCTTTTTGGTATGGTAGTATTACAAAATAAGCATACTCGCTGTGGGGAGAAAAGCAGCAACCCACCAAGCCTCTTTCTTCCTAATATGGTGAAATAAAAAGCCTTAGTTCGAGCCAGCTGAAGTGGTGATGGAGTCGAGGCCCAAGGAGCAGGGTCATGGTCAAGATTCACACTGGAAGGGCAGGAAATGTTTAAATTCTCTGACCCTGATTAAATTATGGGACCTAGTGATGCTATCAGAGCTGCCCTTTTCTCCTCCTAGGACATGTTTGATTCCAGACTGGTGAGAGTGTTCCTTACTGCAATTGCTGGCTTGGGATCTATGGGCTGTGCTATATAGCACATGTAGGAACTTATTTTTCACAAAGGTGTATATTAAGTAGGGACATGAATTTCTCAGTGGGCAGCAGTGTGGGGGTTTCAGGCAGAGCCCTGAGCTGAAGCAGAGGCTGGTGAGGGGCAGGCTGCGGCAGGAGCATAGGCATCGGGCCGGGCTGTCTCCTCTGCTCTCACAATGTCCAGAGAACAGGGGCCCCAAACGCCATTAGAGTGCCAGGAAGTTTTGCCTTTTTCCTTATTTGTGTTCACTATCACCTTTTAAACAAAAGAGCTCAGCTTTTCACAGCAGCGAGCAGTTGGTCAGTGGTAGCTGTTTCCCCCATCCCCCTGCCAGCTCCCAGCTGAAGAGATGGGGTTTTCTGGCTGCTTCTCAGGGGTTGTGCTTCTGCTGGTTAAAACCTCTGCTTGGGGACGCTTGGTACAGTATTAACTCGTGATAGTTAGGTCATGATAGTGAGACATGCTTTTTTTTCTTACTTGCTGACGCAGGGAAGAGAGACAGTTGAATCCATAAAAGAAAGGGAAACCCATAAGAAACCAGAGGCTGACACATCCAGAATACATAATCCCAGTGATTATAATTTATCAGGTACCCTAGTCATCTGAGGCTTTGCAAACAAAAGCCGACTGAAACACATCTCCCCAGAGGGAAAGCTATGTGGAAAACACTCAAATAGCTTTAACCACAGTTGTGTCACAAATTCCTCTCAGATTTGGTGACTGTGGCTTGTTCTAATTAAAACAGTAACAGTTTCACCACTGTGTTTTAAAGTAAACAATCATTTTCTGTTTATAAGGGGGGAAAAAGGATAAAAACAGTGAAGATAGCACTTCTCTGCCTGGAGTACATGTCTCCACAGCCCCATAGCACATTTTCTCCTGCAATGTTGTCACCCATCACAAAGTTTTGCTTCTCAGCAGCTCTCCAAGAGAACATGGGCAGTTTTGGCAACTGAATCATCCATATAACAGCTGCATGTGTTCAGAGAAAGGCAAAGGCCTGAGCTTTAACTTTTATAAAGCCTGATCACATCCAAAGCTGGATATGATGTGCTCTGTTGTTTCTACCACAGCTCCCTAACCTGGGGCTCAGACCTAGCCCAGAAGGAACCACTCAGATAGAGCAAGGATGCTGCAAGAGCCCTAAGAAAGCAGCTAGCCCTTCACTGGCAAGGAAGGATGAAGCAGAGGCAGCAGCACAAAGAGGAAAAAGCATGCTTGGTCAGCTTTATTAAATAACATATTCTTTATACATCCATTACCAAAACTTTGACACAGAGGGAAATACTGAAAAGGATATCTTTCTTTTTTTTTTTAGTGGAGTAAAAGTGTTGCCTGTGTTTTTAAACAAAGGCGTGTTGGCAGAATGGAGAAAGGGAAAGAGAATGCAGAAAAGGAAGAGAAAGGGAAACTACATTTGAATTAATTGAGATAAGCGAAGGCCAGAAGACCTTATGACAGAACTTTCCATTAATTCCTGTAGTCTAGCTCTCTGCCATAACTGTGTTACCTCCTAACTCTTTTGTACAAATACTGTTGTGGTTATTATTACTGATTACTGTATCTACTACAATTATACTTACAAAAGCTGTTTACAGTATTGCAGCCATAATAATGTAAAAGAGCAAAGTCAGATTAGATTTTCATGGTGGATGTTGTATTAAATTTTGAATTAACTTATATAACTGTCTTCAGCTGCAAGTACTTACAATGGGAAAAGATCAGAACAAAAGAGTAAGGAACAAACTTTGTTTTAATTCAATCACTGTATTGAATCTTAGGTTTAAACTTGATTTTTAGTGAATCATAATTTTTTGAACCTGTGATCAAAGCCTTCTATCTGACCCAGAATATACAATTTTAATTCAAAGACAAATTTTGTTAAAATTTCTTCTATTTTAGCTTAATTTAAGAAAAAAAAAGAAATCTTTTTAAATCTTTTTTCAATTTTTTCTTAAATCTTTTCAAATAAAAGGTAATGATTTCTCTGAATTAAAGTATTTCAAGTTTTGAATCGTTTTCTGGAGCCAGTATAAGTTTATAAAATATTTCAGGGTTCCTAAGTCTCATTATTTTTCCCCAGAGTTTTCACTGAAAAATTTCAGCCAGCCAGAAAAACAAGAAGGGATAGAAAGAGAAACTGAGGTATAAAAAAGTTAAAATAGTTTTCCAGCGTGTCATTAGATGGATATCAGCATTACAAATAGAAATTTCATCTCCTGCGTCCCTCTCTAGAGTGAGAAACACTAAACATTAAATAGATAAATTATTAGATGCAAAATAAATGTCTAGCCATAATTGTTCTGAGCAACAGAGGTCATTACAATTACTAGAACTGTTTACTTAGTCTCTGAAATCTTGTTCCTTCCTCCCTGGTACAGTCACAGGTGAAGCCCTAGTTGCCTGCTCCATCTCCATGGCACAAGTTAGCATGATAGAAAGGTAATTTTGTTTGTATTACTGTCTCTTCAGAAAGTCCCTCTCTCGTTGTCGAAGAATTAACAGGATGCTTTCAAATGAGTCAGCACCTCCTCCTACATTCAGTCGCTCCAATTCGCAGGCCTCCATGGACAGCACTTCCATGGAGGACTTTTGGTGTGAAGTGGAGAGCATCAAGGAGAGCAGAGAAGATGGATCTGATGAAGCAACAGTCTTGGAGTTCAAACCTGCTGATGGTGAGCACACAAACACCACTTCTTCCTTATGCCTTGGCTTTGCCTTCTCACTAAAGAGTCATGCCCTGAACTCCTTTCTCGTGTCACTCAGTATGAGCAAAAGTACTAGGCTGGGTCACTGTAGCTCTGCTTCTGAACAGCACAGTCAATCACTGGAAAGAAGCAATAATTCACTCTGATTTATAACTGGAGCTGGTAATTAACTTCTGAAGTAAGGTTTTTTTCCATTGACTTTGTGCTTCAGGAGAACAGATACAGTGTAATTCATAAAGGAGAGGCACTCAATGAAAGCTAAATCTCCAGCATTAAATAGACTAAACCAAAACATTTAAAGTGAAACAATTTATTTTGTTAAATTTATTTTGATAATTTAGTATGCTGGAATTTTAAATTTTCTGGCTTTTGGTTGGATATGATGCAGAAGTTATTAAAGTCTTGAAGGATTTTTTTGTTAGATATTGTTTAGTGCTATCAGGAATTTGATAACTGCCTGTTTCTATGAGCTTACCCAATTTAGATATAATTCAAGAAGAGTTTAGAGTTTAGTTCAGAGGTAAGTCTGAATATATGGATGCCTACATTGTTCAGACTCCGCACTTGACCAAATTCATTCATCACTTATGCAACATATCCTGAAGGTATTACTACCTCATTCTGTTATCTTAACCTTTTCCTCTCTCTTGTTTTGTACTGTATTTGGAAAAATACATAATAGTCTGTGCTGGCTTGTTGCAATACAGCTTTGTGTTAGATTTGATAACATGTAGAACAACAGTTCACATTTTTTTCCGGTTTTGACCCCATTTACAAATGCATTATATTGTGCAACACAAAATACCAGGTGTTACTATAGGATGAAAAAGAATTTCTTCTGAGGTCATGACCCACTGATAACTCTCTCTGGAGAACATCTTGTGGCTCATGGCTACTAGTCTGGCAATTACTGATCTAGGGATAGGTTTTGAAGCAATGGTGTGTTCTTTCCTTGCAATTATTAGCACAAGTGGTGATGAGGTTTTTTTTACTTTGACACGCAATGGGATGTCATTAGTTCTGCTCCCAGGAAGAATGGTGAAAAGGGGGGAAAAGTACTACATTATTAATCAAACAAATATGTAATCAGTCATGGTAAGTAACTTACACAGAGGTATCTAACTCCAACCATGTACTGTTCCCACTGGAAACACCTCCCACTCACTAGTTCCCGGTAGGGCTCTCTTGGAAGCCAAGGGAGAAGATCGGTTCACCAGAAATCTTGGTCCGCTATGAGGGTTATGGTCGGTCAGCTTAAATCTAAACTGCACTCCTCTGTTCCTTATTGGGAAAATTCTTGTCTGATCATACTCTTTAACTTGGAGACCTTAGAAAGAAGTTGTGAACCTACTGGTGTCTCTCCTTCATTCAGTTGTCAGCGTGAACTGACAGGTGTCTCTGACTTGTCTGCACCATCGGGAGAATGTCACAAATCTGTGAGTTACCAAGCTGTGTAAGTTAGTAGGGAAAGTCAATACAGAACCTCATTTTCCAGAAAGTTTTCCGTCACTTTCATTACTGCTGAACTAAATCTTCACAACAGCCCAAACTCTGCTGCAGTCCTATGTTACCCTTTGTCTGATTACACCTTATTACAATGCATTGATTTTTTCCCCTCTGACATGAATTAAAAATGAGACTGCAAGTCAAAGTGCAGTACATCTCCACACTTCATTTACCTTCGTTTTGTTGTTTTAAACATATATATATATATATATATTGCATACACTCACACACAACCAGGCAACGTTTGTCCTAGTTATTAAGATCAGGAATACATTCAGTTTGGGATTATAAATCTTGGAAGTTCTATTAAGGTCCTAAGAGGATAATTCTCCTTGCCAAATCAATGTGAAAACCCTTGGGGCAAAATAAAAACAAATATTCATCACCCTTTTGAGATGTCTTTGAGAGGAAGAGATGCAGGATCCTTAAAAAGAAGACCAAAGGGTGATAGCGGCCAGGCACCACTGATACTGTCAAAACCACAATGTGGTTTGCCAGACAACACATGCAAGGGACAGACAACAGCACACTTACTCTGCTGATGTTAGTAAATACAATCAAAAAGGAACAGAAGATTATAACAAGTGACACAAGGGGTGAAAATGTAGGGGAGGAGGAAGACATGAGGTATTTAAGATGTCTATGATGTACTGAGCTGCTTTATAACTTCATGTTTCAAGGCTGGGATGCTGTGCATTGTTTAAGATTATATCTGTGAGTTATTTCAGGTTATATCTGAAATTCAAAGCAAGGCACACCTCTTTCCTAGCAATCTCTATGAGAAAAAGATAATTACCTTCTCAATTATCTGTTTATCTTCTGGTGGAGCACAGTATCAAGACCCTGCTGTATAAGTAGCTAACTGTGAAAATAAGCTTTGTAAAACAACATGAGGGGTTTTTAACCTATGTTTAAAACCTATGTGACATAAGATTTTGAAGTTTTTTTAATGCATAAATTTCTTCTCTTTGATAGTTTTATTCCTCTGATTGCTGTTGCTATTTCTTAGTCTATTGTTTGTGAGTGGTTGGAACAGGAAGAGGCCAAAAGCCAGAGAAAACAAGTGGTAAGCAGGCAGAATTTCATGTCTGCCTTACTATTTTTCATAGCATCATGAAAAACGAGTTTGATTAAAAACTCAGTACTTGGAAAGAATATGTCAAGACAAAAGCTAAAATTAATATAATTAAAAAACTGAAACATGGACAGATGTGGCTCCAACAGCAGCACACAAGAATGAGAAGAGACCTTCTTAGAAAGAAGAGTGAGGAGGGAAGTTTGAAACTTACAAAGATGGGAAGGGAACACTGTAATCCTGTCTGTGGCTACAGAAAGGATAAGAGCAGAGAAGCTGTTTCATGGCATACAGGGCTGGTCACACCCCTGGCTAACACAGAGCAAGGGTTTTAGAAGCAGCTATTTTTGTAGAGCTTTGTAAAGAGGCAGGGCAGTTAACAATGAAGTCAGTGATGGCACATGCATAAGATGCTTTTGCTTGTCCCTACAGCCCAGTCCTGTAATTTTCTCTTTTGTGTATCTAGCTGCCAAAGTGCAGCAAACTGGTGTCCATCAATCAGCCTGCATTCTGATGTCAAGAAGAGGCAATAAAGGGAGAGTGGAAATACCAACCTGCCATTAAGACCAGCACTGGGACAAGAACAATAAGTGCATTGACTAGTTGTTTTATAGAACATGCTGCAAATTAATCCATTTCCTGTTTGACATGTTTATTTGTAGTACCTCTTCTTCAGTTAGAGCCGTAATGAAATTAGTGTCCTGTCTCAAGCAGCATACTGCTGAGCTAGGATTGCTCCCAAAACTGGAATGAAGGACCTCAAAATCTCCTATGTGATGAGAGATTTTAAAAGACTGTGACTATTTACTTCAAAAAGCAGACAAATAAAAAAGCAATGACAGCAAAATTTAAAATCACTAAATGATTCAGAGGAGGCAGACTGGGAGCTTCTGCTAGTCCAATAATGACAAAGCATATTAATTTAATGTAACAGGTAGCAAGCTGAAAACCTGCATTGGCTTTGCCTGGACAGGTTTTGGTAGCAGGGGGACTGCAAGTGTGGCTCTGTGAAAAGATGCCAGAAGCTTCCCCCAGTAGAGCCAGGATAGAAAACAATTTTTCACACAGTGCCTAATCTCACTATGGAACCAGTTGCAGTGTTGAACCAGCTGAGAAACAAGATTCAAGATATTAGTCACTAATTAAAATACCAAGAAATGCTGGGGTGTACAGTGCTAGTGAGTCTTTCATTATCAGAAATTAGGATGATACCTAGCACGCAAGGATGGCGATTTTTGCATATTCCACCCCTACCTGACCTCTTTGATACCTACTCCTTCCTGAACCTTGTTCTTTAGTGAGCAGCTCTGGTTCTTAATCATCTTGTTCACAACAAGCTGCTGGACTGGGTGTACATCACCCTTCTCTTAGTGTGGCTTCTTCACTAGGAGTCTGACTACCAGCTGGCCCTCTGACATCTCAGATTCCATTGTTAGTGTGCAAATACATTATTCTGTTGTATACATGTCTTCAGTATTTTTGTTTATTTGGATTCGAATACCAATTTAAATTCCATCAGCCAAATGTCTTTATCCAGTAGAGCATGCTAAAAATGGTAAGCATGGCATAAGTGGTAACTGAGGAGATTTATGCTCTTGCATTAGGCATTAGCTTTTAAGGACCTTGCTGTGTCAGGCTTGCTACTCTGTTGCCTTTTTCACACGCCTATGCTGATGCACAGGTTAGAAATGCCTCTTCTGTTCCTCTGGTAAGCCTCTCCTATGCAGACACTGACAAACTGGAAGTGGAGAGCATGTTGACAAAACCATCTTTACTTGCACTTGTGGCCTAGAAAAGGTTGGAATTGGTCTTGTCAAGGTAAAGGCTGTGGCAGCAGTCCGTCATGCCATTTCCTTTCCTTCAGCCCCCTTGCCCTTCCTTGCCAGGCCTGGTAACACACTCTCTTCCTTCACAGAAGGGGAACTGGAGGCAGAATGGCTGCAAGATGTAGGCTTATCTACACTGATCTCTGGAGCTGAAGAGGAGGATGGCCAAGCTCTGCTGTCCACTCTGACCAGAACTCAAGCTGCTGCTGTACAGAAGAGGTACAACACCTACACTCAGACCCTGAGGAAGAAGAACAAGCACACAGTCCGGGATGTGCGAGACATCTTTGGCACCAATGACTCTTCTGTAAGTATCCCTTTGATCTTAATTTTTATGCAATTTGCAAGTAGCTCACCAAAGTTTCTGCCAGACAGGAACCTTTTTCTGCTGACAATGTACAGACAGCCAGTGGCAGCTCCTGACCCTAAAATCAGACTTTTGGTACTCTATATGCTACATTTTGAGAAGAAAGGAAGACACCAAACACAATAGATGGTGCACAGTTTTGCAACTAACTTGTAACATAATGTTGTATCTGTTACCAGTCTTCCTCCTGCAATCTCCTACCAAGACTAACATTTACTCCTTTATTTTTTGGAAATTGGTGAGTTACTCTTGGCAGCTATTCAAATTTTTGACGGCTTCTGGGGACACTTGCTATTTACTCAGCAGTCTCAGTGGTGAAGTAAAACTCTAATGAAGCAACTGGGGTTCAAATATGCATAAGCAATTAAACACCTGCCAGCATGATTGCAACTGGTACACTGGCAGTTACATTTCACTTATGTAGCAAATGAAAATCTATTAACTGTTCATTTGCTTCATGGTTTCAGAAATGAGTGTTGCCTCTGGTGGTTTCTTCTGCTTTTCCCTGAAGATAGCCCTAAATGAACCAATTCCTAGCCCTACATGTTTTGACTCTGTTGGATGCAGTAAACTGTGTGAATTTAGTTCAATGCTCAAAGCAACATGCATGATTTTACATTTGTCACTCATGATACCTTAAATGGGAGTCACCAATAAGCTCACAGTCTCACCTTTGAAATTAATATTAAAGTTTTTGCCATCACAAAACTCCAAGAAACTCTTTTTCATTATGATTTTTCTTTGTCCTTTTCTGTTTGTCCTATCTTCTCCTCAAGGCTTGGCATCCTGGACTATTTAAAACAAAAAAAATTGGGATACAAAATTGTAGCTTCATAGTTATGATAAAATCAAAAAGATATAATGGCCATAAAGTTAACTTATTTGTCTCCAAATTTAAGTAGCTGGTTTCTTTTGAACCTCGTAGGGATATCTCACAAATACATCCAGAAGTATCCGGTAGTTTCTTGTGGTCAGACTTTCTTTCGTGAGAAATAATCAAGCATGTTTGCATGAACGTTAAAAAGCTGATGGTTCTTCTAATTAGATTAGCACACATCTCCTGACTCAAGTGTTTGTAAACCTTAATGTGTTTAAAAAAACTAAAGTTTCCTAATAAAATTCAATCAGAAAAATAAATGTTGTACCCGTTCTCTCAGATAGGCACATTATTGATGTATTTTTGACCTGCTTATTTTCTACTTTCTCGCTTTCTGAAGTTTCTCAGTTGCTAGAGGAATTTGTATCTTCAGAGCCAATTGCCTTTCAAATCACTTTTTTACTTCCTCTGAAATTCAGTTCGCTTACTACTTCTGCATTTTTAAAGTCTAAAAGATAGAATCAAATAAGTAATTAAGTCTTCTAATTTTTCTTCCCACAAATATATGCAGTTAGGCAGGTGCTTAACTAAATGTTAAACACAGATGCACAAATACAACTGCAGAACACACCATCACTTCCCTCCAATGGACTGTGAAAGATTGTATTTCTAAAAGCCTGCAAGGTTCCCAGCACCCTTTTGGTTTTCCTATTGACCATTGCTCTATCTCTGCTGCTTATTATGGGATTTAGGAACTTTGTGCTAATTATCAGCTCTTCAGGGATAAACACACTTCAGAAGAGCTTGTGTTCCCGACCTAAGGGTTTCCCGAGCAGTCTTTGTTAGGGGGTATCAGCAGTCCCTCGCGCTCTGCTGCCTCTTTGGGCACGGCACTACGGCTGGCGGTGAATCTTTGTGATGAATCAGCTTAGGAAAGAGATCCGCATTAAAAACAACCCAGCAAAAAGAAAAGAGCGACAGGAGACGGGAAGGGGCAAATCTTTTCAGCATAGCTGCTGAAGAGAGACTGGTAAGGAGACTGCTTGAAATGACATGAAGTTTTGCTTTCCCATCCTGCCTTTCTGTTGGGAAGGAAGAAGTAATCATGGTGCAAATAGCAAAACAGCTCTAATTGTTTCACATAACTCTATAATCCTCCCCATTAGGAGGATGGATTTACACCTTCTTCCCAACGACCTAAGAATTGCAAGAGCCTAGAGGGATGGGTTACAGAATGGTTTACTGTGTTCTGTGGCTAATTATGAGATAAAAGGTGATTAGCTCAATAAGGTCACCTGAGATGAGATTTAGGGGATCACTAAAGAGGCGTAAATAGTTGTCATCTGGAGTGGGGGAAAAGAAAGATAGATTTACCCTAGTTTTTTGTCTCTGTTCTGAAAAAAAAAAAAAAGCCTCCCTGATACATGTTTTGCTACTACTGCCTGGTGGCCAGCCTCTGCGGGAGTCAACACAGAGCAAAGGGTGCTTTTTCAGTCATCCTGCCTCGAGGTCCATCCCCTCAGGGCAGGAGTGTTCCCTCAACAGACAAAGTGGACTCAAACAAAAGGAAATGCAGCCATTCCTCCTTTTGTTTGGATTTTTTTCTTCTGTTGCCTATCCTGGAAAGGTGCCATGATCCCTGGGGGCAAAATGCTGCCCCTGTGGTACATCACCCTTGCAAGAGCCATGCCTTGGAAGAGCAGCCTGTCCCAGCTGAGGAGCTTTTGCTGTGCTTCAGACAGGTCTACAGCCAGGAGCCTCGACTGACAACCACAATACCGAGTTTTAAATTGGATGGTTTATTAATCACTGTGGCCTGATTTTTCTTACGGCTGGTACCCTGCTGCTTCCATCAGAAGCCATTGGCGTTGCTAGTGCTCAAAGCCTAGAAAAATCAGCAGAATACAAATGGACACACATACACATTGATTTTGTTACTGGAGGGAGGAAGTGCATCATGCTCATTAACAGCCCAGCTCTATGCCTTGTGAAACTCCTTAAGAGTTTTTAGAAGCATTTTACTTCAGCAATGCATGAGAAAATCATGTCCTGATTAAAGAGAAATCACTAACCCAGACCTATTTGCATGAAAAGGTGTTTGTAATGACAGTGCTTGGAAATATGAATATATTCAAAGCATTGGCAAATTATGTCCTGACCAGAACTATAAGGTTATCCTCCTCTGCCTTTATTTCCCTTAGCTACAGGGCTGACAATAGAATTTGGTTGCTTAGGTGCTGCAATGATTTGGTTTTACATCTTCTACAATGAGGGTAGCTACTAAAGAACTATCAACTTCATCTCCAGCTTCTCCTTGCTCTTCTGATTTCCTCTCCCCATTGGAAATTCCTGTGTACATTGTGGCAGTAAACAGTGGGTTCATTTTTAATATGTCTAATGAATCACTTTCAGACAGAAATCAGGGTATGAGAAGCTTCACCTTAGCTGGAGCCCCAGCCAGATGAGTAAAGCTGTTCCAGTTTAGTTAAGGACACAATTTGACTCTTGGTCTTTCACATTCATTAAGATCTTCCACAGTTTTTTATTCTTCTTTTATACTATAGAAATAATCTGGATCTTTAAAATTCATGTATTAAAAAGGTTTTATTCCCAGTCTTCCCTTTCTTTTTATCATATTATCTTAAGATTTTAAAAAAGTAAAATGGGGGGGAAGGAAGACATTTTCACAAAAGGGACATAGATTTGGCTTCTTTGTACACTCTCACTGTGGAGGCTGGGAAAAGAGACTGAGAATATGACATTTTAGCTACCCCTGATACTGTGCATGGTCCACATTATTCTATAATTGCCAGAAGCTAGAGCAGCCCACAGGCTGTTGCAAGCCCTGATGGGTGTGAAGCAGAGGTGTGCTGTCTGCTCCTTTCCGCTGGCTCTGTTGTGCTTTATGGAAGCGGGTTACTGCAGGTGCTTTGCTATTGACTTCACCCTTGTAACAAGGCTGGAAGTATTTTTTTCCTTAATAAACTTGACTCATTGTAAATCTATTCTGAAAACTGTTAGAAGGGTCAGACATTCTGAGCACTGAAAGTAAATGAGGGAGTTGCTAATGTTTACCATTAATTTCTCCATCTGGAACTTAAGCAGAAGCATAAGTACTTTTATGGTTGATTTTCCCAAACTGGTGAGATAGGTCTAACCATCTCCTCCACTTCCATACTCCCACCTGAAATATATAGTATTTTTAATGTCCTGAAGCTTTTTATGTAAATGTTGTGGGATTTTATCATAAAAGCATCCTATAGTTCTCCTTTTCAAAAAATCAGTAGTCCTTACAGTCTTCTGGCAAAGGAAGTCCATGTGACTTAAATCCTGTTTGCTCTCAAGTTCACAGGCTATTGAAAGGAGTCTCTCAGGAAAGATTTTGTTCATGTTACATTTGACTTTGTTACCCAAATAGCTCAGAGGATAAGGCAGAATAAAACAACCGCAACATTATTTCAGGCTTCCAATTTGAAGAGCTGCCTGTCTTTTAAATATATGACATTTTTTAGCAGCCTGAATGTTGCTCCTGTGTGTTGGCTACAAATGGGGAAGACAAAATTTCTGCCCTGAGGCATTGCTGGTTGTTGATAAACAGCCGATTTAGCAATTTAAAAAGCAATTTAAAGAGTGGGTATTGAGGGCTCATGGGGTCTCTCAGATGCAGGTTCAGCTAGAAAACTGGAGCTGCTCCATCAGGCTCAAAGAGGGTGAGGCAGCAGGTTTGAGAAAGGCGGAGGCTCCAAGGACTCCCACAAGGATGCAGAAGACAGCAGAAAAAAAATACGAGAAAGGTTTGGAATATTGTAGTTATTTTCACAGAGTAATCTTCAGACTATTTCTTTAATTCATGACCTTGATTTGTAGTTTTGTTTTTTTTACCCATGAACACATAGATGAGCTGCTACTGCCCCATGTACACAGAAACACTCGAATTTGTCTTTATGAGTCACAGAACTGCTGAGAACAAAGCCTAAATTCCACCACCAATAAGAGGTGACACTACTTGAAAGTCACCCCCTGGGCTACTAAGCTCTTTCTCTGCAGTGCAGAATGACTTTTGGAGTGGAAAGAAATTAATTTTACTATAGAAAATTTCTTCGTTCCCTCAAAAGGTTTTTTGCAGTCCACCGATAAAAATGTTAGTATGTGGGAGGACATCTGCCCATTAATAACTTGCTGGTGCCCAAATTGCAAGAGACAGCAAAGAAACCTGATTTCTGACAGATGCCTGGGAACAGCAGATATTCAACATGTGCCAAAGATTCTTCAAAAAGATTTGTGGCCAAAATGATTAAAAGCAGGATGAATTACAGTTCGACAAGGATCTTTTTCTTAGTGTAGTTCTGTACAGCAATTTACTTAGCTAATTTCAGTCATTATATAGGACAGGACTCATTAGGTACGGCAAGCTGTAATATTACTGACCTCAACATGATCAAATCTATACAGGCTGAGCAAAATTAATTCTCAGTCTTGGCTTTGAAAAATATACTCTTGAGAATCACAACAGATTGTTCTATCTTTTCAAAACAGCGTAAGCTGAGAATGATATACTGTTGCTTGAACTGTAGTAGTTTTTGTCCATCGACTTTTACCTTCACTGTAGTCTGATCATTTTTTCCTTGCTTATCAGCTCACATTTGAGACAGTTCCAGTGCCACCAGTTCCTTCTAACGGTATCCAGCTCCCTGGGCAGAAGGCAGTTTGGAAATCAGTTACCTGTGAGTATGACAACATGTAACCAGTATTCACTTTCTCCTGGAAAAATGACAGACAGACCCTTTTGTGGTTCAGGGGTTAGTCCCCTCTTTCGTGTTGAGGCAGTGCTGCATATATTTCCTTAAAATCATTGTCAGCTTATTGTCATGCAGGACCCAATGTTTCCTATTAATGACCAGTGTTGTACTACTCAGACTGCTGCCCTTGAGGCATCAGCATCTAAAAAATACTGATCATTGCAAGGCTGGGATTGTTAAAACAATCGCTAAACAATATTTTGCAGAATTTGTCCAAACTGTGTCATCACTGTATTTTCTTTTTGCATATCATGACAAGAAAGATTCTTATTTTCCTCCACATTTCTCTGGTACCGCAGAAACTGCAGTATTAGAAATGGATCATTTTCGTGGTTCTGCCCTATTATTCTGATCCACTAATGGTGTTACCCCTTAAATGCTTTGTCCTGACAGTGACTGGCACTGCTAATGAAAACAATAGCTCTGCTCTACTCAGTGTCTGGATAACTGTCAGTAGCCTTCCATGAGAAAGTCCATCTTTTATTTGAAAGCTTTTCCCATCCACATTGTTCAGGGCTTAACTAAATTAATATTAATACCCAAGTTACTAAACTAGTCCCTTGGATGTTTACCTCTGGGTATAGTCCCACAGGCATTTTCCTTGGTGGCAAAAGCTGCTCTCCTGATAGTTCTGCTCTTCAAGCAGTTGTACTGCGGCAGATGGGGAACCAAATTCCCAGGGCTACTGTAGACAGTCTGTGGTCCCAGGTCCAAGGGGGGAAAGACAGATGGAAAACATCTTAAATGGCTTGGCTATTAGATAAAATCTAAATCCACAGTTCAAAAACTGGAAGCCACTCAATAACACACTTAGCTTTTTTCATATCAGACTTGCAAAACAAAGGGTGTTGCAAAAAATATTTAAATCCCTGTATCTGTTAATGCAATGATTCAAAAAACATGGGACATGCACAGTTTTATAAAATGTGTAATGTTTTTTAATTAACTTTCTGATTTCCATGGCTTTTGAACACATTTGGGTCATGTTAGTAAATTCTTTCTTGCAGTCCTGGGTGATGAAATTTTACTTCACTTTCAGTTAAATTTATGATTATATTCCAGTTAGGTGAGTCTAGGAGTTGGACCTTAAGGGAAAATAAAAATTGACCTGAGATATGAGAGATCTGTCGTGAAAGTTGGCAACACTGGAACTCATGTATGTTATCACACTTTGGATTCCATGACAATAGCATATTACTGAACTTGATTATACTGATTTCAAAAATTTTCCTCTGGCATCCACTAACTTCAGGAGGTAACTAAAGAGCAATAAGTCAGTTCACAGTATCTACCATAAATGCCAGTAGATACAGTGTTTTTCAAAATGGAATGTTGTACGTTGTGTCCTGTTTCGGTGCTATACAACTGAACTGTCAACATTGAGAAATGTATGTCTGTGACCACATAAAATATATGCACAATGTCTTATGATTATAAGTAACCTAAGAAACTGTGTCAACAGCATTTTTCTGTCAAGACCTTTTATTTTTAATTGTTCATTAGACAAGTGCCACCACAGTTTGCTGGCTTGGGTAGACAAGAACAGAGTACAAAAACTTTGCAATTCCTGATAAACAGGAAGTTCCAGCTTGACTATCTTTCTCACAGAAAGCAACAAGTTAAATAATCTAAAATGAAAATAGGGATTTTATTTCTAAGGGGTTATTTCCTCCAGACAAAACAGGAACATGCTGTGGTTTGCACTGAAACTCCTCTTTGAAGCACTTCCTTTATTACTGTCTCAAGACTTTTGTCATCTTGGTTTAATTTTTTAATGTCTCTGTACTAAATGCAAGCATATATTCAGCATTCATATATTATTTCCCTTATTTTCAGCTAATAGCTGTCTAGACTGCGGACTAGATAAAGGCAGCCCATCCGTAACAGAAGAGCTCTCTTATGAGGTCTCTTTCTCAGAATCCATTACAGTCCTTCCAAAAACTCAAGAGTGGCCAAAAAATCAGAGGTTCAAAAAAGAAGACTCGACTTTGCCTGTAAGTTTGTTCTCGACATATTTCCTTGGTTGTTTTCTTTAATACAGCAATTTCCTGCTTTACACCCCAGCACTGTTGGAGTCTGTTAAGATACATGAGCTGTCCTTTTAGACACATGCTTTGTAGAGACTGCCTCCTGTGCCTGCCTTCTGCCTGTGATTGACTCCCAGAGAGGCACCAAAGTTAATATGGATATCCAAGCCAGGTCTTTACTTGTACCCATCACAGATGAATGTGTGTAACTCAGTCCACAAATATTGCATCATCCACAATTTTTTCATGCAGAAATAAAAACCTCTTACTGGCATGAAAACTAACAATCATTTTCATTATGGGTTTGCTTTCCTACTTTATTTCCCCCACAGATTATCTGCCTTAGTTAACACATGGATTTAAAATTGCTCCATAGATGAAGAGAGGAAAGCAAACCTTAGACCTGCAGCAGTACTGACTGTTTCCAATCAGTATTCAGTGCTATAGGAAATACTATATGAATGGCTAAAGAAAAATTTACCATATCATCCAACCAGACATACACTGAGAAGTTTTGTCATTATCTGGAATTATTTCGTGAAGTCAAGGAAATCTGTTTTCTACTTCCATCAGCCCTCACAACTTCCGTCACTGGAAGCATTAGTTTAGTGCTTCATATGCTGCCTTTTTAGTGACATGGATGATGTCAGCTGTAAATTATTTGGAAGCATTTCCTGAGTGTCATGATGTCCTGAGATCCTGAACTAATCTGAAGCTGTTATAATCCACACAGACGTTCATTTGTCCATCTCAGACTCTACCAAGGAAGAAGCTGAGATGCAGAAGTAAGCTTGCTTGTCAAAAGATAAGACACCAAGTAGATTACACAACTTGTGTGAAATCCCTGTGTTTTACTGTGTCTTTGGTTGTTTTGGGGTTTTTTGGGGGGGATAACTTGGTGTCCTGTGGAAAGTAAGGGTATTTCTGCATTCATCATATTTTTGGCCTTTACTACCACATGCACACACACAAATTGTTCTCTGCAACAGCTCAGAAAATTTGCAGTTGACAGGGGAGGGAAACTGCTGACAAAGAGTGAAGATGCCACATTGAATATCATGGATCTGTGGATTCATAATCGATTAGTTTTAGAAAAAGCCAGTCTTGTGCTGGGGTTGAACTACTCTGCATACAGGACATCATTTTGTGAGTTCATGAGTACACAAGAAATAAGAAAGGTCATTACAGAGAGAGATTTCTGAATAAAGTCAACAGTCATAGCTGTTGATGTTGGCATTCCCCGTACTTCATCTGCTGTCACTCATGGTATTTGGTTTTTTCCCATAATGACTCAGACTGTCATGGGCCTCACCTCTTGCTCTGTTACACCAAGCAACCAGCCACCTATACCCTGGAGGACTGTCCCTCCTTCCCCATGGTGGGCCAATGGGGCTAGACTGAAGACTGTGCAACATCATACTTTCTCCAGGGCAGGTCTGACAACATAACCAACTTCATGGATAGCGTATACAGAGCTGCACAAAGATATATTTTATGTCATAAAATAGCATGTCCCATGCAGCTCCCAGAATGGCCACCTCAACAACCCTGGCTGCATAGTGTTACATGCAGTTTCCCCAACATGGGACCATAATCCATGTGACTTAGTCAAAGATATTACAAAGCTACGAGTCAGTAAGCATATCAGGCCCATCTGAATACACTACATAGTTCCACATAGAAACAACATCACAAAATATATCAGACATGGTCCTTAGCCAAAACATTAGTAATCAAATTTCAGGATAGCACAGCCTCCTTCAGTGATGCATATTTTGACACGACTGTTCATAAGAAAAACCACTGGAAAATTGTGACACAAGACAGAAGAAAGAGGCCCAGCCCCAAACCTTGTGCTAACCACAGCATCACATCATAGTGACCCTAGGACTCAAACAGCCACCATGGAAAATCATTGTAGCACCTTTTGTAATCAGTTTTGAGTGTTTGGAATTTTTTCACCGGCAAACATACCTTTTCACTTTCCCCTCAGAAAATATACATGTACTGTCTGATTTTTTTTTCTTATTTTCAAGGTGATTTATTGTGCTTTGACTGATTTTGGACTTTTTGCATCACTGGAACCAAAATGCATAGATATTCTTTAGTATTTCATGTATCTTCAGAAGACTGTCCTGAATGCAACTTTTGTTACATTATTAAGTCTCAGCATAAGGGAATTGTGGAATTGCTCTGTTCTACAAAAGAAATATTCTGGGCTAAAATGCTACAGACAGCATGTTCATTAGTTATTCTGTTCCCTGAACTTTTTCTGCCCCAATTATTATTAACCCCTATTGACCATGTGCAGTATAATTTAGGAAGTCCTAAACTACATGATCTAGATGTCCTTTGTAGTCTCTTGTTTTTGAAATCTGGTGTACCTTTAAATTTTTTTTGTTTGCTTTTTATTTAATTAGTTTAACTGGCTTCATTTAAAGATGGTTTAAACCTATCAAGTCCAAATTTGTTTAAAAAAAAGAAAGACTGGGCTGAAATCTCCAGAAGCAAAACATTATTAAAGGCTGGGTTTCCACTCAGATCCCTAAAGGGAGGAGATGATTTGTAATACTATTTGTTTATATCTCTAACATTTTTTTAAAGTACAATTAAATTAAAAAGACATACAATACCAAAGATCTTTGAAAAGCATGTTTTTTACTGTAACTTTGTTATTATGTCTAACAATTATGTTAGAAACTGATGGGTATTTGTTCTTTTTGACATTTGTACAAATGTGTCTGTCATGAGGCAACATTCCTGGCTCCGGTCTACAACACTGCAGTTTCTAAAACATGTAGAAATCTTCACATGCCCTCAAATTCCTCAGTATCATTTAGTTCAAGTCTACTTGAATAAATTATTTCTTAGCTGTTGGGAGTCCTGCTTCTAAGCCCAAATGCTTTTTAAGCAATAAAAAAAACCAGTAAATTGGCAGGTTGGCATGAGGACTAAGTAATTTTGCTTCTGGGCTTTTCCACAGGTCTTTAGTTTGAACTCTTCTGTTAGACCTCATAAATTAATAGCATTATGCTAAGCAGGCATGTGTTTGTTACAGACACATGATTGATACACAACCATATCCATGATGAACTGTGTCAGCTACTTCAACAGCATTCAAGACATTTTGGGGAAGGCAGAAGCAGAGCAAAATGTTGCATCCTGCTGAAACAGGGCAAAAGTTTGAAAGTAGTATGTAACTCATTTGTCCTAGCTGGAGTACAGGCACAGAGGTGCTCCAACACCACTTCCCAGTCAAACTGCAAGGGAACATAGTGAGCAAGAAGCTCAGTTTTATGTTCAGGTGGACACAAATGATGTCATCATACCAGGCCAATATACAGAGCTATAGTTCATCTTTTTTTTGTTATCCATCTACCCTAACATGACTTCCTATCACATACGGGCACCTCCTTCAAAACAAAAATTCACTCCTTGCAATTTTTGTGCAAATAAAGATGCGACCCATCTCTACTGTAGAAATTCGTTGTTCGGAAAAGCCGGTTTGGACTGACAGAGGTTGGAGACCTCTCCCCTGAAGACATGAAGAAGATCCGCTACCTCTCCCTGATTGAGCTAACAGCCTTCTACGATGCACTGGGGGTGGAACTGAAGAGGAACCGTGCAGAGAGAGTGCGGGGACGAGGTACTGTGCTACGGCATCCCCTTTGCAGCCACTTGCGCGTCGATCAGCGTTGCAAAGAAGGCGTGTTTCCTTTTTTTCACATTTGTTGTTATTATTTTTAAGAGAATGGTCTTTTTGGAGTCCCTCTCACTGTGCTGCTGGAGAACGATCAAAAGAAGGTTCCCGGAATAAAAGTTCCCCTTATCTTCCAAAAAGTGAGTATAACTCAGCTTGCTTGGACAATAAGATTTGCTTCTCTATCATTTGCATTGACACTCAAATGAGTCATCAGATGAGAGAAGATGCAGGCTTTACAGACTTGCGGGTGCAAGTCAGACTACAGGCTGTCTGACTGTATATTGTGGTTTGAAAACTTCTTGACAAGAAGACAAAATTTACTCCTTTTGTGTGTTTTATCTGTGGTGGGGACCTCATTTTATTTTTGTAATGATATGAAACCACACAGGAAACTTTAGGAAAAAAATGTCTTTCTATTCCCCTTTTTTGTTAAACTAGAGAGCCAGGCAAAATTACGTATGTGCAGAAATGGCAGATGTGAGTTGTCTCAGGAGCTTTAATTTCACATTAATTGAAACTGTAGGTATTACTTAGCTATTATTTCCAGAATAGAAGTGATATCTTCTCATTGAGGTTTGTATGACAAGACAACACTTATATGAGCCATTTGGCAGTACAATGACATCTAGTGGATGTCTTGGAGACAGGTACACAGACACAAGTACATGTGCAATTACAACAAATTTCCCTGTATATACTGACGAAAGGGAAAGTGGTGTGGAGTGTCAGGGGAAAGACTGACACAACTTGAACATTTACATGACTTGGCATTTAGCTCCACAGCTCCTCTGTCAAAATACCATGGGAAATTAGAAGAATCCAAGTTAGGGTGGGAAGAAGATCTGGTGGTGAAAATCCAGAGCTGTATGATTGAATGCTAGGAAACTATTTTTTTCCAATGTTCAAAATTATGTCGAATGAAAACATATTTATTTTTCTAATAAAGAATTAGAATGGAAAGCTTATTCCTCTATTCACAGAAATTTCAAAATAGAATATCCTAGGATCATTTTCTAATCTGAGTTCTCAGTTCCCAAAAACATATGTTATCTATGGACCTTTCCATTATGCTTCTTGAGGCATACTTCAACATTTCTCAGAGGTTATTTTTCCTTCAGTACACCACTGTATTTTACCCAGTGTATCTGCTCTTTTAATAATACATTTATGTGTTAATTGTTCTATAGCAGTGACAACTCTCAAGTCTAGGACAGAGGGGCCTATTTCATTAGCAGTTTTCCATACACTGCATACTCCTTATTTCAGGTTCAGGAATATGGAGAACAAATTAGGCAGGTTTATTTACATGAGCTGGCATCTTTTCATGAGCAAATACCATAGAAATGTATCTTTTTCAAATTAGTTTCAAGGATACCAAGATTGAAAAAAAAGTTAATAGTATTCTTAAGTGCTTTTGAGTATTTTCCCTTCTGAGTGTTGTGTTGTCTTTCAGTTGCTGCTCAAGCTTGAGGAAACAGGTTTGGAAACTGAAGGAATTCTACGGGTTCCTGGATCTGCCTCCAGAGTCAAGGTACACACTCATGCCAGTTTTCCATCTTCTGGACCGCAGACTCTGTGTAAAATAATACATCACACACATAAATTCACACTGCACATAAATACTGATGTGTCTAGCTCCTTCTCCTGCCAGTGAAAGGTCAGATTGGTTCCTGGGAACCAATAATGCACAGAACATGTAGTCCATTGCTTTCTTTAGTTAGTGTTCTATATAAAGCACAGTCTTGATGTTGAATGCAGTTTTTCTCCATGAAACATTGAGGGATCCTTTCAGTTTATCTCTGTCATCCAAAATTGCTATGATCTTATCTCTGTTTTAATTTATTTCAGAAATTCAAAGTTGCTAAACTCAGTGAACATCAGATAAAGATCTTATTCTATGTCTTTTTAACCTCTGTGGCATTTTATTTCTCATTTATCTTCTATGATCTTACAATTTCATGTTCCAAGTGAGAGAAATTTGGCATATGTTCACTGCTGGCAGCCTGAAGTACTGCATTTTCACAGGCTGTTTTCGAGCTGTGAACACAGGATAGTTGGTACCCAGTCTCTTGACATTGTGGGGCAGTAATGCTTGCTATTGTTTCTCCAGACTAACTTGATTCTGGAAGCTGGCACAGGCAAGTTAGGAAAACAAGGTGGTTTTTGTTGGATTGGTGTTTTTTTCTGGGCTTAGTAGTGTCTACCTCATTCCCACATTTTTGCCTTTTTTTTTTCCCCCCTAGGCTTTTTTTGTTCTGGTTTAAGAAACACCTTATAGTGCATTTTACTCCCACTTTCTCATCCTCAAGAAAGTTAACCTTGCTTTCTGAGGTAGGAAGTCTCAACATTGTGGCAGCCATACAAATGTTGGGGATTGCTAAACTGGCTGGGGCTGCGAATCATAAAAAAATACTGTACACGGAAAAGTAACATTATGTGAAACACACCAAAGATAGGCAGTAGTATCCCAGCTCCTTTGACTCTGTGGATTGATAAAAGTACCCAGTGGCTTGAAAAGTGCCACATCTTGCAGAAGGAAGTTCCTAATTTGCCCTGTACTTTTCAGCTTCCTTCTTTTTTCATATGAATGCTTAAATGTTATTTCACACAATCTCAAATCCTACCAACCTCTTCAGGGAGATTACAGCACAGGGCTGTGCTCTAATTCAATTATTTTCATATTCTTTGTGTATGGTGTACTGTTTATTCACAGCCCATATCCAGGGAGCTGCTATAAGGTATGACTTTATATGTAACTCTCTTATACTGGGTGGTAAATTAAACTGCCCCTATGAAAGTTGTAAATTATTTGAGTTTTGGTTTTATTTAAGTCTGTCCAACGAGCCAACGATCAAGAGAGATTTTTACAAAGCAGATCCAGATTTCATCCTTCAAAGCCTTCATACATTATTATGACATTAGGATTTGAGGGCATTCCAACTTTATTTCAGTCTTGTTTGGAGAAAGAAAAGGCATATGGAAGTGATTAAAGGTTACTGTTCTATAAAACAAAGAATAAAGAAATACAAGTTTTCCTCCGTAATGTGGTTTGTAACAGAAGTTCCAGTGAACAAAAAATGTATGATGGTCTAGTGTAGGGTCAATCATGTTTAAAAAAAACTGCAAACACATATTTTAGAAGTATTTAGATGCATACATGTATGGGGGGTGGAGGGAATTGGGTGTATAAAATATATTCTTACTTGCTTGTGTGTATATATATATATAT
>NW_016690187.1:0-47713 GCF_001604755.1 Lepidothrix coronata
TCCTGAGGTTCATCTGCCGGGGCCGAGCAAAGCTTGGACAGTGGCAGTGAGGTCCTCAGAATGTAGGTTTGTTTTTAGAGTGACCTTCTCTTAGATGGATTGCCACACAGGGCTAATGAGCTCCATCTACCCGGGGGGCTGGGAATCGAACCCAGGTCGAAGCGGTGAGAGTCCTGCACCCTAACCACTAGACCACTAGAGGCCCCGATATTATTTTGCTTAGTTAACAAAAAGTAATGAAGTTTCTAGTTGTATTGTTTGGTTTCCTACATTGCCATAGATTAGAATAAGCAGTTGAAATTAAGCATTTCATTGTGCATTTATATTTGTTCAACTCAATTCAAGGTTTGACCCATTTAAGCATATGCAAGAGGAAATATAGCAAGTATTGAAATATGTTAGACATCCTAATTAGGCAGTGAGGATTTATCAATGATGATTAAGTTTTCATCAAGCAAGTAAATATACATTATGTCCCCCATTTGTAGAAACCTACTGGAGATGTTTAAGGTAACAGATTTGGGCCAACATATTTCATTCATGACTTAAAGCTGGTGTTATTTTCCAATGGGAAAAAGCAGCTGTAAGTTTGAGCAATTACTATATTTTTCTAACCTTTTGCTGTTTTTAGCAGCTGGGATAATATTGAAGATTTTAACTTCGTTCAGGCCTCCCCTGAGTTCAAAGGACTCTTTCTGCTCTCTCCATTTCTTCTTAAACTGTTTCTGAAACTTGTCAATGTTTTGTATCAGGGCTTAATCAGAATCTCAGTCAGCCAGAGGAACAGAGGATGTGTAGATCACTTTGACATGGAGACAAGTACCACTGTCTGTGATTTGCACTCAGATGCCTTTTTGTTACAATTTTTTTTCAGTTTTACTACTTTCATCAACGGTGTTGGTTCTTCATTCCAAGTTAGCATTATCTCAGAAATGTTGGGGTTTTTTAATTTTTTTAACTAAACCATCTAGTGATACTGCGTCTACTATAAATGCACACTGAGCAGACTGCTTGGTTGTGAGGTTCTGGGAAACATGCAGTAGGGGTGGGTGCATTCTCACTATATTTTTGATATATGTTTACATTATTTTATAGAAGCAAAAAGAACTGAGAAAATCAGTGTAGTATGACAGAACACCTATACTTTGGACATACAGGACTGTGTACAAGTTCATCTCAATCTTTACTAAAATGTCTTGTGGCATCCGGAAGGAACTTTCAACATTATTTTAACAGTGTTTCTTGCTCAGTACGTTGTCCAACAAAACCATTCTGTGAGAGCACACAGGTACCTGTCAGCTTTGGGAGGGGAGAACAATTTCACATGGATCTTGCACCCCGTTATAGTTAACCTTGAATTAAGCTGTAACTTTCTTCATTCTCCCTCAGGTTTATTTTTATGAACACCAAGTACTGAAAAGGGATTTCAGTACTCGTATGTCTATTACAACCCCCTGATGTGGGAGAGATGAGTAAAGAACACTTCCATCCTTTGGGTGACAATAGTGTTTTCTATGTAACCTTGTCTTTTGCCACACTGTGCTGAGATGTCGGGCCCAGAGGATGCTGCAAATGAATCGACCCAGCACCTGGAAGCTGGGCTGCTTTCTCATGTCGTCACAGAATCACAGAATATCCTCAGTTGGAAGGGACCCACGAGGACCATAGAGTGCAACTCTTAGCCCTGCACAGGACTATCCCCCAAGAGTCACACCATGTGCCTGAGAGTATCATCCAAACACTTGAACTCTGTCAGGCTTGGTCATGTGTTCTCTGTGGGCATCCCGAGTCCTGCTGCAGCTACTCTGCCTCCCTCTTTCTACTCTCAGTACTCTGGGCTCTGAAGAGATTTAGCAGTCAAATTGCAGCAGTGTAAGTGTGCTAAACCAGGACAGTCCAGGCACCTGCAAACAAGCCTCTTACTAAGCCCACCACCGGTAAGGGCAATGCAGAGGCATCTGAGAAGCCACGGCAATTTCTGCAATGCAGGCACATGAGCCATTAGCTCCTGTTCTACAGAAGCCAACGTAAGTCTTTGCTCATTAGCACCAATTTCACCTCAGTCACGTCAAAACGAATCAGCTCAATGCTTCCTCCTGCTGGACTCCCCACAGCACAGAGCCCCCAGCAGACACCAAAGCGATCCTCAGTGTTCCTGGTACTGGCATCAATTCAGTGCTCACACCCGCTCAACTACCAATTTACACTGGATAATGAGGTTTTGTTTGCATATAAATGGCACTGAAACCCTTCCCAATGAACACAGAAATACAGCTTACAGCACATAAACTACGAGATTTAAAAACGTTGAGGAATATTCTTTGATCCAAACACATGCAAAATCCTACTGATTAGCATCTTTTAGCATAAGATAAAAAAAAAAGAAAATTGAGAACACCTAGATATAGATCAAACTCTTCCATCGTACATGATGCCATACTAAAAGAGTATGAAAAGGACACATTTTCTTCTGTATTGATCTTTGTGATGGTAACTGCAAGTTTTAATTAAAATTTCAGATATTATTAACATGCTACATAATTGAGAAGAAAAAACACTACTCAAGCTTAGCAAAGATACAAGTTTTATGGCTTGTTTCTTTGTTTTTGTTTTAAGTAGTAGCAAGGAAATCCCTCACAAGTGGAAGATCATTTCCAATCACTGGAATATAAAGTTTCTATATTATCCTAAAAAAACCCCTAAATTTGTACCATATCATCCAGGGTGTTAAGTTTCTCAGCTTTATATCAGGCTGACTGCAAAGAATCCAGTCTTTTCATTCATTCTCTCAGTCTGAGACGGGTGTAAATGCCTTTTTTTTTCTTCTGGATCCTTGGAAGCTTACACTATCTCTTTGCAGTATGTTTTATTTTATGGCTCTGTTATGGATTTTCCCTTTACAGCACTGTTTCTTTTCTGCTGCTAAAAAGGAGGGGAGTGCAATCTGATTCTTCCTCCTGGATTCCTATTTTAACATGGGAAAGTCTTCTGTATCTCCTCACATGTTCTGTAGATAATAACCCAATAGCAAAGGCTGAGCTTTAGTGTCAGGCTCAGACTCTGCCACCAGCAGTTAGAAGATGCTTACATCCCCTTCCCATTTTTCATCATTGCAATATGATGGAATTTTCAAATTGTTTCTGAATGTATTTGAAGCCTAAATGTAACAAATTCATGAGAGAGTTAATTTTTATATTTCAAATAGCATTTACTCCTTTAAATGGCTATACACTCTCCATCAGAATTCCATGAAGTTTCATGCATGACCTGAATGCATCCACTTTTAAGTGTCCTGAATCACAACAGGTCATTTCACCCCTTTCTCCTGCCAGAGACAACCATTTCTTTCCATTGACTATGCGGTGAACTTAAACTCCTCAAGTCTATCTTCTGAATCACAACAAAATTAAATGCCTGAAGTGCCCTAAAGCTGTCTGCCCTTGCTGTACACACACAGGACCTGATTGCTATCATAATAATATCCTTGCACTAACAGCTACACAGTCACTCCACCTAGAGAGGGAGGAGATGCTGGAATCCAGACACTGTGCTCATGTGCCTGCCACTGGCACGGAGTCTGGAGAAGGGAGAGGACAGGTTTTGGCTGATGTGTTTGCTCCTCAGCACCCGTTCGGGGACCAGAAGTGCGTTAACTGGCAGTAAATTAAACAAGACTTCCTGAGAGTGCTTTGCTCACAAATGTTGGAGACGTAAAAAGAGTGATTCTGAGCTCATTTAAACAGTGGTCACTGCTGGAGAGTGGATAAGCCATTTATCAGGGCATACTCCATCAAGTCAGCATTCTTAAAAGAAAAGCAGATTACACTCCACAACATTTTTATTCAAGACTAGTGCTAATTTTATTTTCTCTCTTTAATGGAGTTATTTTTCCAAAACTTCCTTAGTTGCATGCATTTCCTCCCAAGGCTTAGAGAACCTTTTTTTTAAGCCAAAAGTGTTATTCTGATCAGTCCTTTGCATGGAAATGCTGGAATAGATTTTTCTGAGATTCTTGCAGATACTGCTATTATTAATAAACTCAATAAAAATAGCAAGTTTTACCAAGCAACTCAGCAGAAGAAACAGTTGCCCAGTGGAACTGTCAATTAAAACCTGTTCAACCAACAGGGACAGATGGCTACTAATAAGGGGAATTTCTTTGAAAATCCCTGTCTAGTGTCTTCACACTGAGAACTGAGTATCATGTGCATCCTTTTCAGTGTGCATACCCTCATCAGCATGAGATGGCTCCACTGTGGCATGACTCTTATCACCCCTGATGTGGCTAGTGCAGGTATGGCTGATAAAGGAATCTGCAGCCATACAATGCACTTAACAATAGTTTGAGAAATACATTCATTGGCACTCACAGATTTAAATGATTGTGTGATCCACAAACAAATCTGAAAAGGGAAAATATGTTGATAGAACACCATAGATCAGCTATTTGTAACAATTGTTTAATTACAATTGCAGCATCTTCAAACAGATGAAATGATAATGAGTAGTAAGTGAATTTTATATCCAATTCATAGAGCTGGACTTCAGAGATAAGCTGCTAGCAATTTTGAAAATACTTTAAAGACTCTCGAGGTTTTGATATTACTTTTAAAATTCCCCCTTAAAACCAGAAACAAAAGTTTAATTTTTTCCTTTGATCTGCAAAGATATTAATTTCTCTTAAATTCAAATGGTCTCCTTTCAACTTTGAAAGATATGTTAGTGCATGTATATATACAGAACATATAAAATATATATTAGCTTGTCTGCAGCCTTCAAAAAGGGCTTTAATTTGCTGCTGTTTCAAAAGACTGAGGGGATTGCCTTTAGCAGGATGAGAAGAGTGGCAAATGTGACAGCTGCAGGGCTCTGAAAGATGTTGGAGAGAGAAATAAATGGACGTGGGATTAAGTTGCTGAAGCCAGTCATCTTCTCTCCCCCCTCACCCCCCGGCCGGTGCAGCAGACTGGGGAGGATGCTGTCTGAGTCTGCTACAGGGAAAAGGTAGATCTAACCCTGGCAGGGACATGAGTTCTTTCCTACACTCCCACATCAGCTCATCTCAGACTGCCCAGATCTGACACACCCCTTCTGACCACATTTTGGTTCATGTTTCTGCTTGAAGTGAGTTTGCAGACGGAAAACAGAGGCAGAGCAAGGCACTCAGCTACCACCCCATCCTTGCAGGCAGAGCAGGGCACAAGAGACCACAGCAGCTCCTTCCTCCTCAGGCAGACACTGAGCACCACCACCACAGCCAGCACAGGCACCAAAGCACATGCCCTGGATGTGAAAGAACAGACTGGAGAGATGACCAAGCATAGGGGACTAGGATCAGCAGCCTGCTTGCTTCTTCCTTCACTAAATGAACTCAGGGACACAACTGGAGGATGACTGCAATTTACTTATTCCTCCTTCTTTCCAACTCAAACCCTACAATTTTATTAAGAAATTATTTCAGGATTGTAAGGTCTATGTTGGATGAATTAAACTTGAGTCACTAAATAATACCATCATTTTATGTTGTTGGTAGTTGCAAAACCACAGACAGATAAAATACAGTTCTCTACAAGTTTTGTATTGTGAAGGTCATACATTCAACTTCAGTAATTATTGTTCACTTTGGGGTGAAATTGCATTATTTCAATATTCCTACCTTTTTTTCTCTATGCAGCACAAAGACTTACTCAACTATTTCACAGGCCATAATGATAGCTGTTCTTTCAGTAAAAAAAAAATAAAAATCGCAGACCTACATAATCTATCTATCGTGTTCTAGAGACACTAAGTAAATCATTATCCAATGTACAAGACCATTATCCCTGTGTGCCATAACAATCAGACTTAATGAGGCTTTCCTCTTGTCTCCTCTCCTGAATGCCACCAGAAATGTTTTTTGTTTACCAAGCTTCTCTTACGCTGTGTGTTGAAATTACAATCCATTCTTTTTCCCAGAGAACACCATTTATATCTACAGCTGAAAAGTAGAGAAAAGACATTTCTGTTTTAAAGACACAAGGAACATCTTGTGTAATCTGGGTTTAAATAAATTTTCTGCACTGACTTGGGCAAAATCATTAAAAGTTTTGGTATCTCCTTGCCTGCTTTGAACGACACATTTCAAGGGCTCAGGGCTGTCACATACAAACATGCAAACCAGGAAGGCAGCTATGCAGCACCCAGAGGTGAACCAGAACCTTCCCTGTCCCCCTAAGATCCCAGATACCTCAGATTTTCCTCTCAGTTTGATGTTACCTTTATAGATTCACCTGTCATTAAAACATTCTGAAAGAAGGATAACCCCGCTATTTTTTCCCAGTACAATAACAGATTGCTCTTATTCTTTTCTCAACTTTTACAGGAACTGCATAATTTCAGAAACCCTGTTATAAGAATGGTTAGGTGAACCATTTCCTGGATTTTAGTCACATGGGGCTTGGACCTTAAGAGCTTCATGTGTGAGCAAGCCCAGTATCTCAAAGCAACACTTAATTGAGACATTATCATTATAATCACGTCACATCCTTAAATCAGTGCCAGCTGGACCAGGATGAGGCCTCACAGGGCCCCTTTTGAGCTCCATGAACTGAGTGAACTGTAGTTTGCAGTGAAATACAAATAAGCTCAAGAGGCTTTATCTTTCACAAGAAAATAAGTTACGGTTTTAGTCATAAGGTGAACTTTAAAAAATACCCATGATAGGATGCAATATGAAATGCAAATACAAAATCTGTCATGTCTCAAATTTTAAATATCAAGAACAACCTAAAAATTACAGTGGTTCCCTGAAAGATGTCAAGCTTATTTTTATATTAAAATTAGTTGATATCTGAGTGTCAGGGAATGGGATTTTCAAGAGTTATGCACCATCTCAGATTTGCTATAAGCAAAATTATATAAATGTTTTACCTGAAAAATAATATCCTGAATACCTCCGTTATAGAAAGTAAGGCTGGTCAGAATCATATCCTGTGCAAATAACTAGATTTTGCCATAGAATATTCTCAATCTACAGGAATGTCATTAGCCAACCTTTGGTCCCAATTAAGTAAATAAAACTCACATTTTTTACTTCTAAAAAACCCAACCATATCTAATACTCTAGATGGTTAAAAACCAAATAGGAGATGGAACACTGATGCACACACAGTTATTAGAATGTTTGCTTACTTGATTACAAATTATATTCAGAAGTGGGAGTCCCCATGTGGACTGGAAGATAAAGAAATTCCAAAGGAAAGAAAAAAAGCTGTGATTCAGTAGAGGTCAGTGACATGTGCTACTCTAAGGAGACAGGAATAGTCATCTACAAAAACATGCACTTGAAAACAACTGACCGGGTACTGTAGGAAAGGATCCATCTGATATCTCACTGAACATGAGCCAATAAAGTCAGTATTGTGAAAAGGGTCAGTAGTCCCTGTCTAACCTATGGGACCTATTAAGAGACTGAGGAGGCCTCATTTGAATGTTATCTGGTTTTGGATACTACATTTTAAAACAACTGAAGACAATCCAGACACGAGTTCTCCAATTCCTCTCACTATTCTTCATGTTGAGGAAAATCTGCAAGTACTTGATTGCTTAATTTAGTGAAGAAATGAAAATACAAGAGAACTCTTGTCTCTGCAGCAACTGTAGTGTAGTAATATATTCTCTATTTCCACAACAAATAAGACCAGTAGCAATTCAGTCTCATCACTGGATTCCTAATGCCAAGGTTAAACAGTATGAGCAAGAGGAATTAACCACTGTCAGAAGATCACCTGGACAATTTTCTGTAGAGGCTGGGCTTCCATCAGTAGAGATTCTTAAAAAAACATTTATGCAATTATCTGATGGATTTAACATATTTGTAATTTAATCTCACAAGGACAACTTGATAGCTGAAGTTCCCTAAAATCTTAGAGATCTTTCATGAGAACAAGAGGAGACAGGTAGAAAAGAAGAAATATTTCAGACCACCACTGTAGCACTAAAATTATTCTGGAACAGCCAGAGTCCCCCTGTGAACGGAGACTGGCAAATTTGTTCTTCAAGTGAGCTTGTCAGATGTGACTGAAAGTTTCAATTTCTAAAGCTGGCTTTTGTTAGAACAGATGATGCTAAACTTGAACAAACCAAGGCAAATTGATGAGCAGCAACATGTGACAAAAGACGTCAACACAAACCTTCCCTTTACCCACTATGCCCTTTTAGAGTACATCCCAATTTAACTCTAGACTTGCTTTTAACACAACAACTACAGGGACTTTTTGTTGCAAGAAAACCTAAAAAGTGTTGTCCTCTCTTACAGTAAAGCATGAATCTCCATTGCAAAAGACAGCTCCCATTCTCAGGCGTCAAAAATAAGAGTTAACAGGGGTGGGGTGCTGTTGGGTCTGGCTGGGATTTTTTTGTTTGTTTAAAGACCAGATCTCTCCCTTTTGGTCATATTTGCATGTCTTGACTGCGTGTTTCTAACAAAGAGTTAATTTTAATATATTTAGGACACATTTTTTGGCATCTGATAATCAGTACAGCACTAGTTCATTTGGATACTGTGATTGTTTCCTGGACAGGCAGTAACTAAAAATGTGAGGATTTCTCTTGCAGCCCTCAGCACAATGCCAAATTCTGTTACCAACAAGTAAAATATATGTAATTTTGATAAATTACATAGATGGTTCTATCTGTGCTACACTGACATAAACAAGATTTCTAGTTTTCAGTAGTACAGCAGATCAGTTGCATAATTTAGTGCTAATAATACTGAATAAATTGATTTAATATATGAAAGTATGAGTTCAAATTAAAAAAATAACAAAAAAACCCCACTTACTGAGGTTTAAATTTAAAGTTCATGAAAACAAATTGTTTTCATTTCCTCAATTTTGAGCCAGAAGTTTAGATACAGTATAATCCCAAACTTGTTTAAAGGTGCATTTAATATGAAGAGAGATATTTTTCTTCTGATTCTGCAAGGCAATCCATTGAAGGTATCTGGAATAAGTTGGGCTGGACAGAGAGACAGGCATGCTGGAGCCTGCCAGTGTGAAGGTCACCATTTCACTGGTGAGAAATGATTTCCTGTTCCTGTTCTGCAATGGGACCATCAGCTGTTCTGAACGAGCTCAGCCTCATATATCAGTCACAGGGATTTGTTATGGCAGTGGCCACCAGCAGAGTGCTGGGGCTCTAACACAGCTCTGTCCTCCTTCACACCTGATCTCAGCAGATCCCTGTACTCACTGGGGGAGACAGTGACAGTGTGTTACAGCACCCACCTGCTCACACTCATGGTAGGCAGTACCTTTGCTCAAGAGCTGAAAAAGAAGTCATCTCTAACAGAGAAACTCTAAACCAGATTATTTTGAATTGTACAGAAATTCCCCCTTCATGCTCAGAAACATGAGAGTGTCAGGTGGGTTAAGGTCAGTAGGTTAAACAAATGCACAAAGTGGCTGTGCTAGAAGATTTTATAGTTTTTCTGCTCCACACAAGGGATAAATAAGGTGTGGAATTGTTTCTGAAATTACATTGGCTCAACAGTCTGTCCATTGCCTCTCCTCTGGGTAATCTTGAAGCTTTGCCAGGATGTTATATTCTTTGATACAGAACATTTGTCATGATGAATGGTATTATGTAAAAGTTGTATTTTTCCCTTCTGTCTTTTGATTCATCATATGAGAGATCATAACATGGATTTAATGTTATGAGGTCTGAGTAATTTAAACCTTTGAAATACCTAAACAATTGAGAGCTTCCTGTGTCAAATATATCCTTTTAGATGCACTATATACATAGAAAACTCTTGATCTGATTTACAAACACAATTGAGAAAGAAACAAAACAGTTTTTCCTCACAGCAAGAAACATTTTCCCCTCAATAAATAAAAATTACTAAACACAAAACTTAATGTAATTTAGTCTTGATTTCACAGTGCTTCCTCAGTTTTAGTATCTGGCACTGGTTGCTATGTACTGAACTTTCAACATTCGCTTCTTTTTCCCCATTCCCCATCCTTCAGGCTCACACTTATGCACATCTACAATACTGAGTACTAGAGTACCATTCCGTGTCCTTTTTTTTAGTAGATATGCAGGTAGGCTGATGGACAGCATGAGATACAATTGCACTGCTGTTTACCACCTGCACTGATCAAACTACAATCCCTAGTACTAGCCCTCGAGTGATAACTACACACAGTACTACCCTGTGTAAGCAAGGATCACGGGCTGAGGCCTGAGAACACTCATTCCTGCTCTGGCAGGCAGGTACAGGGCTCTTGATCTCCAAGCTCCCTTTGTTCCCTCAGACTCCATACAGAAGTCAATTACACATTTACTGATAACGTGGCTTACCCTGCCAGAAGGGTACTTCCATTAATATTACCTCTAGTATTGGAATAAATGCAGAATAAAGGTAATTCTGTGGTTAAAAGACATGATATCTTGATGCCCACTTTCTGAAAACAACAGTAAAACGTACCCATAGCAATAACAAGGTACAGAACCACATGACAGCTCTTCAGAGAAAGCCAAAGTGCTTTAGATCAATTACTACAAAACCGTAGTGCACCACTGTCAATCTTCTACCTTCCTTTATAGTGAAAAATGAAATATAAATAGCCTTTTGCAGTGGATAGGAGTACTTCTTGATTAAGGGAAAAGTTTGCAGTGAAGTCTAAGGCCAGTTCTACTGACTTCCACGAGCAGTGCTGTGTCATTTTGCAAGGCAGGGATAAATAATCATCACAACCCCACTGCTTCCAGATGCCACTGATACACCTTTGGTCAGCTCTAATCAGAAACCAACTTCCCATAACTGAAAATGTTTAGTAACCCATGAAAAAAGCCTATGAAGAAGCCCTTTCTGACAGCCATTTTAAGGGGGAAGACTATTTTAAGACAATCAGGAGAAAATAGTGGAAAAAACAAATTTTGCTGTTTCTTACAATGGCCATAAAGAGCATGCAAAAATAACAGAAGCCTGAGAAACAAGAAAAAGGGCATTGAACCACTACCGCCTAAGAAAGAGATGTCTCATTTTTACTAATGTCAATGCAAGGAGGCCCAAGTCTGTCAGACATTACAAATGTCACCGATGTTATTACCTAGTTGTCGAATATTATCACTATGCTCAAGGTACACATTCTTCTAGATAGTTTTATGCTGATCTTGCAGATAAAGTTCAATGAAGCATGAATAATGTGTGAATTTATACAGTCATGAAAAGTGCTCATAACTACTTCTTTCCCTTGATATCTTTATAAAAAGATATTTCATTAAAGGACATGGAAGATACTTTTCCAACTCAAATTTCCAACTGCAGAGCAGGACAGGAATTTTGTTGTGAGCAGTTGCAAGAGGTAGAACTGAAGCTAAATTGAGTGCAACATTAGGATGACATGCTGTTAACTGGAATCACCAGTATGAGGGCTGAGACCCCATTTTCTCTGCTGGGCCATCCACCAGCAAGCAGAGCTGCTGGGTTCTGCAGTGCAGCAGCAGGGCCACAGTAGCTCGAGAGAACAGGGCAAGGCACCATAACCTGCCACTTCTGTGTTCCCATCTGCTTGCATGCAGACAGCACAGGCTTATTAACACCACGCATGCATCAGGTTTGTACACTTTATACTGCTTGTTCACCTCCACCCGAATGTCTTTTTTCAATCTTTATATAACAATAATGAACTTGTACACTGAGAAGGGCATAAAATAGGCATGGGCGGTTTGTTTAGAGTGCCAAAACCTGCTTCAGATGGATTGCAGGAACTAATTTTGATTTTAACCTCCTTGTCCTCTTCAGAATTAGTTCAGAATCTCAGCAATTCTAGAAAGAGCATTACAGACTGAGGAGAAAGTGCAAAATTTCATAACAATAAGACACCCTAAGAAATAAGCACAATTTTTCTCTTAAACTACCAAAGTAATTTAAAACCCTTAGTGAGTACCTTAATAGACAAGAGCACTCTAGCTTCAAATGGGTTTTAATGGGAGGGTAAGCACAAGAATAAAATCAATTAATGAATACTATAAATAGGTTAGTGAAAACTCTCGGCTCTTTTTCTTTCCAAACATCCTCCTACCCCACCACCCATGGAACTACTTCCAGAATAATATGATAAAACAGCCCACATAAGAAATAAAATACTGCTACCATTTGGAGTTCTTAGCACTGAATTTTCTAGAAAGTTTATGTAAGTTTGTACTTCAAGAAAAGTGGAGTGTTGTAACTACACTAACAATACCTTTACCTGAAAACAAAGAGAATATCAACATTTTAAATGTATTTTGGCTCCATTTCAAATGAAATGAGATACTTTGAAAATCAAGCTTTTTAGGAAACTTGGTCTCACTCGATGAGACAAGCCACATCCTCCAAAAGCAGTAAATACTTTTGAAAACCTTAACCATAAGATGTCAGTTGCAATAAACCTCAAATAAGTATTAATGACCATACATGTACCTCTTGTATCTTTAGGGGTGGTAAAAACTGACAACATGTTTGATGTGTGCAGTTAGAAATGAGAGAATATACTTTCTCCTTCTCTTTCTAAGAAGAAAAGAAATGCTAAAAGAGATATAAATTCCAGTGTTAACAGAGATCACGACACAAAGAATCAGTCTGTGATTTGCTATGGAAAAATGCAACATCGATAACCAGTAACTGGATGTTGAATCCACATGTATGATATTCCAAAGTCTTTCCCTCATAATAAAGCATGATGGAAAGATATATTTGACCTCCTTTTACTGATGGGGTTGTAATCATATAGTGTCATCTGAAAAACAGCCAAAGGTCTTGGAGTACTTAACGAATGAGCTACAGCTGTATTTCCCTTTCACAGCCTCTTAAGTGTGTTGGAGAAATCTGCAACCATCCTCAACATCCTGAGGGCTGCAACATTAAAAGGGAAAATAACAAATGACAAGAGTGGTGTTGAGAGCATGTACATGGCCAAGTGTATCAGATGTGAGACTGTAATCTTCTGCGAGGCCACTAGATCTGGAGAAACAGAAAACTCCCATTCACATAAAGTGGATATTAAACAGATATTCCATATATGGTGGAATTCAGTAGAAGAGCAATCATAACAAAGCTGTACAGTGCAAGAGCTAAGCAGAAGCAGGAGTTAAATACCTCTTCCTTCATGCTGTGTTTAGGTAGGGATTTACTTTTCCAACATCTACGTGACAACACTGTAACCATGGAAATAGCTTATGAATGTTTATGCTTAGAGGTTCTCTGATTGTGCATCATAGTTGTTTCATTTGTAGCCTTTTAAGACCATAAATTAAGTTGTCCAATTATTCCATGTTTGTTCTTTTAATTGCTTCTGTACTGCTACATCCTCAGTGACGCACTTGTGCCCTGTGATAACAAAGGGGGTCATGCCATATAAAACCTCTCACAGTGGAAAGTTCGGTAAAGGCTTCCACAGAACAGATTTATTCAGCATTGTTGTGAAGAGTGGGAGAGCTAATACAGACCTCACTGATATTCACCAGCATGAGCTAAGGTTAGGTAAAGCCAGTTACAGAATTGGCTGACTTTTCTCAATGTCTCTACCAGAAAAACACATTCATACACTGAGAATTTATAGTACTTACCAGGCAGTTTGAGTAAGTAATAATTTACCAATTTCACCAATACAATTTTTCCATAAGACACATGATGGTGAATTAGGAATTGATTATCTACTGGGGTGAGGGAAAAGAGTGAGATTAAAAGGAAAACAGACCTCAAAAGAGGAGGCAGGTCCTAGGAGAGCACCCAAGGACTGTTTCTGCAATAGCAACCAGGGCCTTAACAGCTCTGGGGCTCCCCACCTGAGCTTGTGGGAGCACCCATCTGTGGAAACCTAGCCATTGTCCAGGTTGCTGCATGATTGATTGCATCCAGAAAAACTGGGAATGTGATGTCTTAAACAAGCTGTTTCAAACCAACTAAGGGGAACAGCCAGTAAGATGAAGATCTTACAGAGGTGGGGTAATGCTTTTCCAACACCAACTTCCCCTTTTCATAAGGCAAAGCTGTGCAGTTGCAAGAAGCAGGATTGAACAGTGGTCATATCCTTAGAGAGGGCTATGGACCACCAAGGACCCCAAAGCACCCCCTTACTCTTTTTCGGAACTCTCCATCGGAAGACTGTGGATGCCCCATAGCGTTTCTTCAGACACAAAGAATTCCCTCCCTGGGAAGGGATCTAGGCATTCTCATGCTAACTTGAATACATATAACCTGACAAACTCCATTTGTGGGCTTCCACATCCAACAGATCACAACTGTGACCATACCTTCTGCCCACTTCCATGTAATGGCTCAAAGATAAATCTGCCTCATGTATCTGCTGGTCATTCACTGTCCTTTCACTCTAATTAACCCCACGGAATTTATTGACAGGAACCTGTTACCCTACATCAGAGGTGGGTCATAACACCATCTTACCAAGCAGCATCCCTAGGCACTTTAAGAATCCAGATGTTGACTGATGTGGGGTTCTGAAGAGGGAAGGTTAGATTTGAAACAGCAGATGTGCCTACAGAGAAAACTGACTTCACCAAGCTTTTGGTGATGTCTAAGTATTAAACTACTGATCTAAGAA
The DNA here is from genome assembly GCF_001604755.1 of Lepidothrix coronata. Taxonomy (NCBI): domain Eukaryota; kingdom Metazoa; phylum Chordata; class Aves; order Passeriformes; family Pipridae; genus Lepidothrix; species Lepidothrix coronata. The sequence goes on from NW_016690187.1 coordinate 14,592, forward strand.
CAGGACACCTAAATTCTGGAGTTAAAGACAGGAGTGCAGTCACACTGCTCCACAGGAAACCTCATTACATCACGAAATGTATTTCTAAGATAATAGAGATGAGACTGCTTTGAGATGTTTCTCCACTTCCATTGTTTACAGAAGACATGTTGATGATACCGGGAACATTCCCACCTGCAATGAATTCTTTTCTATGGGTATATCAGAGTAGCTAGAACAATTTGAAGCAAGCATACAGGATATACCAGACAAAACGGGCAAGTTAAATTTATTATTCAAGCTCAAGTTGAGGAAATAAGTCCAGAAAAAGAACCACTTTGAAAGACTCCTGAAAATCAAACTTAATAGCAAGGACTAGGAAATATTTGGACTTTTTAAATCATATAAAAGCATGAAGAACCAGCTTCAGTGAGCTAAGCCTTTTGGAAAGCAAGTAATACAAATCTGAGCTGGCACTTGGTCTTCCTCTTAGTCACACATTCAAGACAAAGCAAAGGATAATTAGCAAGAAGTTCATTGGCTATAGCACATATTCTAGCAAAGCAGTGTTTACTCAGATGAATATAAAATTATTTCATTTCTATTTTCTTTAGAGAAGTTAAAGATTACTCAAGGCATACAGTACCTATTTGTCTCTGTATTCTACAGACAAACAACAATGAAAAATCTTACAACAACTAGGAAGCAAACATTTGGAATGAATTAAGATTGAAGTCTGACTTACAACACTGTTTTGTCACACTGTCTGGCTAAATTGCTGCAGGAAAATGCCGATTCACTCCTTCAACGTCTGTCTAACTATCCTTGACTTACAGAGGATGTAAACGCCCAGACAAACTGAGTATGACAATCACAGAAAAATGCAAAAGTATCATTCTAGTAATATGATTAGTCCCACAAAAGCTGTAACCACATCCTTGCAGTTAATCATGTAGCTAAGTGCTTTTCCTAGCTCATACCCTAAACAAGTAGCTTAGTGCAGAATTACACTTTCACTAGGACACAGCAACTGCCAAGATGTTCCAGATGTGCCTCTTTTCATCTGTCAAGGATACACATTTGTACCTGCTTGTATTTAAAGTTGTTATGCATGTATTAGCCATTCTAATTTTAAGAAGTCTAGATGTATGAGTACATACAATAAAATACTCAAAATCCATATTTATAGGGATTTGCAACTCTTCATTAAAACATGAATTGACCACGAGTCAACCCATAATCACTACTCACATATTTTTATGAAATGGAATATACAGAAATGTATACACAGACATATCAAAATATATGCAGAGAGCAAGATGAAATACTGGAATGATCAGTTTAGTGCAAATACACAGATGTAACATGGGAAAACCCCCAACCCTTGCTGTATTAGCTGCAAAGTTCAAAAGCGGGTTGGTTGGTTCATTTCTTTTGGTTGGTTTGTTTGTTGTTTTAGTTTGAGTGTTTGTGGTGTTGTTTGTTTGGGGTGTTTTTTGAGAGGGGGAGATTTGTTTCTATTTTAGTTTTTTTTTTTTTCCCCTTTTTTAAATTTTTTTTTTTAACACAGTCTGAACCCAATCTCCCTCATGGGTCTGATTGGACCCCCTCCTATGGCCTAATGTCAAGCTGCCATACACTCCAGCAGAAGTATTTGACTGAAGGCTGGCTGAACCCTGTGGGTACCCCTCATATATCATTATTCCAATTACATTGACACCTGTGCCACAAACTTCATGTAAATCCACTGTCAAACCTGTGTTCACAGGACTGGAGTACCTTCTGTTTATTACCAGGGGCACAGTAGCCACAGGGTTATTATTACAGTCTGTTAAATATTCTTATTTAGAGCAAAGATTAGTATTACACTATAAAAAGGCTGACAAAAATGGCATACCTGGACTCTTTGTTTAGCTGTATTTTGCTAAGTACAGGAAACAGTTATTGTTACATGCCAGGGAAAGAATTTTTAGAACAAATCTGGCTTTGAAAGTGAGTATCATCCATACTGCAGCCAAAAGCAGTGCCAGCCTGGGACAGGTGTACAGTAAACAAGCAGGTGGAAAATAAATACCATTGTGAAAAGCTCAAGGATGTTTATCTCATCACAAAGAATGCATGTGTTTCTTCTACTGGTTCTGCTTTTTCCTGTTTGGGTTTTTTTACAGGGATTGAGTTTGTGCTCTGGAAGACACCAGGGGAAAATGGAAGATCACAAAGGCAGGCTTGGAGTCCTCCCCAAGTTACCAAATTAATGACTATTTCAGAGGCAGAGCTGTCTCTTCCTTCCTAATGAGCTTAAGTAGCTCATTAGATTTCTGATCAAAAGTAATTCGAAAAGCAAAATTAAAAAGAGTAAAAATTGCGCCCTTGAGTCAGTGAGGAAACATATTTAGTGAAATTGCGTTAAAATGAAGATGTTGCTTGTTCTGACCTGAACCAGTAAGAGAGAATCAAAGCCCACAGTGGCCTTCAGGGTTTAATTTGCTCTATAGTACTTCACAGCTAAGAAAGGATGGGTATGCATGTGTCATAGGAACATGCATTTCCAGTGACATGATGTCTCCAAACCTGCAATATTACATAGGCAACAGAGGACTTGCTGGACACAAAGGACATTGTAATCTCAGTTTTATAGCTCCTGTGCTTACACTGGGGTTCTGACTTTCAAGTCAGCATTTTTATCTGTCACACTTTGGAAAGAAAATAACAAAACAAAGAAGCAGTAAGTAAAATCAGGGCAGAATATAGCATCACAGATGAAAGGAATAGCTACACTCCAAGCTCTTTCAACATCTAGAGTTCTCAGAAAGGGTGCAGTTGAATATAAAATATTTCATAGAACAGTCAAAATAAGATATGTGTGTTTTTTCACGCTAATCAAAGAGTGAACCAATACAGCCAGTAACTGTAATCAGGTTCAAACCACATATAAAGAATGGGTGCCTGTACAAGCTGAAGGAAAGTGGTTGCAGTGAGATGGAAATGTAGCCTGTATCATGAATTGAACACTGAGATCTGACTGCCTGTTTCCCAAGGATGGGCTTCCCACTTCACTGAAGTCTAGTGCAAAGCTCTTTACAAGATGAGGCCTCAGCAACAGACACAATCCTTAAAATTCTTGTGTTTTCCAGTAAGTATCGCAAATACAAATCTTAAACAAAAGAGCTCTCATATTTTCTTTTATTTTTTTAAGACCTAGATGAAAATCATAGTTAATTTTAAAATCTATCCCTTACAGATTAATTATAGAAACTTTTTTTTACTGTAGATTTGTCTCAAGCAGAGATGAACCATGAATTAAAGTGTAATCACCTTTATGGCAATTATATATGGGAGTTTCACCTTCACAGCACTTTAGAAAATTTCCTTAATTAATAACATGTCTTTCTGCTATGCTAAATGTGGCAACTCAGAAGTCTGATTCCAGCTGCTTGGAGAGATGCACATCCTGCAAGATTTTTGCCTGTCTCTCATCCACCCCAGTGCCTGGCCCAAAGTCTCTCATTTAAAGTCCAGAAGCACACCTATCATGTAAAGTGACCTGCTACAGCAGGGAGATCATCACCTTTTCCCATGTTCATTCATCTCTCGGCCTTTCAACAGATGTCAAGTGAGTTCTAAGTCAAGACAAATAAGCAGGAGTGTTTGACACCCCTAGGAGTGGGGCTTTATATTAAACAGGTCTCACACAATTGAGAAGCTGTGTGTACTACCAAGAAGCCCCCAGCTCAATACAACTCATCTCAAATTAGCTATTACTTGTTAAGAGTAGGACTCTCCAATAAAAGTAATAGGAATGCAAGATTATGTACTGACTTTGAGTTTCAGGGCTGTTTAATGTCCTTTAGAACAAAATGCAGTACCGGGTATTTCCCCTGAGTAAACTTCCTCTTTGTATATGATCCTTGACCAGTCAGGTATCACTGGCAACATATTAATGCAAACTAAAATGTAACAGGTGTTTCATAAATAAAGATTCCTGAAGGAATCATTTCTATGCACACACATTTGACACGTTAAACAGGCTAAAAAGCAGACTGCAGAGAGATTGAACTGTTGTGCAATGAAACAATAACATGGTTTTATTTAATTTTTTTACTCCTCTTTTTAGCAGATTTGGAAATAACAGTTGACAAGGAAGAAAACAGAAAAAAAGAAATGAGGACTAAGTCATCCAGATATGAATACTTACTATTTATGTAAGTACTTGTGTAGTACCTTTTAAACAGGCTCTAAATGGTTTCTCAGGTCAAGCAGGGACTATTTAAGCCTTAATATACAAACTTAAAAGCCAGTTGCCCTATACTGTTCACTAGTGTTATAATATCTAGTAAAAAGCGTGACCAATTGAAACTGAAATATAATGTTCTTTTGCCTATTTTTTTTACCTTTCTAACAAGCATTTACTGAATTTGAAATCCCCATCTTTAGACCACAAAATGAGGGCTGACTGCTCGCAGCTGCTTTTTTTGTATGCACGTGGAAGTGATCAGCAATTCTGGGATCTCACTTGGAGACCCGCTTGCTTTAAGTTTCCATGAAATGAAAGTACTGTTCTTCAAAAACATGTCACAGGGGTTCCTCATAAGCAATTTTTAAAAATGTCATTTTCTTATCCGTACAAATGTAAGTCAAATAAAATTACTCCACAGCTGCTGGGTTTCTAGCTTTTCTAATTGTATTTGTTCATGGATTTCCTTGGCATTTTAAAGTGGAACTAGAAACAAAAGCAAACAAAAAATCCAGCCCAACAAACACAATGCATACATTGATGAAACCTCCTGAGTGCTTTAACATAATCCGAGGCAATTTTCTCTAAGAAACAAAATGAATGAAATTTGCTTATGGACCCCTAAGCTTTGCAAACCCTTCAACTAGAACAAGAGAAATATGTGGCTGGAAGCCAATCGGCAGCCAAATGTGTTAGATGTGTTCCATTTATTATTAATGTGACAACATTCTATATAGCAGCAACAGTGCAGGAAAGTAAAGGGTTGCCATGGAGATAAGTTACTCAAGATGCAGCTAAAAATACTCTCTTCTTCCCCTACTGTAATAAATATTGCATTATATGAAGGCTAACAATGATGATATCAAATGCCATCTCACAAAAATCTCCAGCTGTGAGCATTATGGCTATCTAATGGACTGCCCGATGGACACACTGCATTCCTTGTCTGTGTGTGTGTAGATCCTTTTTTTGCCCTTATTGCATGGGCAAATGTTAGAAGGCAGCTGTTGGTGTTATTAGGACAAAATGTTGCTCCCTACTCGGGGTAGATTTCTTACTCCGTTGTGGATTTGGGGGATTGCAGTCATGTTCTGGGAGGAGACGAAACTTAAACTGAAATACAAACATATGGAAATGGCTTTTGAACAAGATCACAGGGGGTTTTTAGGCCTCTTCTCTGAGAACTACAGTTACACAATTCATCTTTTTGCTGCTCTCTGGGTACCTTAAGATTACCAAAGATACTAATAGTATATATTAATCAGAGACAAAAAAAATATAAATTGCTCAGTCTTTCTGGAAGGATTCCTCCCCACCTTTGGCTTACTTGTAGTCCATAACAGGTCCAAACAGCAGCAGACTTCATATATATAGATCTAGAAAAAGCCATGTTGCAGCATTCTTTGCCCTCCACAGAAAGTCTTTAAAAGCACCAAGCTTCCATTTTTCAGTTTTACATTTTCCCCCTCACTAAAACTTTTCAATGGTTCTGATATGAAGTGAATCTTAATCAACCAATTTAGCCGAGATAGAGATTAAAATATTTTATACCAGAGCAAAACATTATTCAGATCTTTATTATTGTCATAACCATTCTCACTTTTCTCTGCTTGAGGTCCTTACAAGATGGAATTCACATTTGTTTCTTAGTTTATCATCTAATTGAACAAAGGAATTGCTTTTATAGAATCCCAGATTATTCAGACAGGAAAAGATCTCATCAATCATCTAAGCTGTGTTTTTGTTGAAGCCTACTACCAAGTAGTAGATCATGTCTGGCCTGTTTTCAGTCACAAATTCACCTTCAGTGATGTAATGATACAGCTTCTTGCCAATACACATATATAAACCTCTCATATTTCTATTAATATACAAAATTCTCATAATTCCAATTCAATTTAAATCCTTTCATTTTGCTTAGGGTGATCATCCATTGATAGTATATTTATTTCCCAGCAGAATAAGCTAGATCTTAAAACACAGGCTAATATTTACACTTAAAACCAAAGGTTGTTCCTAGAGAAACAGAAGGCGGGGTAGAAGCTTTAATTTTGCCATTTCTAGAAGTGCAAGATTATTTCTGCTGTTAATAGGCAGCACGAAGCACAGATGGGAAATGAAACCAGGGAATTTGTGAAAATGGGGTAACACTATACAAAACTTCTCCCAGTGTGTCCCAGGAGCATGGAGCTCTGTGATCAGCACATCACCCCTGGAGTGACACACTTTATCACTTTGCTGAGAGCAGTAACCTGCTCTTGACAGCATGCACAACCACTTCCTTCAGTAACACTGTCTTTAACTGTAATTTTTCCTCTTTTTCTGTGTGTACTCTGTTCTTACCCATAATGGCACAAAAATGAGATCTTTAACACTATCCCCCCAAGCACACTCAGCTGCTGCCTGAGTAAACACAGGAGTGAGTCTCTCCTGAGCAGCAGGTGAGCCCACAGTTACAGAAATGCCTGTGTACTTTCTCAAAAGTGCTCTTCAAAATAGGCCTCCCTACCACATGTAATATCTGCTTCTCCCCTTTCCCTAAAGAGGTTATTTCATTTTAAATGCTCACCTGAGCTGAACCCCACAGGATCTTTAAGCATGGGCTCTGTGGTTTATTTGTTGTCTGTTAGGACTTAACACACTTTTGGCACTGTATCAATGGTATCCCTACTACCACTTAATGGACAATAATTTTGACTCAGATGTGTGCCTGTGGCTCCATAAGCTCCCCATTTGACTTTCCATCATCTGTATGTCACAGATTAACACCACGTCCGAACACTTACAGACACTTAATTCTGCAGAACACAGCCTATAACATAGAATCATGGTTTAGGTGGGAAGAGACCTTAAAGATCCAATCCACTGACCACTGCCACAGGCAGAGACCCCTTCCACTACACCAGGCTACTCAAAGCCCCATCCCACCTGGCTTCAAACACTGACAAGGATGGGGCATCCACAGCTTCTCCGGACAACCCATTCCAAAAGGGTTTTATCCCCCTAAATACACTGTTCCAGTGTCGTGATTCACCCTGTATAGCGCAGAGCTACTTCTATTTATTTCCAGAAACAGGCTGATAGTTCTTTGGGAAGGCACTTTTTATCTGGCTTTTATTTCCTCCACTGATGTTTTAAGTGCATTTACCCTGTGCTAGTCTTTTATTTTATTTTTTTTTCCAGGCGAGATGCCGCCCTGCTTTTCGCCAGCACCGCAGCTCTCCCGTGACGCTCCAGCGTCCCTCTGAAGGCTCAGCACGGAGCAGCTCCCGGTCTGTGTGCACTGCCACACAGGTAGAATCACAGTGACCTTGGATGATACACTTGCTGGACAAGCCTCCAGAGGACTGCATTATTTCTGAAGCAAGGCTTCCTGTCAGATGTTGTACTACATGGCACAGATACCTGTTCCTAACAGACACTTCACTCTGAAAAAGCATTCTCTTGTTTTTCACATCCGTTACATAGAGGAGAGTTAAGAAAAACAAACCTGCTTTTCAGCATAACCTGATTGCATTTACTCCCACCAAATGTTCCAATCTTTGGATTGATTTCTGGCAAATCTTATGGTTTATCTAAGCCAATTTTTACAGCATAGGTAATAATATTATGACAACAAGGCCAAGTTGCTTGCTTTAAAAAAAACCCCAACCCTAATGTCAGATAGTTAGGAACTCTGGAGAATGCTGTTTTTTAGAAGAGGACTGACTCTTACAGGACCATGACTACTCTGCATAAATGCACTTGGTGTAAGAACACCTTAGTGGTTGAAGATGCAAAGCTATAACAGAAGGGGCTCCTGCAATGACAATGTTTATCTTCCGGATACTTGTCACATCCTTGTTATCTGAGTAGAGAGACACCAGGACTCTGACTATGTTTTTAAAAGAACAGTGAGAGTGTATCACCTCTTCAAAAAGGGAAAAATAAACAGTAATGAAAAGCAGAGTTGGGGTGAGGGGTTTGGATGGTGTGTGTGTGTGTGTGCTTGTTTTGCTGGTTTTTTTTGTGATTGTTTGGAGGTTTTTTGTTTGTTTGTTATGTTATAGTTTGGGGGAGGGTGTGCATTGAAAAAAAATTAGCAGGCTTCAGAAGACAAAAACTCAAGTCGTAAAAAGTCCAAGTGGATAAGATGACACTTTTGTATCAATGAGAGCAATTAATCATCACAACACACTCTTAAGCAAAATGGTAGATAGTATATCTTGAAGACTGGATGCTTTTCAGGTAGGAATGCTTTAGCTAACCACAAGTTATGCCTTAAAAAGAAGTTACTTAGATGTAAGAAGATTTAATGAATCTCATCGTAGATGTACTGGTTTAAATTTAATGATCCCTTCCAAGTTTAAATGCAAACAATAAAATACCTTCCATATAGTTTATATGAATTATGGTAACATGGCCATTTTCACCTGAAATCTTTTTATCTCTAAAGCAAAAAAAACCCTGTTATACAGTGGCAGTACTGCTCACATAGAGAAAAAACTTTAAGGATGGTTTACTTCATGTCACATCTGAAGTCAATGACAGTTCATATTCCACACTACAGATGAAGCATATGTTTAAGAACTATATGAACAGAGATATTGAAGACCATTTCCACAGCTCCCTGAAGAGTCACCTGAGAGCAGCCTCCTTCAGGAGCAATAAGCTTAGATGCTTTTGTTAGTTCCAGGTCATTGGTTTCCTGTTCTTGCTCTGAATGTGAAGTTCTGGATTAGACCTTCGTCATCATATCTGTAGCATATCTTTTCACTCATAAAATGTAAGGAGCTCACATCTTACAGTGAAAATGTCCTAGGTAGCTGCTACCTCACATGGTCCTCCAAAGGTCAGAAACAAGTCATAAAATAAGTTTAATTCAGTGTAGGTATAAGTAGAGAGTAGCATAATTTGTGCTGAAATTGTGTATAAACAATGACAGAAACTCCACCTTGCACACCCATCGATGCATTTTGGTCTTAGCTTAGTTTCTGTCTTCCATATTTGAATATTTTCTACAAACATCCATTACGACTTGGGTAATTAATCAACAAATGTCATTTTCCATTAAAGCATATTTAATCATCACAAAAATTAGGAACAACTAACAACCAAAACCAGTATAATTACTTCTAATGCAAATGTGCTAATTTAAATCGTGGAATACTTCTTTAAGAAACGTCTGTGTTAATTGGGGTCTGCTCATGAAAGCAAGTGACTAATTGAGCTGGCATGTGCCAGATAGACTAGTCCAACTGAAAGACAACATTTGCAATGTAACACTGATTTTAAAAGTTAACATTTTAATGAAAAAAGCTGCTATCAGGCTCATGCCAGTTCAATTAGTCACTCCTTCCCATGAGCAGACCCCAATTAACACACTTTTTTGAAAGAAATATCCTACTGTTCAATTAAAACATGGAAGCATAGATGATTACACAAGTCTATTTTGATAATTAGCCTCGGTTGATCTGTCTCAAATGTGTTGTTTCTGAACTGCTGTATCATCACAACTTATGGATTATTTTTGAGCAAATGTTTTTTATCTGCATTAAGCAGGCCCTGCCTGTATAACACCACCAAAACAGTCCAACAGACCAGTAGTGGCAAGTTAGCATCTTGGTTCCTGTTTTAATAATAGCAGAGCTCACAGTACATGTATCATGATCAGATGTGGAGAGCAAGCAGACAGGCCTTCTGTTGTGTGCATTTTCTTGTACAATCCTATGACAAACACGAGTAAATAAAAGCAAGCACGTGTGGATCCATAGCCCGAGATCAATGAGAGCCTTTCTTGACTTCAGTGAGTGTTGGATTAGGTCCCCATGTTCTATGTGAGAAGAGGAATAATTACAGCGCATCAGGCACTGGGAGCTGACAACTTGGCAAATATTGATTTGGCATGGTAACTGCTATAATATTGATTTTAAACACAACTTTAATATAGATTTATCAGCCATTCCGTAGCTCTGTGTCAATATGAAATAACGATAGCCTTTGATGGTTCAGTAAAGTAACAACTACAAAGAACTAAGAAGGAGTAATGATCACTTCACAATGTTCCCTCAGAAGTATCACAATACACATACCTGGCAACCCAACTGAGCTATTGAAAGGATCAGTAAGTTGTTTCTAATTATCCAGGAGTGATATTTATCAATCAAGTTACCCAGAACTTGGAAATTTCCCCCCGTACTTAGAACTGTAACATAAAATACAGTAGTTTTCTGTGGAAGAAATTGATCTTACCAACTAGTAAGTTAAAACAATGCTTCTTACCATTGATCCCTTCAAATCAATATTAGGCTTTTTGCCTGGTACTATGAAACAGGCAACTCTGAATTCACAAGTACAGATGGAGTGAAGGCAGACATGCCATCACTAAAGCAAACACAATGCCCCTACAGTCCACTACCAGTAATCCTGGCTTCAGCATGAGTCTTTCATTTCATGGCTGGACTAAACTTCTGTTATTACTACTTGTCAAAAGTAGTTATCGCTATGATTCCCTGAGGAGACATTCCTCCTGATCTAAAGTGTCTTTAGAGAGTGCAACATAATCATCCAGTCTGAAAGAGAACATACAAATCTATTTGCCTTAGGATATTACATGCTTGCTAACTTGTCACTGCTACATCTAATGCCATTACCTAAAATAGTGTGCAGGTATACTTGTCACCAAGAATTTATATTGAGGTCAGAACCCAAATAAAAACATAACTGTGCTTTAGAAAGATATTTGAGGTATGGTCAAACCAGAATTGTTGCCAGATCAGTTAGGTTTCGATCTCCAAAATACTGGGGGGATGTGGCAGAAAAACTCAACAGCATATGGTCTTTAACATACATATTTACTTTTCTTGAGACAGTTGCTGTGAAAGTACCACCCACATTCCTAGTATTCAGAATTAACATCAAATGCAAAATGCAAAAAAATTTGTGTGCCGAAACATTTTCAGTTTGAAGGAGAGGCTGCCCTTCCTGTTGGAAATCTGCTGATTCCTGTGACCCCACCGCACCAGGACAACCCCTCAGGCTTAACTTTAACTACCTGAGTAACTGCAATGGGATTGATGGATTTGCTAAGAGATCGCAAAAGCTTTGCTGCATAAGGACCTCTCCTAAGCCAAGGGTTTAAATCAAGGCTGAATAAAGGTGGTAGGGGACAAGACCTGCCCTCAGTGAGGGAGGCAGCTGGGAGACTGTGGTCAAGACCTGGTCTGGCAGGTCAGAACCAGCTTCAGATAGGTCAGTGCAAAGGAGATCATTGGTGTCTTTTAAATTAATATTTATTTTTTCAGTGGATAGTATCTACATTCTCCCTCTTGCATCAGTAGTAACAATTCTGTAAGTGGCAGATACATTTCTTCAGCTTATGTTATGGGTTTTTTTGTTTGTTTTGTTTTTTTTTGTTTGTTTGTTTGTTTTTTTTTTAAAAACTCAGAACATGAGAGACACAAGATATGTCAGCACTTTGATGTAAGTGGAGGTGCATGTCAGTGCAGAATTTACCTCACTTTTTCTAGTCTTTTCAAGTATGCACAGCCACTCTGAAACCTTTCTGCAGAAACTTGGCAAGAAAAAAAAGAAAAAGAGGCAATGAGACGGAATGAGAGAGAAAACTTGCCTTTCAGGAGGTGCTTTGCACTTCTGATGCCTCTCAGAATCCGTCACTCCGCTCATATATGTGACAGCCTTCTCTGTTCTTTCCCCAAACATTGCTACAGTTATAGCTGCCCTTTTTTCCCCCAAAGCTATTTAGTTTGTCCTGTTGATTATGGCACAGTCACTACACAATGGCATGTAAGTTCTTGTGCTATCTCAAAGTTTATTTGGCCTCCAAGAGCTCAAAACATTTTGCATCTTTTTCAGAATGCCCTCTGTTCTCAGTTTGGCTGCAAATCATCAGGAACCTCACATTTAAATTCAAAAGTTCAAACCACTGCAATAAACTTCACATTGCAAGACTTAACACAGACTTTTTTTTTTTCTTTTAGGCCAAAAATAAAGACCATATAAAATTGAAACAAAGTATTTTTGTTTCAATCAAGGATTCAAAATCCTAAATAAATATCCTCAATTTTAAGTTTTAGGAAATCTTTTCAGTGAACTTAAAGTTTCAACCTCTATTCCAAATCTGGGGAAAATAAAAAACCCCAAAGATTAAAATGCTAAAACTTCTTACATTTCAGCTTCTGCTTGAACCTGTTTATCTCCTGAGACAGTAGAAAAAGAATTCAATGTACTTCCACAGAAATTCAGGGCCTATTTGAACCAGTAGCTCTTGATACATGTTTTGATTCAAGTCCTTATTTAGCTTATCAAACAGAAAAATAGTGGTTTGGGCTTTTAAAGCACTTCAACATAAACTTCAGCTTCAGGCTGAGAAAGAGTACACAAGTTAAACATTCTGCATCACATACATGAGCTAAGAATGAAAAATAAAGGCAGCCTGGGACTACCCTAGTCAAACACGAACAAAAATATTTGCTAATGATTTAAAGATACTATGAGACTTCTTTTTTTTTTAAAAAAAGGAAAGAAAACAAAGAAAAAAGGGAATGCTATGACCCAACTGGAGAAGTAAAAGCAAAGAGCAGAATATAGCAATAGCGGAACTAAGACGACGTTTCTGAGAAAACTGAAGAAAGGGAGTCAGCAGGGAAAGGGAAACATGTTTTCCATTTTGATCCTGGTATCTGCCAGGCTCCCTGCCAGAGGCTACAGGCCTCCCAAGGGCCACCCAAACCCACTCCTGAGACCTTATTATAGCAAGCTGCAGTTAAACAATGTATTTCCCTTTGCTCATATTTTATATGAAGTCTTACAGCAATCAGTACACAACTGCCATTTTTTACAATTCTGTTCCCAAGATAACTGAAGTCTGTTACTGTTGAACTAGATTTGTTAAGCATTAACTTGAAACTCAAGCAAGGTGTTCAGCTACAGGAGCAAAGTGAGGTCAGGGGGTGGTGCCAAATAAACAGGTTATATAAGGGACTATAGACCCCGCACACAGCTGCAGTTGTAAGCCCTACAAATAGAGTTTAAGACACATGATGCGTAGATTTATATGGTCATGCTTTACAGAGTTAGAACTTTTCCAGGTACAGTCAGAAAACTCACTATTCCAACACAGTGGCAGAGAAATCAGTACATCTCAACACAGCCAACCACCTCAAACTCTGTAGAATGTGAGCCCATTGTTCATGATCAGTAACTTTATCTTCTCCTTAAAATCTTATGTTCCAGAAAACCCAAAATACTAGAACAGCACACTTCATCTTAGCCTTTTCCAATCTTTCATCTCTCTAAGTCCCTGACTCAGGAGTTTCAGTCTCTTGATCTAATGCACATTACAGAAAAAGACAAATAATTCCATAAAGGGTGACTCACCCTCACAGCCTCTACCAGGAGATGCAGGTCCACATAGGACTGTTTCCAGCTTTATGGGTGATTCCTCCTTCCCGAGCCAGCACCTTTCTGAGGAAAGGGAAAACATGGCAGCAATGTTCAAATAAAAGGTGCTGCCAGCCCCGCCTGCCTCATCATCAGAGATTGGGAACACCTGAGATGGCCCCACCTTTCCCCACACAGGTGCAGCTCTTTCCCTCTTTTGTGTCCACGATTAGGGAGCCTTTCTTTTCCAGAGCAGGAGTTTCAGATTCCTCCTGCTGTGTTCTGCTGTAGTGGCCTTTGCAGGAGGATCCCACGTGTCACCCACAGACTGGCTTTCTCCAACATTCACTCAAGTCATGCAGCAAGTCCCTGTGCTTTGGCTGGGGCAGGTGAAGCCAGTTCTTGCTGCCCTGCCAGCACCAAGCTACTCAGCCCTGCCTGCAGAAATGGGCAATTGCACAGCCTGCTTTACTTTCTCCTTACCACCGGTGGTTATGAGCAGCTTCAGAAACAGTAAACTGAGAGCTGAGGGACAGCTGTTGCCTATAGTTAGTACCATCATTTTCCCACCAAGGGCAAACAAGCACATTCAGAGCTTTACTGGGAAATTGAGAGAACTTCCAGACCAGAAAGAAGGACAGTGGCCAAATTGGGACCTCCCAGGAGACAGAAAATCCACTGTGTCCCACATCTGCCTTTGATGGCTTGCTAAAAAGCCACCTTGTTAGAGCAGACAGGCACTGTATGCTGAGACTTTCACCTCTGTCAAAAAGAGAGGAGCCTAAGCCGTGACCCCTTCCCCAATGTGCTTTCAGACTGTGCCTCCTGCACTGTCACAACAGATTGGGCTGTGACAGGTTGGTCAGGAAAACCAGAGATGTTTTACATTTTCTGCTTGACTTGCAGTCCTTTTACCACACTGAGGCTTGGGACAGTTTTTCCACTGGTATTTTTATTATGCTTTAGCAGAAAAACAGGTCCGAGGTTGACACTCAGCATTACAGTTTCAGTATTATGCACATAAATTTAACTACTTAATTCCGCTGAGCATTGGGTAAGTGGGGCAGCTAAACCCTGTATGTTGCACGGAACATTTATCACTAACTACAGTATACAATTCCCTTTGCCATTCAGGCTTACTACAGTACACAATTCCCTTTGCCATTCAGGCTTACACATTTTAGAGCATTTACAATCATGCTGAATTATACTGGAATTCCCATTTCAAAGGATTTCATGAATGTATTGCTTGAATGCTGCCAAACTCATTTTTTCGTTCATGCAGACTTTAAGGGGAACTGAGTTCCTGTGAGGCTGCTTATGCATTGCTGGATCCCAGATACTGTTGGGATGTCTGGATTTCACTGAAAAGTTGCTGTAATAAAAATCAGGTTAAGTGGGATCTGATTAAAAGCTTATGCAATTTTTAAAAAAGACAAACCACTGCACCATAACTACCAGTAAATGTTGATTTCTTACTGGCATCTAACTGATAACAGGTTTTATCAGTTTTTTATAATTAGGGAAGGTCAATAGGGGTTTTTACACGGCTGAAGAGCCATGTTCCAATAAATTATGAATATCTGTCACGGATTCCCATGAATGTTCAGACCTGGATCAATGTCAGCAACAAAAACTGTCCAGAACCTCGATTTCTGCTGGTTTAGGTTGCTAAAAATATTTCAGGAAGCAAGGCAAATAAACATCTTTCTGGAGCAACAATGTGCTGGTGCTCCAGCAGGGAAGACACATGGGGAGCTGAGGGCTGGTGTTGAGGGAGCCTTGCTGGGAAGGGCACAGCCTGGCAGCCCCTGTGGTGGCCTGACTGGAACCCACGGCTGCCCCAGAGCAGAACCACCCAACTCCATGCCCGGGGTGAGGGGGCTCATGGGGACTCAGTGGTGTCTGACACGGTGTCATGAGCGAGCGGCAGAAATCAGCTCTTGCTTTTAAGTCAGCTCATCTGTTAGAGCAGCTCAGCCAAGGAAGGACCCCTCCTTTTATCTTTCACCAGGTAGAAATGCACTTGCTGGCGTGCAGCCATTCTCCCCTTGGAAATCTCCCAGTGTGTTTTCACAGTTTAAACCTGGATTTCTCCAGGCTGGAAAAAGAAAAGCAAACTCAGAAACCCCCGTAGCTCTCACAACACAAGCCTTTCCCTCTTGGTGGGGGAATGCCTGTCCTGCAACTCCATTGCTCCTACTTACTAGTTTGGTGGTGCCATTTTTGGATACATTGTTTTGAATCCAATATTGTTGGATTCAGTTGTAATCCTGGGTTGTGAGAAGTACAGAATTATCATTCTATGTCTCCTTAAATAGATGACAAAATGAATCCAGACTTCACTACCTCTCCTATGCAAATCCTGCCTATAATCTTCCCAGTTTCCTTTCTGTATCTTAAACCCTGAAGGTTTAAGAGTAATATCTCTGGAAGTCAGATATTATTAGATATATTTAAAACTCTTCCTTCCCCTCTTCCAAAAAAAAAAAAATAGAATCAATTAAAAAATGAGTGTTCTCACTCTGACTTCAGCTGTACTATAAAATAGTTATTAAAACTATCGTGGATGCAACAGAAATAAAGGAGATGATCAGGAGACATTTCTGATGCACAAAAGTGTCCAGGGAGCATGTCTAATGACGTGATCAGGATTTTTTAGGCCCTTAATACAGATATTATTAATGCAAGTCTGCTTCCATGCTTATGCAAATAGGCCTTGAACATTACAAGAAATTTCCAGTCATGTTGCTCACGAAGGCCAGGTGGGGACGCATGGCTGTCTGAAGCCTGAGGAGACTTCCTTAATGGAGTCCAACAAGATTAGCTGCCTTTCCCCACTACATGCCTCTGTAAAAAAAGCAAATAAATCACTAACAGTCTCCTAATAGACTTAGCTCTCTCCTGTCCTGAATGAATACTGTTTGGAACAAGTTCTGCAATGCCTACCTCTGATATTGCCACAGTGACTTGTGTCTTTTCAATGCCGCTTGAAAGATTTCCAAGTTTTTTGAAAATGTTGCCTCTTGTCCCATATTAAGGAGTGTAAAAGGCATTCTGCTGGGAAACTTGCAGCTCAGTTACTGGAACTGTTTTCACCTGATCATGTTCTCCAGCTGGATCTCTGAAGTGAAAGGGGTAACTGGATTTCTTTCACTTCCTGTGACTAACCCAATACATTGTTCCTCCAAGCCCTCTGCGTTAATGGATTTATTACATACTGTATGATATATTGCTGCTTCACCTGTGACTCGACCATGTCTAGTGGAGCAGTCCAATTATGAGCAGACTGGCTGCATCAAAGCACTGAGCAGGGACAATGCTCAGTGGTCATAATTTTTCTGGGATTATTACTTCTTTTACTTTTTTTTTTTTACATCAATGCTATTATTTACATTTTTCATTATCCTTTCAGATCTCATTATTTTTGTGAAGAGTTATTTTTGTCTTCTTCCATGCAAGCTCAATTTTGAGTACATTACAAGACTCTGGTCCATTCCTCTGCCAGTGATCAGTGATTCCAACAATTTGGTATGCCTTCTGGAATGGAAAAAGTCTAAGTAATACCATGAAATGGAAGAAGAAAACTGCTCAGTGTTTAGAGGGTTGAAATGGCCGTGCTTCAAGTCTTAGGTGTGAGGGAGGCAGATTGCAAAGGATGAGGGGTGAAGCTATGGCACAGGTGCTTTTCATGCCCAGGTGAGGGGACTGGGGAAATTATTTAAACAACAAAGAGGAAGAAAACCCCACAAACTTAAGGAAGCCATTGGATAAGTGCTTCCAGATATAAAGTCAGCTCAGGACAGTAAGTCCAGCTCACTGAGGCAGGACCTGATAAGCTCCTGTTTTCCAGTAATTGTGGCTGATCTGATTTACTCATACCTTTTTTCAAATCTGGATGTCACAGGGCATTTCTCCTACGCCTGTTATGTGATTGAAAAGCCAGTTCTTCTTCCCATGCTGAATTCACACAAGACACAAGAGCTTCTCTGCCACGTCGAGCCTGAGCCCACCTCTCACTGAAGGAGTGTAGCCCTACAGCTCAAGGATCTCTTCCTTTCCTGCAGTGCAGTCTGCCTACTGTGACCCAAATTACTTCACAGTACCTCAGGAATTAACAAAAAGCAAGGATGACTGTTCCATGAGAGCAATTTACTTTCAAAGATCTTGTTCTGCAGCGAGGTTTAGCCCATTAGACATACCCTGTTTGTTCCCACTTAGTAACCCATCATACCCTCAGGCTGCATTTGTAGCTTACACCTGGAATTTTAGAGGTTTTATTAACTAGTGATTTGACAGACCCTTGTTTGATAATTTGTAGGCAAGCAACACATTTTTAGACCGGTGGGTGTCCTTTTGCATATATCTATTTATTACATGAGAGTGATAAAATGCAAAGGTAATAAAAACCAAAGCTTTTGCTTATGATATACATCAGTCTTTTCCTTGAAGGAACTATGGACCTTTATTAATGCAAGTCTGAAAGACCAAAATTTGTCCTAGTTTTCCTCAAAGAGTTTAGGAGGGAGTGTGGTGTAGGGCCTAACAAGTTGCTGTTTTGTTTGTGCTTGTCCAAAGAAACTACTAAATAAAAGTGATTGCTATTTTGGATAGAAATAACACTGCAATTGACAGTCAATGACTGACTTCAGAAGTTTTATGCCACACTCAGCTGAGTCAGTGCAGATGTTTGTGATTTTATTATTTCTTTTTTTTTTTTTTTACAGAAGAAAATTCCTTGGAAGGCAAAAAACTTTATATAACTGTCACAAAAGTTAAAACTGGAAAAGCACTGGGCCCAGATGGATTTGCCAATGTTTTAATAAAGAATATTTTATGCTCAGAATTCAGAACTTCTTGCTTCTAAAGTGGCTTGAGACATACTTTACGCTTCAGGGGAAACTATTTCAATCAATCCCAAAGCTAGAAGGGACTCACTCTAAATTCCCCTGTCAAAATAATGTCAAAGTATTATTAGTTAAAGCCTTTTCAAAACTGGATTAAGAGCACCCTGTTCTCAATCCGTGTCCACAAATTTGAGTCAATGTGTTTACAGATAAGGATCTAACGATGCTAAAAAAGAACAAATCAAAGGGTCTTCTTTTCCCCATATAATACTTTACTTCTCAAAAAAGTGTAAATACGAGGTTTTGTTCATAACCCGTTAACGCTAAATGATGATGTTGGACACACCTCAGAATACAAAATAAATCTGGATACTGTAGAAATGCTTGGAAAATGTAAACATTTGCCACAGGGAATTTATTACAATTGAAGCTTTGGCTGGTAACAAAACATTACCCATTATTAGAAATATCTGCTGTCACTGCAACAGAGCACTTGCAGAAGTCCACTTCAGTCCAATCGGCAGGAAATTCAGATTGATAGGACAAATTGATAGGTAGATGGACAGGCTGCCCAATCAATCTGTGCCCCTCATCTATCCAACAAATTTAACACAACAGAATGTGGTTCTCACAATTTAGCAGGCTGAACTAAAACACCTCCAGAGACCTGTCCCAGTAGATTTGTTTTAATTTTAGGAGAGTTAATAAAATTTTGAAAGCTTTCCTAGAACACAGCAAGGGACTGTTTTTGCAAAGCACCTGGATGCCTCTGCCTCCTCACTGCTCAGCAATGCTGGATAGCAGAGTGGCCGGGCTTGTGTCATAGACCCTGACAGCACAGGTCAGAGGAAAGCAGACACCCATCTGTCTGCTGAGGACTCATCCCTTCCCGATGAAACATCAAAATATTATTGTTTAGATTATTCCCTGCAATGTTCAATACCAATGATAGTGAACATTGCAGGAATGAATATACCAGTGTTCAGCAGAGCTGCAGCTCAAGGTAGGAACAGTGAGTGACCTGCCTGCATGGAGACGGAGAAATGATCCAGTGAGGTGTCAGAAGACCCCACGCCAAAAATCACCATTGGACCAAGAGGCACATGCAGAGCCCATGAAGAACATGTACACAGAGTGTAAGGGTATAAACCACCAGGGATTTCTTTGTTCTGGGTGCCTCTCTGGGGGCATCCAGCTCAAGCTGACCTGCTGCTGTGCCCCCTGCAAGGGACTCCAGTCCCAGCAGTTAGAGCCTCAGGTGGTGTGTGTTGTGTAAGAATTCTCAGGCAGTAGCTTCTTCTTTATCAGTTTGTCAGGTTTGGTTTTTTCATCACTGAATCTCTTCAAGAAAGACCAATAGATAAAGATGGGTTTGGGGAAGCATATACATTATTACCTGCTACTGCTCCTTCTTCCCAGCCTGGTTCTTCCCACACATCCCCTTAGCTTTTAGACATGAAATTTATTCATTCTTTAACTTCCTTAAGAGTACCATCTAGAGTAGATATACAGCAGTACACAATTAAAACTGCTGCCAAACTTGCAAAACAACATCTCAATCATAGTTACTAATATTTTCATTCTCTCCTAAACAGTATGTGAATTATAGCACACTGAATAGAAAAACAATGTAGTAGCTATGCAATTCCAGAGGATGTGTTTGGCTATGGAAATGCTAAGTACAGATTTTGGGGACAAACCCCATTTTTTGGTCCTGAATTCTTTTTGAAGGAAAGCCTAGATTTTCGTTTAGTAAAAAAAAGAATCAAATATTCACGATTTTATTTCTAAACCAGACATATATAAAAGTGCCTGTAATCCCTTCAAGTTTGTTAAAGTCACAAATGAATTTGTAAAATTCTAAGATTATGATGATTACAGAAGTACTATTAATGACCATTTTTATCATCAGCATTGAACTTCAGACCCTACATGGTGCATTAGAATATGAGTAGCCAGGAATGACTAAGCTCTCAGTCATTTCTTTCTGAGAGCCTAGATGGAAAAAAAGGTAATTTCTCTGCTAGAGAGAATGTCAGTCTCGAGCCACAAAATTCCACCTAATATTCCATATGGATGGGAACATGGATATTTAAGGCATAAAAAAATCCAAACCAGCAGAAAAGTGTCACATACTGCTGATAATATTCTCCCCTTCTTTCCCCTTGCTTCATTATCACCAGTCAGACCAAGGACTGGGTGGGGAATAGAGTAAGCTGAGAACTGACACCAAGAAGTGGAGGGGATAATGGTAGGTCTGGGATAACAACCTGTGCATCTCAAAGACTGTATGACTCAGTTTGCCAAATAAGATGGTAATCTGGAGGGAACAACAGGCAAAGGAATTTCCAGAAGCTTGTAAATTGTGCTTGCTCATCCACAGAAGAGCAACAATTTCTCAGGTGGTGTGTTGTTCACAGCAACTGTGACAGGTACCTTTGCTAGTGCTACACGTCAGAAAGCTGCCTTTCATATCAACCTGCATACAAAGGAACACAACAAAATGTTTCCACACCATGCATTAAGAGCACTGTGCTTTTAGATGTGTCTTGGATAGCTGCTGGATGGCGGTGGAGTGGGTTGTTTCGGAAAAATGTGAGTAGCTTGGAAGCTGCTTGCCACTGAGAGCCACAGGGGATATCTATATCCCTGGAGCCACAGGGGATATCTAACCAGGTTCCCTGGCATAGGGACTGTATGCTGGCAAGTCTTTCTGCAGCAAGAATTTCAAATTTGGAATTCTCTCCGGTTCTTCTTACGAAAGGCGGTCACTTTTAAAACCTGCTGCAAATCCCATTTCTTTGGAGGCAGGAATAGCAGGGGAGGGTGAGGTTTTAGGTAGTACTATGACATGTCTTTTTCAGGATTGGATTTGCAGTTTGGAAGTGCCACCTTAAGAAGGTGATGTTTGAGCATGGGCTGTTAAGCCACAGACTGCTAAACATTTTCAATTGCTGCTTTTTTGTTAGTTTTGTTTTGTTTGTTTTTTTTTTTCTTAAATCATACAGTAGAATGCCCAGAATCTTGCATGAATTCTTTATTTCATATTTGATCACAGAAATTGATCTATATAAAATGCCACAGCATTACTGTAGCCATTTCTTCTTTTTTTTTTTTTTAAACCAATGAAATTTTCTTCCTATTTTGTCAGTCATATCTATACAGTGTAAAGCAAAAGATGTTTTATTTGGGTGATAACATTTTGATTCTGGTTTATGTAACAATTTTAGATGAAAATTTAAGCACATCCTTGCTATTCTGCATAGTTAATATCTTCTGTGTGGAAGGGTTATATGATAATTTTTTTCTTAAAGATTAGTTTTAAGCATTGTAGTACTGGGGAAAAGAAAGGGGGAAATGATTTGTACATGCACGGAATTAAAGATGTTTAGCAGTCTCAATATTGCTCATAATATGCTCGTTCAAATTCCAATGCTTTACAATTCTGCCTATAGAACAACAAAATTTATATCAACTTTCCATAATGACGGTGTTAGGGTTGTACTAAGGAGAAAAGAAATCTTAATATGCTTTGTATGCAATATTCTCAGGAAGCAATTAATGTTAATAGTCCAGCAGGCTGTAAGTTGGAACATTATAAATTCCATCTTGGGCTCCAGATTGCAGAGGCAAATTTTGAATTGATTTCTCCTTTTTAAAGTGATATTTCTTGAAACTGAGATAGCCAAAGTAGTTGGTTTAAATACATTCAATATCATCAATATCAGGACTACCTTATGCCCTTCACTTGGAAATATCTATTGAAAAACAAGAAGGACTGCCTGGGAAAAATGTCTGGTTTTGTACTGTATTTTTTACCTTTACTTGGAACATGAGCTGTAATGACCTCATTAGTCTATCTTGTAAATACGATGTGTGTAGCTCTATTACAGTACACTTCCCTTCAAAACGCAGATGTATTATTCAGAGTTTATCATGGCCTTACAACTTCTATCCAGTGATGGTATAGTGAGCTAAGCAGTCTTCATCACTGCAATGATGAGACTTCTATATCTAAAACCAAGATGCCCAAAGATACTTTTGGAGCAGGAGTGGACTGACAAGTACCAGCCACAGTGCTAAAACACTATGATCATAAAATACAATTGTCAGCAGCAGTTGCTAAGTGACAGAGATTCCTTTGTGATCCTGAAAGATTTACATTGCCTTGCTACTGCTTCTTTTTACCTTAAAAGAGATGATCTTATTCACAGTGACTGGCTGAGGACTGAGCACTTGTATCTGAATTGTAATCTGTAGTGTCATGTAATGAAGCTGCTGAGTTGGGTTTCAACTATCTAGGGATATGGTAATGGATCCAGCATTTGGTGTAGCTCCTGGGTTCTCAACTATGCAGAGGAGCTTTAGTCAAACAAGGGGGAGGTCTGGAAGGGATTTTTGTACCCCTTTAACAAATATTTGGCAGCAAGTCTGCCATATGAAAATCTCTGATGGCAACGACATCCTTTAATGAGGATAAAATTATTAGCAAAGGCAAAAATAAGTTTGCACTTCAGAAGATTAAGCAATAGGGAGGAAACAAAAATGTTTTGAAATGTCTCAGTTTTGCTTATATGCTTTAGGCAAGGACATTTGCTGCACTACAGCCTCAGAGGTCATGTGCTTGTACTTTTTTTTTCTGCAAAATTATCAGTCATTTTACATCCCCTTGTGCCAAGTTGTTATTTTTCTGCAATTGTCTCCAGCCCATCAAAAAAATCTTATTGTTAGAGTTGCATGAGAAGATCAAATTATATTTCAAAGGTGAGGAATAGCAACACTCTTTGGCAAGTTGCAATGATTTTTAAGCCAAAAGGTGAGATCATGCCTGCATGAGTTTGCAATGGAGAGATTAATTTTAAAACACTAAAAAGAGATTTCAGAAATTTCTAAGTGCCACAAAACCTTTACATCTTCATTGCATCACTTGGACATTAAAGGAAGCCTGGACAAAATTCTGAGAAGCTGATTGCACTTCCAGTGAATAACAACAGTAATCAGTCCAAGAACAAATGTCTAAATCATCATGTTGCAGCAAACTTTTACACAGGGAGATATTTTGGTGCCCAAGGTGGATGCACAACACACACACACTGAGAGCTCTGGCACATTCCTCTCTTCCCTATCCGTATTTCTCCCAGACACAGATGCTGGCACAAGGCTGTTACTGCCCGTACCCCTACTGGTCCCACCCCACACGCCCTCACAGTTGCTGTGGCTCCTTTTCCCTCTCTGTTCTTAAGCTCTGGAGGTAGGAAAGGAGAGTCAGCCCTACAGGAGACTCTCCTTTGTGGTAGGTGTGGGGCTGGGACCAAGAGTCCCTATCACTGGTCACTGAGTGAGGAGGAATCACAGCACTGACTATTCACATAAGTACGAACTAAGAATTCTGATCTACATAAGCTGCCTTTCTCCCCAAGCCCTTATTCACGTCTTACACCTCTACTGAGAACATCCCCTATGGATCCCAAACCTACACATAGTCTTATACTTTGTAGACCTTAGTTTCAATAATTTTCCCACTAGTTCAGAGAGCATAATCCATGTGAGCACCTTGGAGCTAAGACAACGCAAACCTATCTCCCCACTCAGTGGCAGTTTTGTGAAGGCAAATCCATTGGGAGATCTCTGTATTTGTCTCAGATGCCTCCATCACATTTCAAATGCTCGTGTCTGATATAATTTTACACAATATGGAAAACATGGATTTTATCTCATGAACTCATCATGATGACTTCACGTTGAGGACCTTCACAGGTCTCTTTCTGACACTGTCCCTTTCTGGAATGACACCAATCTCTTTTTTTGAGGTGACTTGAAATCTATGAATTAATATTATGCACATGAGCTGACTCATCAACCCTAGCAACAGTATGAGAGCTGTTTTAGGCAAGGCAAGAGGGTTGTGTTTACCCAAGAATAAGACAAACAAGAGAAAAACTTTTATGGATGCAGTTACCGAAGCTTTCAGGAAAACTGAATACCATGAGTCTCCTGAAGGAATTTTTCATCTTTCTTCTAAGTGAGCTGCCTTTTTAATTGTGTAAACAAAGCTTTAGCCTTATTTTTACGTACGTTTACACCAGAAATATTTCTAAAAAAATGAAAAAAAGATATCACTGTGGATATTGGTGAGGCTGCCATGGGCAAGCAGGGTATGGAGAAGGCACTGGCCTTTGCTTTCCCCCTGTGCCTGGTGACAGGATGACCTTCAAGGGTCCCCCCAGATCTAGAGGAAAGACTACAAATTTGCTGGCATACACCAGCCTTGACTTGGGTGCAGGGGGTGGTGGAGGAGACACACACAAAACAAATAAAAACTTTTTTCAGAAAACAAACAAACAAACAATTCAAGATAATACATCTTGATAGTTAGGTTTTTTTTCTATTTTTCTGAGGACAACGTTCAAAGTTGTTCGTTTTCTCAAACCATTTCATTTGGATTTTTTATAATTATTTGTGCTTATAATTAATGACACATATACACTCTTAAGTAGGCAATAGTGTTAAAGTTAAGGAAATGAAAACATGCCTGAGGAGAACAAGTAAATAGTCATGTTACTAAATTTTACATTTCAGTTTCTGTTCTGTCCAGAAATCTCTGAGCATGGCTTTTACAACTACTTGTTTGCTTTTTTTGAATTGTCAAAAAACAAAAGAGATGAAAAATCTTCTTATCCACTACAATGGAAATATTATGAAAATCAAGTTGCTCCAGTCTTGGCATTCTTTCTAATAACAACGTAAACTGATTCATCTTTAAGGCTAAAGTATTACTCCTGAGAAGTTTCATCTAGTATGTTCAGGAAGAAAAAAGCAAAAACTGAGACCTAAGATTCAATATTTTTTGCATAAAAAGCAAGAAGTAATAGTGATGAAACTGTGTTGGCTGAAAGATATGAAAAGAAATGAGAATATTTTTTACTATAAAATGTTCATTTCAGCAATGATGAAGCATTTTGAGAAACTGATATCCATAATCAGCCACAAAAAATAAACATTGAGGCTGCAGCTGACCTGATTCAGGGAACTCAGCACACAACACAGGGAATTATCCAGACTCCTTACCATTTTTCTCTTTTGCACAGATATATAAGGTACTTTAGCTGAGCAAGAGCCAAGGAATTATGTCTTCTTCTAAAAATGGAAACTTTCAAATAATTATTTTCATTTAATAATGCAGGTAGGTAAAGCACTACACAGACCAGAAAGTTGGTGAGTACATTCAAAAGCTTTTGGGATGTTGATTTGAGAGGGCAACACGCCTCTGTACTGTAATAGCAACAATCATCTCCAGTGCTTTTGAAAATCTAAGGTGCATGGCAATTACAGTAATGTCCCAAATTGTCTTTATTTTGTACTTGTATGACGTAGTAGGCTTGTAGGTACAGATAATATCCTTTATAGTATGTTTGTATAACTGTAAAAAAAAAAAAAGGTGAACTTTCAGCCAATAAAGAATTAACAGTACTGAAGAAAAGGAGATTAAGAGTAATTGGTTGAAAAAAAATTTTTGTCTTAAAAATAAACAGTAGGAATTAAAGGTTTTTAAGTAATTTTTCCATCAGAAATGAGAATAAAAGGATAAAATATACTTTAAATAATGTATTTCATTAGATTAAAACCAAAGTTAACTTTTACTTCAAGCAATATGTGTTCTGTTCATAATAAATATCAAATAATAAATATCAAAAGTTTATTTCATCTCAGTCAGGTATTGGATATTCAGAATGTGTAAGGAGCAAGAAATGGATGGTTTTTTTAAATTTTTTCATTAAAAAAGAAAATTACCAGATTCATTGCCCAAAAGAAATATTACAGCAAGCTAATAAATACAGCATTGTGTTTCTGATAAATACTAAAGCCTGTATTTTATCCTTTGGTAATTTAATAGATTAAGTGGAAATAATATTGTGGAATGCTATGAAGTAGAAATTTTCAGTGGGAAATACTATTTCCACTGAAATCAAGAAGAGAATTTTCAGTGTTACGAAGGTGGCAAACATTTAACCTATTCAAGTATAGGGACATGCTGACAGATGTCTCAGTCACTTTTCTTTCTGGACCAGAAGTCCAGTGAAACCATTTTCTTATTCAGTATCTGCCTGCTTATACTTAGTTGATGCTTATTCCCCATTCAGAATTTCCAAGGGTTTAATACATTTTTAAGGTACACAGTTGTACTGGGTTGAACCTGGCCGGATGCCAGGTACCCACTAAAGCCACTCTCTCGCTCTCCCTCTGCAACTGGACAGAGGAGAGAGAAAAAAAACCAGCTAAGGATTCATGAGTGGAGATAACAGCTGGGAGAGGTCAGTGACTGATCACCTTCACAGGCAAAACAGACTCAAAGTGGGGATAGCACTTAAATTTATTACTAACAGGATAAGGGCCAAAGAGTGAGAAATAATCTTAAAAACATCCCTCCCACCCCTCCTTCCTTCCATGTTCTCCCTCCTCCCCTCCAGCTGTGCAGGGAGACAGGGAATGGGGGTTACGGTCAGTTGTTGTTTTTGCTGCTGCTCAGGGGGAGGAGTTGGAGTCCTTTCCCTGCTCCTGTGGGGTCCCTCCCACGGGAGACAGTCCTTGATGGACCTCTCTGGCGTGAGTCCATCCCTTGGGCAACAGTTCTTCCCAAACTGCTGTCCCACGGGTCACTCCTCCATGGGGTGCAGTCATTCATGAATAAGCTGTGCCAGTGTGGGACCCACACAGGGGCCACAAGTCCTACCTGGAAGCTTCTAGCAGCTTCTAACAGAAGCCACCCCTGTACCACCACCCCCCTTTCCGCTACCAAAACCAATCACAGAAACCCACCACAATAGTTAAAAGGCAAAGATATGTGTTGGGAAATAAAGGTACTTGAAACTGGCTGTGGGCCTGGTCTTTTGAATACATCATGTATGTATAAAGGGTTTTCAACGTGATTCAGAGTAAATAACAGTGTCAGAAA
Organism: Lepidothrix coronata; assembly: GCF_001604755.1. NCBI lineage: Eukaryota > Metazoa > Chordata > Aves > Passeriformes > Pipridae > Lepidothrix > Lepidothrix coronata. Next base: position 41,986 of record NW_016690187.1, read on the forward strand.
GAATGAGATGGAATCAGCCACAGTGGACATAAACTCTAGAAATAGCTTCAGCTTATTCATTACGCTTTCACATCACATCTCAAACCAGCTACACTTCCATTTAGCTTTGGTCAGAGCAGCATTTTTTCACATTCTTGATGGAATCTGGTTTATTATGGCACTTGACCTCCCTTCTCAGGAGATGCTTAATTCTTGATATAAGGATGGAAATGCTTAGCCACTTGGGACACACAAAACTGACTTCTATTACAAAATGTGATTGATAAAATGAGAACCCTGGTTAAATGGGAATATTTAGGGGCAGGGAGGTGGGCAGGTGGAGTTTGGATATGGCAAAGCTATTAAAGTGATGTTAGCAACAACATGCCCTAGAAAAAAAAACCCGACAGATTGAAAGATCATATGCTGATTAATTGTGATCTTTCATGAATGCATTCAGATGTGTGCTTCTGCTACAAAATCATTATAAAATACATTTAAGCAGCATGTTTTATATGCCATTCTGAATGCTTTTCTAAATGAGGGCATTTTTTTCCAGTTTCCTAAGACGGTATTTAATTATGCGAAATGTTTCCCATTTATTTACTAAAAGCTCATAACTGCAGTGGGATGGTGGGATTTGCTACTGCTCCCAATCCAGTAGTTCATTCAACTAAGACCCAGATTCTGCCTGCCACTTACACAGGAGTGGGATAGATGATGGAGATGCAAGCAGAGAAAGGAGGGCTGCCCAGTTAAACCCATTTTGTAGGAGACAAGAAGCCCAAACACAGGAAGAAAGCACTTAATTGTGCTCCCCAAACACTCAGGTCAGTGAAATGGGTGGTAGCTGAGGAGAGGTTAGATCACCATGTATGAGCAGTAGCAGGCAAATTAAAAGCTTTGAGCAGGAGGCTGGGCAAGGTGACCACTAGAGATCTCTTCCAACCCGAATAATCCTACCGCCCAATACTACTCTCTTTTCCTGGGAAGGCGCAGCTACAAATTGCTTTTTTCCATGAAAACACACCAAATGTTACAATGCACAACAATGTGGGGATAGCTCCTGCTCCTCTACAGCAGATTAGGCCGTAGATACAGTTTGTACTACGCATATATCTCACTTTTGCAGTTAAGGGACTGTCCAAAGGATGCCAGGGAGGTAAGCAATCTTCCACTGCCCACTCTGTGGCTGCCTGTGTTCTACCATTGCTTTAGATTTGTAGCCACTGTAGGTATCCTGTTAAAATATTTCTTTCCCTCGTAAGAAAAAATTGCTTGCAATTTGGAAAAAAAAAATGAAATGTGTGCTCACTTAATTTGTGCTTGCTTGCATTTGGAGCAGTACAATTACACTGGAAGATCAATTCCATGTTTATTTGTAGTGATTTTCTGACTTGTTCCTGCACAATCTACATGTACAGGGCAGATCACGAGGCTGTTTACACCACAGTGGAACCTGCAGCAGGATGACAGTAAACATACAAACTACTGAAACTTCAGTAAAAGTATTAGTTTACAAAACAGACAGGGAAAAGAGAGAAAGAGCTGCCCTTAACAACATTTTGCTCCAACACAAATATGCATGATTCAAATTAATTAAAAATGAATAATCATGTTATTCTGATGCATATGATTCATTATGACCTCACCCATCTTGTATGTTGTCATCTAGCCAAAACTTGAGGGCTTTAGTTTTTGCTGTCAGTCTCTACAAGCTGCAAATATTGGTATCTATATGCTGGGTCATCCAAAACCTAGCGTGCCTAAGCACTGGGTGTGTAAAACACTCAAGCAAGGCAAAGCTTGACACCATCTCCTGTGATTAAAAGGCAGGGAAGAGATGTCATTTACCACGTATGCACATTTAAGGCTTGCTTACTGTCAGCCTTAAGCTTCCAATGATTTTATTAAGCTTTCCTCTTTGTACAAAATACTTTTACTTGTAGGATTAAATGAGCACTCGTTCCTTTACATTACATTCTTACAGCTTGAATTTGTCTTTTTTATCTCTTTAAATACATTCAGCCTACCACAAATGAGATGTGTGTACATTGGCCCACATCCTGACCTATCCAACATCCATGTACAGCCCAACCCAACATGGGCTCAGCGTCTCTGTCACAGCTGCAGTGGGTTCACCTGTGGGTTCTGCTGCATGAAACCTATACCCCTGAGAAAGCTTCTCCCACCATGGGATTCAAAGGTGCTCTGGAGCCTTTGGACATAATTAGTTCATTGAAATTTGGATTTCCAAAGGAAAACATTGCCTTTAATTGTTCCCAATGTATCTGGCTAAAGAATGATTATCTCTTTTTCTTCCTGCTGGACATTTGTTTTAGCTGAAAATGGCGAAAGTCATTATTGCAGCAGCTAATTGTTCAACAAAGATAGGCACAGGCACTGCACCCAGCTGAGCAGCAAACAACGTGCAGCACTCCATGTACCACATCAGGAGCACAGCAGACAAACGCTAGGAAAAATACTTCATCAGTAGTGAAAGAAAGAGATTCCAAAGTTGTTGAAGCCAGAAGATGTGGTGTTTGACAGAAAGCACATAAGACAGTATGAAAACACCATTGTATACAATGTTCTATATTGTATCCAAGCTCAAAATTGCATGAGGAAAGAAAGGCAGTGATCTTGCCAATTATTATTTTCAATACAGCACAAAGGAAAGCCCCATGTAATATTTAGAGCACTTAAAATTATTCTCAACTCTGGAAACCAGAGTCTGAATCCGTAGCATGAACTGTCTGAACTTTAAAAAACCCCAAACATATAAGACAAACATAATTTTTTCTTTTCTAAATAAAAAAAAGAGGTCATTAAACATGTCTTCATTATGCTCAAATGAAACCTTTCCCAAAATCTCTCATCCTAAATAAAATGAGCGTTATTACCATTATTACTGAGGAATTAATAACAAAAGAATTATACTAAAACATATGCTTAAATCTGTAAGACATATATATTGTACACTCCCAGGATCTTTATTTTTCATGAATGTTATATATGCTGTTTGGTATTTCACTTCTGCAAGTTAATTAGCTGACTAAATCTCTCCATGCTCTGGTCAGACAATATAAAATAGTAAAGAACTGGAGCTACACAAAGGGAACTCGATGAATCACCAATTCAGCCTTGCTAACTGCAATATAGATTAATTTTGGCCATACACATAAAAACTGGTTATTTCAGAGAGAAAGAAAAACTTCAGAGATTGGAGCCTGCTATGAATATATATATTTTTCTTTCTTTTAACTGTTTCTTGAATATTCTATATGAAGTACTGTATATGGTAAAAAAACAAGGACCATTTATAGTTAACCCATATAGATTTAGGTTCTCATAAACAGCAATATAGAAGAAGAAAATGTTGTAAACACATTGCATCTAAGCCCAAGTTACTCTGCTGTTTGAGTGTGGTGTATAGTTCCCCACAGCAGGGAAGACTGGATCATAAGGAGGTATGCACATAACTCCTATTAGAAAATTCAGTGAAGAAACTGAATTTCCCAAAGTTTTAAAAGAGCATCTCACAAGTGAGAACTGTTGATAAAGAAGCACAAAACTTTTTACAGTTGTTGGTTATCCTCCCTCCCTCATTTGAATAATGTCAGAGATTTCAAGCCCCAATGATGTGGATGGTTTGAATTGTTTCTTATTTACAGTGTAGACATCAAGAAGAGAAAATCACAATGTACCATACCAGCTAATACTTCAATTTGGGTCAAAGTCAGAAACTTCAAAAAGTGTTTGTGTGTCTTTGCACCATCAAACCCCATTATAAGGGCTACCAGGTCATCCACATGCTTTTAAAAATCCCTTGGGTGAAATCTTAGTAACTCTGCTATTGATTGCAGCGTGAACAGGATTCTACACCTTGTTTTATGGTGTCAGTTTTATCTTTTCTGTTTTCATCCACAGCTTGACTGAAAAAGTCAATATCCCCCAAATTCTGACACTTCTATTGAAAATAAAGCTTTGTGAGTGTGAGTGCCTAAACTAGCAAATGAAAAAAAAAAAAAAAACAAAACCAAAACCCAAAACAAAACAGGGAAAAAAAGCTTTTATCCATTTGGAGCAAATAGTTGGTTTTGCTCAATATCTGGACCACCACAGGTCAGAGGATTCTTCTTTGTTCTGCTTTATCTCATTTTACAATTATATGGTTTCAGATAAAAGATATAGATTGTTTTGCCAGATGTGAAGAGGAAGAAAAGACATCTCTGGAGACAATAAGCTCATTGCATTATTTCAATAGGAATAAGAAAAGTACATTTTACCTGAGACAAAGTGCTGGAACTCTGATACATTCCAATATATGAAAGACTTTTTGAGGTACATTAAGTTATGAACTTAAAAGACTGATGATATAGTATTAGAGATAAAACTGAACCAGGACAAATCCAGCATTTCATCCAAGTTCACTCGCACCTGTTTGTACTTGTGAGCCTCTTTTGGTCTCTCATAAATCTCTCAGAAACAGCATTGGGTACTATGCTTTTAGAACACATCCATCTGGGACATTAAACTGACATGATACGGTCATAAGAAAAAATAAAAAAGTGGCTGGTGAAAAGGAATGATTTAACTCGAACAGCTGATAACCTCCCTTCCTAGACAAACTCTTGGGTTTACAGATCAGAATCTTAGGGGAAGACCTTTGTTTCTCTTCAGCATTAGGACAGGAGTGGGTTATCTTTGTTAAAATATGTCTTCTCATTACATTTAAGGAAAAGAGGAGAATAAGAAAAAAGGTTCTTCAGAAATAAGGCTGTTGACCTTGGACTTTTCAATTATTTTTTAAGAGCTTGAGAAATCTCAGAGACTTGAGGGTAACATCTTCATTTATTCTTCCTTCAGCAGAGACAGATAAAAGCCTGCACATTATGAATATTTGGAGAAGAGAATTTTATTTGTAACTTAGTTGCAGTTCTCTAAGAAGCCAAATATGTTGAATCCCTGTCTGTTCAAAACAGCTCAGACTGGCATATAATTTTCAACAGCATAATTGCTTGGATAAAGTAGTCTTCCTGTGAAATAAATCAGAGGGAGACAGTTTGGTCCATCAACAACTCGGCAATGAGAGTCTCTCCCTCAGAGGATGTGGTGTGGAAGAGCCCTTTACTGGAAGGAGCAGGATTTATAAGCATTTGCAAAGGAGTCTGCAAGCTTCCATACTTCTGACCGAGATGAAATTAAAAGTAATATTCAAGATTATGACAGTCTGTTTTACAAGACTAGTAAAATCTGGTCTGATACTCGAACAGATCAAATATCAGCCATTTGCTTTATTTTCCAGCAGCCAAGAAAGAAAATTCATCTTTCTCAAAATGAAGTTATAAAAGATATTACACATTAAACTGACTCAGAACCATTGTCTCAGAACCTGGATCAACTTAATGCCACTGTAAGTGTATTTTTACTCAGGAAAAACAGATAATTTTTTTTTTTCAATCATACTTAGGAATTTGTGCCCTAATAACAGGGCTGCTTCCAATTTTAGACTTACAGCTTACAGAGAGACAGCAATTAAACAACATTTCTTCCAGGGACTGTAATAAAAGACAGATCCTGAGTGCTTCAATGACATTTTCTCAGGCACAGTACCCCCCATCTCCGATATCCTTAACTTTCTCAAAAACCTCCTTCATTCAATACTCCTGAGAGAACATCCACCCTTAGATAGCTCACATGCTCAGATGACCTGCTCAAAATCAGAAGCACAGCACATGTGAGTCAG